>NC_057744.1:31701443-31736222 GCF_004010195.1 Chiloscyllium plagiosum | reverse complement strand
GGGTGAGACCAGACGGGGTGAGACCGGATGGGGGTACACTAGATGGGGGAAGACTAAACAGGGTGGGGGGGGGAAGACCAGATGGGGTGAGACCAGATCCGGGGAGACTAGACGTGGGGGAGACCAGATGGGGTGAGACCAGATGGGGTGAGACTAGAGAGGGTTAGACCAGACGGGGGGAGACCAGACGGGGGGAGACCAGACGGGGTTAGACCAGACGGGGTGAGACCAAATGGTGTGCCTCCTCAGCACAGGGAGGTGTTATCCACCTGGGGGCAGGGGAGAGTAATACAAGAATGTTGGTTGACTCTGATTCATTGGGCTCATGGAAGATGTGTTGTAAAACATTCGTTAGACCCACAGATAGGCTGGCAGTTCTAGGCACTACACTCTAGGAAGGCGTTACACACCTTAGATAAGGTATGGAAGAGATTCCCGAGACAGGTATAGGGATGGGAAACCTTAATCCCATGGAGAGGTTGGGGTTGTTCTTAGAGCCGAGATGTTAAAGGGGGAATTCAACCATGATACTCAAATCTGTGGAGTGTTTGACAGAAAGGAGGAAAGGAGTGGCTATGTGATGGGCAGAGAGCCATCGGGCAGAGGTAAACTTTAATTGACCAAAAGGCTACTAGGGTTGGAGGGTAGTTGGACATGTTGAGATCTGGAATTCACTGCCTTAAAGGAAGCAGTTTCAATGGGAACGTATGAAAAGGGCTGGATACATACAGAGAGCGGAAGACAGGGTGATGGGGAAGGCAGCAGAGAAGTGGCATTGATTGGATCACTCTTTCAAACAACCAGGACCAGCACGCTGGGCTGAATGGTCCCTTCTGGTTCATCTAACATTCCACCAACAACAACAACCTATATTGGCATAGCGCTTTTAGCATAATGAAGTACCGGAGACCTACAAAGCAAAAATGGGCACTCGTCTACATTGTGAAATATTAGGTGGCCATAATAGAGTGGCACGATGGCTCAGTGATGACAGCACTGCTATCTCACAGTGCTGGGGACCCAGCTTCGATTCCAGCCTTGGGCGACTGTCTGTGTGGAGTTTGCACATTCTCCCTGTGTCTGCCTGGGTTTCTTTCCACAATCCAAAGATATGCAGGTTAGGTGTGTTAGCCGTGGCAAATGCAGGTTATTGAGGTGATGTTTGGAGGGTTGGTGGGGATCGATGGGCTGAATGGCCTGCTTCCACACTGTCGGGAGTCTCTGACTGAGGCTTTTTGGAGCAATGAGAGTGGAAACCAGGGGGCTGTCAGGAAAGTAAATTCTCCATTTAAAAACTTTCCAGAGTGCAGAGGCTTCTGGGCCTGTTCTTTTTGTTTTCCACTAGTTGGCTGTTTGTTAAACCCGAGGCCCTACACCTGTAGGACCTCCCACCCACTCACCTCTAACTGTACACCACTGGGGAGAAATCAGGTCAGCTTTCTTGTTTCCTCTCTCGTTTCTTAGTCAAGGAGGTTAATAGGGCTGGCAGCGAAGGCTGAGCACTGTTCCTCCTGTGGGGTGTTTGAGGTGAGGGACAGCAGCTCCTGCAGGAAGTGCACCCAACTCCAGCTCCTCAAAGACCGCGTTAGGGAATTGGAGCTGGAACTGAATGAACTCAGCATCATTGGGTGACTGCCGGAAGGGGTAAGAATCAGTCATTGCAGGGATCCCCTGTGACCATTCCCCTCAATAACAAGTATACCATTTTGGATACTGCTGGGGAGGGGGGGGCGGTGGGGACTTACCAAGGGTAAGCCAGGAGGCACAGGAGTCTGGTGCAGAGTCTGTCCCTTTTGCTCAGAGGGGAAGGAGGAAGAGGAGCAGAGCATTAGTCACTGGGGACTCCATAGTCAGGGGGACAGATAGGAGGTTCTGTGAGAAGGAGAGAGGTTCATGGTTGGTGTGTTGCCTCCCAGGTGCCAGGGTTCATGATGTCTCGGATCATGTTTTCGGGATCCTTGAGGGGGAGGGGAGCAGCCCCAACTCGTGGTCCACATCAGCACTAATGACATAGGTAGGAAGAGAGATGGGGATTTAAGGCAGAAATTCAGGGAGCTAGGGTGGAAGCTTAGAGCTAGAACAACTGAGTTGTTATCTCTGGTTTGTTACCCGTGCCACGTACTGGCGAGGCAAGGAATAGGGAGAGAGAGGGGTTGAACATGTAGCGACAGGGATGGTGCAGGAGGGAGGGTTTCAGGTACATGGATAATTGGGGCTCATTCTGGGGAAGGTGGGACCTTTACAAACAGGATGGTCTTCATCTGAACCAGAGGGGTACCGGTATCCGGGTGGGGGGAGAAAGATTTCCCAATGCTCTTTGGGAGAGTTTAAACTAATTCAGCCGGGGGATAGGAACGTAAATTGTAGTTCCAGTGTCCTGGAGATTGAGAGTAGTGAGGTCAGAAATATGGTTTCAAGGTCGCAGGAGGGTAGTGGCAGGCAGGAAGGTGGTTTGAAGTGTGTCTACTTCAATGCCAGGAGCAGCTGGAATAAGGTGGCTGAACTTGCAGCATGGGTTGGTACCTGGGACTTTGATGTTGTGGCCATTTCAGGGACGTGGATAGAGCAGGGACAGGAATGGTTGTTGCAGATTCCAGGGTTTATATCTTTCAGTAAGAACAAGAAAAGTGGTAAAAGGGGGAAGGTGTGGCATTGTTAGACAAGAACAGTATTACCGTGGCAGAAAGTAATACTGCCACCCTCTACTGAGGTAGTATGGAAACAGGAAAGGTGAGGTCACCCTGTTGGGAGTTATCTATAGGCCTCCGAATAGTTCCAGAGATGTAGAGGAAAGGATAGCAAAGATGATTCTGGATAGGAATGAGAATGATAGGGTAGTTGTATTGGGGTCTTTAACTTCCAATTATTGACTGGAAACACTATAGTTTAAGTACTTTAGACAGGTCAGTTTTTGTCCAATGTGTGTAGGAGTGTTTCATGACACAGTATACAGATAGGACAGCAAGGGGCAAGGCCACATTGGAATTGGTACTGGGCAATGAACCAGGCCAGGTGTTAGATTTGGAGTTGGGTGAGCACTTTGTTGACAGTGACCACAACTTGGTTACGTTTACTTTAGTGATGGAAAGGGATAGCTATATAATGCAAGGCAAGAGTTATAGCTCCCCTGCCCACATTCTTGGACATTATTCCCAATGCCTTCCCCTTCCACCGTACCTGAAGCTGGGGCTGTTTTCCCTGGAGCATCAGAGGCTGAGGGGTGACGTTATAGAGGTTAAAGAAATCATGAGGGGCATGGATAGGGTGAATAGCCAAGGTCTTTTCCCCTTTGTGCAGGAGTCCACAACTAGAGGCAATAGGTTGAAGGTGAGACGGGAAAGATTAAAAGGGACCTAAGGGGCAGCTTTTTCACACAGAGGGTGATGCGTGTGTGGAACAAGCTGCCAGAGGAAGTGGTGGAGGCTGGTACAATTACAGCATTTAAAAGGCATTTAGACAGATACACAGGTTGGAAAGGTTTGGAAAGATATGGGCCCCAAATGAGCCTATGGTAGTGGTTCAGTGAAGGAAACCTTGTCAGCATGGATGAGTTGAGCCGAATGGCCTGTTTCCGTGCTGTATGATTCTCTGACTCTCTAACTGCTTGGTGTTGATTCTGGGTTGAGCATTGAAGGGGAATGACCCAATTGCCAGAGTTGACCCCTCGCTCCCTAATGACACACAAAAACTGGAGCCTGGGAAAGAACGGAAGAAGGGAATCATGGTGATGGAAGTTACCTCTTCATGAACAGAGCAGGGGAAGGTAGCGACCTGGTGTGCCTTCACGTGGAGAACACGCTTCGGTTCGAAGCTTGCGTTAAACAAAGCGGCCTGGAGCTCCAACTGCTGCAATGAGAGAGTCAGAAGAGAGGTCAGATGGAGGGAAACCTGCCCTGGATTGGACCATCGCAGCGACCTTTGGGCTTACATGGGGGAGGGAGCAGAGGGCAGGACGAGAGACTGGACTGGGTCTGTCATTAAACCAGGGGAAGGGAACAGAGGGAGTTGAATTAGTTATGTCATTAAACTGAAGTTATTCAAACATTAATTCAAAAATATCAGCTGGGCGCAACTATAATCCTTCCCCTAGTCCTCCCTTTCTACAATGTGCTGACTGAGTTTGTGTGACCCTCTCACCAGTGTTCGAGCTTTTCTTTAGATTAGATTCTCTACAGTATGGAAACAGGCCCTTCGGCCCAACAATCCCACATCACCTCTCTGAAGAGTAACCCACCCAGACCCATTCCCCTATCCTATATTTACCCTTGGCTAATGCACCTAACACTATGGGCAATTTAGCACAGCCAATTCACCTATCCTGCACATCTTTGGATTGTGGGAGGAAACCCATGCAGACACGGGGAGAACATGTAAACTCCACACAGACAGTGTGGAATCAAACCCGGGTCCCTCGTGCTGTGAGGCAGCAGTGCTAACCACTGAGCCACTGTGCTGCTAGGCGGGCTCCTTCACCAACATGCTATTATTTTTTCAATCGTAAAAACAGGAATTGCTGGAAAAACTCAGCAGATCTGGTAGCATCTGTGGAGAGAAAAAGCAGAAATAATGTCTTGCGTCCAGTGATCCTTCTTCAGAACTGGAGGCGTTCTTCAAATATCAAGATGGTGTCCTGGATGGTGTCAAGCTTCTTGAGTGTTGTTGGAGCTGCACCAATCCAGGGAAGAGGGGAGGATTCCATCCCACTCCTGACTTGTACCATCATCCCCTTTAAGTGCAAGAAACACCAGAGCCTACTTGGTCACTATGGGAGAGAAAAACTACTTCCTGGTCTAACTAGAAGAGTCTCTTGTAGTTAACGAGGTAAAGTTTATTGCCTGTTAACAACTAGTTACAGGTTACATTGATGTGATAGAGATTGTGACAGAGACTCTAAGGGGGACCCAATGTTCAGCCTCACTCCTTAGATCGAACTTAGATTCCCTATATTGTGGAAACAAGGCCCTTCGGCCCAACAAGTCCACACCGACCCTCTGAAGAGTAACCCACCCAGACCCATTCCCTTACCCTATTATCTTATATTTACCCTTGATGAATGCACCTAACCTACACATCCCTGAACACTATGGGCAATTTAGCATGGCCAATTCCCCCTAACCTGTACATCTTTGGACTGAGGAAGGAAACTGGAGCACTCGGAGGAAACCCATGCAGAAATGGCCTGTGTCTGAGGTGGGAGGTCCATAGGTGGGCCGGCTTTCCTATTAGGGGCCGGTGCTTCAGGCTGAGCGGTTTCTCCCCACGGCTCCCACCCTCACTGGGCTGGATGCATGTTTTTGTCGGGCACTGGCACCCCTCTGCCCCCGACACGGACTTTCTCACACATGCGAGGGTGAGGCTGAGAAGCTGCAGTTTGCAGAGCCAGTGGTCTGAAATCGAGCGTTTTGGGAGCGGGTCTCGGTAACGTGTTCCCTGCATCCTGTCCTTGCTTCTCGAGTAAAGCGGGTGCAGAGGTTCTTGCCACCTCTCCGTTTTCCTTGTGTCTCGCCCCTCGGCGTCCATTTCTCTCAGCACTGTGGCAGACAGGAGTGGGGAGAGGAGCTGGGAAGGTGGCTCCCACACTCTCTCTGTGCTCGCACACACTGTGTGTGCTCACCCTTCCCCGCAAGGCTGATGCTCCGTCTGACCCATCGGTTCCGGCGTGTCTCACTCCTTCCAAATCCTAAACTATTTGCCCAGAAGCCCATCTGACATCATTATTGTCAAGGGGTACTGCTGACAACCCTTGCCCTGATGTCTGTAAGTTTAAACCAGCTCCATTGGGACAGATGAGTCTCAGGTCGCCCCCATGCCCCCATGCACCCCTCCCCCTGACGCCTTACCTTGAAGACTCGGACACACTCCCTGAGGTTCTCCTGACAGCTGCTCAGTTGGGGGGCTCTCTGTTCAACTTCATCCACGATCCTCTAAAGTTAGGGAGAGAAGAAGGGTCATTGATTATTCAGCGAGTCATAAAACAGGGAAACAGACCCTTTCGTCCAACCAGCCTACACTGACCATGTTCCCAAACTCAACTAGTTCCAGCTGCCTGTGCTTGGCCTATATCCCTCCAAACCTTTCCTCTTCCAGTGGTCAGCAATAACTCTCCCAAGCCCATATTATTACTGATCCAGAGACAACACTATCACTGCACTAACCTGGAATTGCATTTGATCTGAAGGATCATCTATTTCCCGACAGTCTATATCTTCCATATCCTTTTCCACAGTAAATACTGATGCAAAATACTCATTTAGTATCTCCTCTATTTTCTGCGGCTCCACACAAAGGCCGCCTTGCTGATCTTTGAGGGGCCCTATTCTCTCCCTAGTTACCCTTTTGTCCTTAATGTATTTGTAAAAACTTGTACCATCATCCCCTTTAAATGCAGGAAACACCAGAGCCTGCTTGGTCACTATGGGAGAGAAAAACAACTTCCTGGTCTAACTAGAAGAGTCTCTTGTAGTTAACAAGGTAAAGTTTATTGCCTGTTAACAACTAGTTACAGGTTACGTTGATGTGATAGAGATTGTGACAGAGACTCTAAGGGGGACCCAACGTTTAGCCTCACTCCTTAGATCGAACTTAGATTCCCTATATTGTGGAAACAGGCCCTTCGGCCCAACAAGTCCACACCGACCCTCTGAAGAGTAACCCACCCAGACCCATTCCCTTACCCTATTATCCTATATTTACCCTTGATGAATACATCTAACCTACACATCCCTGAACACTATGGGCAATTTAGCATGGCCAATTCACCCTAACCTGTACATCTTTGGACTGAGGATGGAAACTGGAGCGCTCGGAGGAAACCCAAGCAGACACAGCCTGTGTCTGAGGTGGGAGGTCCCTTGGTGGGCCGGCTTTCCTATTAGGGGCAGGTGCTTCAGGCTGAGTGGTTTCTCCCCACGGCTCCCACCCTCACTGGGCTGGATGCGTGTTTTTCTTTGGAAAGGGTCACAATGCCATGACAGGGTCGGGCGCTGGCACCCCTCTACCTTCAACATGGACTTTATCACACAGGACAGAATAACAAATTGCATTGTACAGCAAGATAATGATCTAGAACAGTGCGACACTAAACAGCATCAAACTGATCTGGATCAGCAAAGTGCAAGATGCAGTGCCATATTTATCAAGAACCCAATGTAGTTAGGCTGCATTATTTGGATAGAATAGACAGCACCCACTGCAGTACCATGGCGATCTAGAACAGTTTGTTCCACTGCTGCATTATGCTGACCTATGTTCACCTTTTACACCATGCAATGTCACCCTCATATAGAACAGGCCAACACACAGAATGGCAGGACACTGACCTGGAATAATTTTATGAACAGCACGCTGACATCTCATTTCTTGTTTCTGAATGCAGTCTACCATTCAGTCTACCAGAACAAGATGAGGCCATTCAGCCCGAAAGCCTGTTCTGCAATTCCATTACATCATTGTTGGCCTGGACCTTCACTCCATCAACATACCTTGGTTCCAAGATCCTTCATCTCCCTCTGCCTAATGAGAAGCTATTAATCCATTTTCTCCTATACCACAGGTTCAACAGATGATAGGAAAGAGAGTTCTGGATTTCCATAACCTTTATATAGAAATATTTTCCGACCTCACCATTACATCAATCTAAAGGCTTCCTTCCCTTGGCCTGGATGCCCCCACCCCTCAGTGAATGGAATTAGATTAACTCTAACTACTCTATCAAATTCTTCAGCGATTTCAGATAGACCACCCCTTACTCTTTTACACTGAATACAATCCAAGCTTGGTTGACACAAACTTAACTCTTTAAACCCTAGCATCATTCTCGTGAATCTGCACTGAACCCCATCCAAGGCAATTTCTTCTTCCTGCAGTGGGATGTATTGAACTGAAAGCGCTTCCCTCAGACGGGGTCTACCTCGCTGTGTACTGCTGTAACATAACTTCTGCCCATTTCTGTCACAGCCCTCTTAAGACAAAAGCCACCAACTATTTAATTCATTTTTCTAACTGGACAGTAGCTTTTGTTGATCCTGAAGAAGGGCTCCTGCCCGAAACGTCGATTCTCCTGCTCCTTGGATGCTGCCTGACCTGCGGCGCTTTTCCAACAACACATTTTCAGTTTACATTTGAACCCTAAATTCTCTCTGCTCCTCCACAATTCCCAATTTCTCATCGTATGGAAAATATTGATCCAAATGCAAAGGGAATGTTTCTCACTTCCACGAGGGAGAATGAGATTCTTTTTTATCCTGTGTAGAGTAAATGAAATTGATGGACCAAGATCAGTAAAATAGACTGGGTTGTTAGGATGATACACTTGATGCTGTATATCTGGATTTCCAAAATGTGTTCCAAAAGGTATTTGACAAAATACCATGGCTTTTAGCAGATATGAAGCCCATTGGAGGATAGGAACAGCAGTGTAGGAGGTCATGTGTATCGTAGGGAATGTCACTGCCTCCAAGTGTAAAGTTCGAGGTGCAAGTCCCACTCCAGGACTTAATGGTCAAAGACAGCGCCAAATGGCATGATCGATTAGGCTGAAGATCCAATCACAAATCATAGTGAACCATGTGGTGGAAGGATGGCGGTGGCTGAGAGATAAATGACATTCCTGATGAAGAACTTATACCTGAAACGTCGACTGTCCTGCTCCCAAGTGCTGCCTGACATGCTGCGCTTTTCCAGCACCACACTCTTCAACTCTGATCTCCAGCAGCTGCAGTCCTCACTTTCTCCATGTTTTACAGACACATTGTACGATATAAGTTGCAGTAAGACTCTTTGCTTTTTGTGTTGCAATTTTTCTAATGCTCTGTTCTTTTGTTCTCGCTTCCAAAATGAGCGACTTTGCATTTTCCCACATTATACTCCATTAGGACTGAGATAAACAGGAATGTCTTCACACCAAGGGAGGTAAGTCTTTGGAATTCTATATCTCAGAGGACAATCATTGAGTATAATCAAGACAGAACTGGATCGATACAAAAGACATTAAGAGATATGGGGATAGTGGGGAGGGCGGTGCTGAGATAGGTCAGCCAAGATCTAATTGAATGATAGAGCAGATTCAAGGGGCAGAATGGCCCACTGCCATTCCTGTTTCCATTGATCCACTCCTAAGGTGTATTTGTGGGGAGGTCTCCTTCCAGCAGTATCATCTTTATAAGTAATACACCAGAATATTGATAACATAGAATCTAGCAACAGGTCATTACTGAGTGGGTTTCCCAGCACTACTTCTTGAACAACTTGTTTTGTGGAATCAAACAGCACAGGATGAGGCCATTCCACCCATCATGTCTTACCAGCTTTTTGAAAGAGCTATCCAATTAGTCCCACTCCTCGTGCTCTAAATACAAGGGGAGCGCAGACAAATTTGCCCCCAACCTCCCCAACTCCAACAGAATTCTTGGTTCATGGCAATGACCAATCAGAAACCACAAAATGTGAGGTGCTGCCTCTTCCAATCACAAGCTGGTTATCTCCTAGGTAGGCTGTTGATAGCTTCACTTGTCACAGAGTCTTACAGCACAGAAACAGACCCTTCAGTCCAACCAGTCCATGCCAACCACAATCCCAAACTAAACTAGCCCCACCTGGCTGCACGTGGCCCATATCCCTCCAAATATTCCTTATTCATGTACTTGTCCAAATGTCTTTTAAATGTTGTAACTGTACCCACATCCATCACTTCCTCAGGAAATTCATTCTCACAAACATCTCTGGGTGTTAAAACAAATTGCCCCCATATCCTTTTTAAATCGTTCACCCCCATGTCTTCATATTCCCCACCCTAGGGAAAAGACACCATTCATCTTATCCATATCCCGCATGCTTTTATAAATCTCTATAAGGTCACTCCTCAACCTCCTACGCTTCAGTAAAAAAAAGGTCCCAGCCTATCCAGCCTCTCCTTCGAACTCAGACCCTCCATTCCCAGCAACATCCCGATAACTCCTATCTAAACCGTCTCCAGCTCCAGCCTGCCTTGCAGGTCCACCAAGTGTGCAGATCACTGGAATCCCAACCTGCAGCCATTCCACCCTGCTCAGGAGCGATGAGCTCTCAGACAGCTTGGTTATAATGTGAGGCTGGTAGCTGTACAGCTGTACTGCTGCAGGGTTTTATGTCATACTATTAGAAACAGGAACAGGAGAAGAAATATAGGGAGCATGACCAGGAGTAAGCTGTTCATCCCCTGAGCATATTCCACCTCCCAACTAGATCATGGCAGATTTCAACCTTGACACTATTTTCCCATGTGATCTCCTGATGCCCCGATACCTTTATTATCGAGTGATCTTTGTCTGGAATATACTGAATAACTGAACCTCCACAACACTTGGGATAGAGAAAGACATACAATCCATGGAATCTGCTCTGTTCTTCGCTATATTCCTGATTGAGCTTTACACCAAACTCACTTTTTCAGCTTATCCCCTCGATCCTTTTGAAACCAAAAATCTCAGTCTTGAAAATAGTCAATGACTAAGCAGCCATGACCCTCTGGAATGCAACGCTCCCAAAATTTACAACCCTTTGAGTGCAGCAATTCCTCCTCATCTCAGTCACAAGCGATTGACTCCTTCTGAGAGAGCTTTAGATTCCCAACCAGTGGACACAGTCTCTCAGCACGCACTCTGTCCCAATGTGAGGGCACTTCTCAAACTGCTCTCAATCAGGTCTGTCTCAGCACAGGTTAGGAGATAGTAGGCCCAGGATTGTTAGTTGGTTTGCTGCAGCAGCAGCAGCGATAATGGTCAGGTACTCCTGTACATTGATTTATCTTTATTGTTACACCAATGCTTGTATGTTACATCAAAAAGAACAACATAGCCCATCCCTATCCTTCAGAACTTTGTGCATTTCATTTAGGTTCCCTCTCATTCTTCTAAACTCTTAAATGTAGAGTGTAGTGTAGGTACCAGACACAGAGCAGGATTGACAATAGATATATAAGAGAAAGGGTACATAGACCATGTGCCCATAGCCGAAAAATAGGCATTTAACAATTTCTCACAATTTGAAAGATACTCTGTTTTTCTGTTCTTCCCACCAGTGGAGCCAATGAGCGTATACTCGGCCTGGTACACAACTGGGACCTGTTCACCTGGCCTGGTACACAAGTAGGACCTGTACACCTGGCCTAGTACACAACTGGGACCAGTACACCTGGCCTGGTACACAACTGGGACCTGTACACCTGGCCTGGTACACAACTGGGACCTGTACACCTGGTCTGGTACACAACTGGGACCTGTACACCTGGCCTGATACACAACTGGGACCAGTCCACCTGGCCTGGTACACAACTGGGACCAGTACACCTGGCCTGGTACACAACTGGGACCTGTCCACCTGGTCTGGTACACAACTGGGACCTGTACACCTGGCCTGGTACACAACTGGGACCTGTACACCTGGTCTGGTACACAACTGGGACCAGTACACCTGGCCTGGTACACAACTGGGACCAGTACACCTGGCCTGGTACACAACTGGGACCAGTACACCTGGCCTGGTACACAACTGGGACCTGTACACCTGGCCTGATACACAACTGGGACCAGTCCACCTGGCCTGGTACACAACTGGGACCTGTACACCTGGCCTGATACACAACAGGGACCTGTACACCTGGCCTGGTACACAACTGGGACCTGTACACCTGGCCTGATACACAACAGGGACCTGTACACCTGGCCTGGTACACAACTGGGACCTGTACACCTGGCCTGATACACAACAGGGACCTGTACACCTGGCCTGGTACACAACTGGGACCTGTACACCTGGCCTGATACACAACAGGGACCTGTACACCTGGCCTGGTACACAACTGGGACCTGTACACCTGGCCTGATACACAACAGGGACCTGTACACCTGGCCTGGTACACAACTGGGACCTGTACACCTGGCCTGATACACAACAGGGACCTGTACACCTGGCCTGGTACACAACTGGGACCTGTACACCTGGCCTGATACACAACAGGGACCTGTACACCTGGCCTGGTACACAACTGGGACCTGTACACCTGGCCTGATACACAACAGGGACCTGTACACCTGGCCTGGTACACAACTGGGACCTGTACACCTGGCCTGATACACAACAGGGACCTGTACACCTGGCCTGGTACACAACTGGGACCTGTACACCTGGCCTGATACACAACAGGGACCTGTACACCTGGCCTGGTACACAACTGGGACCTGTACACCTGGCCTGATACACAACAGGGACCTGTACACCTGGCCTGGTACACAACTGGGACCTGTACACCTGGCCTGATACACAACAGGGACCTGTACACCTGGCCTGGTACACAACTGGGACCTGTACACCTGGCCTGATACACAACAGGGACCTGTACACCTGGCCTGGTACACAACTGGGACCTGTACACCTGGCCTGATACACAACAGGGACCTGTACACCTGGCCTGGTACACAACTGGGACCTGTACACCTGGCCTGATACACAACAGGGACCTGTACACCTGGCCTGGTACACAACTGGGACCTGTACACCTGGCCTGATACACAACAGGGACCTGTACACCTGGCCTGGTACACAACTGGGACCTGTACACCTGGCCTGATACACAACAGGGACCTGTACACCTGGCCTGGTACACAACTGGGACCTGTACACCTGGCCTGATACACAACAGGGACCTGTACACCTGGCCTGGTACACAACTGGGACCTGTACACCTGGCCTGGTACACAACTGGGACCTGTACACCTGGTCTGGTACACAACTGGGACCTGTACACCTGGCCTGGTACACAACTGGGACCTGTATACCTGGCCTGATACACAACTGGGACCTGTACACCTGGTCTGGTACACAACAGGGACCTGTACACCTGGCCCTGGTATACAACAGGGACCTGTACACCTGGTCTGGTACACAACTGAGACCAGTACGCCTGGTCTGGTACACAACTGAGACCAGTACACCTGGCCTGGTACACAACTGGGACCAGTACACCTGGCCTGGTACACAACTGAGACCAGTACGCCTGGTCTGGTACACAACTGAGACCAGTACGCCTGGTCTGGTACACAACTGAGACCAGTACACCTGGCCTGGTACACAACTGGGACCAGTACACCTGGCCTGGTACACAACTGAGACCAGTACGCCTGGTCTGGTACACAACTGGGACCTGTACACCTGGCCTGGTACACAATTGTGACGAGTACACCTGGCTTGGTACACAACTGGGACCTGTACACCTGGCCTGGTACACAATTGTGACGAGTACGCCTGGCCTGGTACACAACTGGGACCTGTACACCCGGTCTGGTACACAACTGGGACCTGTACACCTGGCTTGGTACACAACTGGGACCAATATGAGTCTATCTGCCTAGCACAAGACTGAGGTCATTTTGTTTCTTTCTGTCCTAGGTACATGGGCATCACTGGCTGGCCAGCAATTTTTCTTTTGCCCATCCCTAGTTGCCCCTTGAGAAGGCTGTGGTAAGCTACCTTCTTGAACCACTGCAGTCCACCTGCTGGGGGCTGACCCATAATGCCATGAGAGAGGGAATACCAGGATGTTGGTTCAGTGATAGGCGATATAGTCAGGATGGTGAGTGGCAGGTGGTGGTGTCCCGATGTATCTGCTGCCCTTATCCTTCAAGATAGAGGTAGTCGTGGGTTTGGAAGGTGCTGTTTGAGGAGACTGGATGAGTTGTTGAAGGCACCTTGCAGATAGAAACCTCTGTTGCTACTGTGCAGCTGTATGTATCTCTCTGGCCTAGTACGGAGACCACCTAGAGACCATCATAATACGAATGTGGAAATAGCCAAAAACGACAGTGATTGTTTCACTAATTCCACACGTTAGTAGGTTCCTGGTTGATGGGAGGTTCTTGGAACATTACTGCGCTATACGTGCAACAGTCCTGTAACAAGGGGACTCCTTTAATTAAGCCAGAGTTGTCCCTCACTTGGACAGGTTTTGCTCATACAAAGAGAATCCTCACCTTCTGGTGATTGAGATTTGTGATGATCAGAGACTCACTGTCACATGCAAGGGAATGAACCCATTCTTCAAACCTGCTGGTCCGCATCACCCAGTGATGAAGCTCATCATACGATAATCGATAAGATTCATAACAACCTGCAAAGCTGTTCAGTAACTGCAGCCTGGAATTCAGAACAATGAGTTAGATTGCAAAGATCTGGAGAGACAGTGCAACATAAATCCGCTACAATGATTACTGGACACTAAAGGCAGAGAATAAAAGCCAGGGTTGTAATCCGTGGAATTGAGAAGGTGAGGGAATATTTCACTCCAGTGTTCAACACATGAAGTGGGACAGATGGGGTGGGGAGAGAGAGAAATTATTTTGATTGTTTGAAGTGTCTAAGGTGAGGGGCCTTAGTCTAAAAACTGGACCCAGATCTTTCATCAGTTAACTAAGAAAACATTCTTCTTGCAGAGGTAGATATTTGGAGTTGTCTAAATTCTGCAAATGACTCCAGGTCAGGCTTCCCAAATTATTGTGGTTCTCAAATTGTCAAACTCCCCCCCCCTCCCGGATAGGAGGGAAGGATCGTCATTCACCCGTCTGTCAGTGATTGCAACACAGTTTATTTGTAAAGGACCCTTTCGTTTGCAGATACCTTTACCCAGACCCAAATGAATTTATATTTTAACAAGGAGCCAATTCAACCACGCTTTCTTGAGTTAACAAAAAAGTGGGTTTATTCATTACTAAACTCCAGAATAAATAATGCAACACAAACAGTTTAGGAATGAGAATGATTTGGAGGAGCCGGTTATGGACTGGGGTGTACAAAGTTAAAAATCACACAACATCAGGTTATAGTCCAACAGGTTTATTTGGAAGCACTAGCTTTCGGAGCACCGCTCTGTACCACCTGACTATCACCTGATGAAGGAGCGGCACTCCGAAAGCTAGTGCTTCCAATTAAACCTGTTGGACTATAACCTGGTGTTGTGTGATTTTTAACTAGGAATGAGAAGTGAGTCTGAATAAATGGAATTGAGTCTGAAAAAAGATAATAATTAAGAAAGAATCAAGATCGATTTCTGAGTCATTTGTGAAGTGTAGTTAATAAAAGCTGTGGCTGTTACAGTTGATGGGAGCATTGACAGTGAGAGGTAAGCAGGAAATTTCAAGATGGAGAAAGTGAGGACTGCAAATGCTGGGGATCAGCGCTTAAAAATGTGTTGCTGGAAAAGCGCAGCAGGTCAGGCAGCATCAAAGGAGAAGGAGAATCGGTGTTTCGGGCATAAGCCCTCTTTCAGGAAATTTCAAGATGTTTGGTTTTACAGGTTGATTAAAATCCCTTCGCCCTGGTTCCTTTTAATAGTGAGTGGCTAGCTGCATTCAGTGTGAGAGAGAACATCTACCCTTTCTTTACTTGCAATGCAGGGCTGTTTTCATTGCTGTTTTCAAAGCTCACTAGGTCACTAAGACATCAGGCCACTAACACATACAGACCAGGGTGTATCCGCACTATCAACTCCTCTACCTGTGTATTCTTGAAAGAGGGAAACACGAATATGTTCTGGATCAGTGGTACTGGAAGAGCACAGCAATTCAGGCAGCATCCGACGAGCAGCAAAATCGACGTTTCGGGCAAAAGCCCTTCATCAGGAATAAAGGCAGAGAGCCTGAAGCATGGAGAGATAAGCTAGGGGAGGGTGGGGGTGTTGTTTTTAACACAAATATGTTGCCTGGCCAGATTATCAATTTTTCCTATCATCATTTCACAGGCTGAGATCCTCAGAGGGGATTACAGTTCAGGTTGTATCTCCCCCTTTAAAGCTTCCTTTTGACACCTGCAGGTGTGACCTTCTAGAGTTCAACTCCAAATGGCCACAGGATTTATATCCACAGTTATGTCGGCTGTGTTAGTGTCTTTTGAACAGGACACATTGGAAGTTAAAAGGTTGACACGCCCTGTGGTCATGACATGTTCAACCAGTTGTTAATTTTAAATTTAAGATTGATAGATTTTTGTCAGTCAAGGGCTCTCAGCAACATAGGGAAAGGGTGTGTATATTGAGCTAAGTCACAGAATAAGACACTTTGAATTATGGAACAGGCTTGAGGGGGGGGTTACATGGGAATTGAGCCAACAAGACTGTAGTTCAGAGCAGACGGGGTTACAGCACTCAGTTACAGGTGAACAGACGTGGACCAGTCAGTTACCTTTCACCTTTTTGGAACCAAAATGCAAACAAACTGCTCCAGAGATTATTTGCATCAGTTCATACTGGCTGCTAAAAATCCCAGTTTCCCTTTCAGGAATAAACGCCATGGGAACCATTATCATTGTTGCATTCAACACCAGACAGTACACATATTCAACAAGATTTTCTAGAAGGTTCTGTGCGAGTTCATGAGAAAGTCTTCTTGCTACAGAACGTTATGCTCCAGGGACTATGTTTTCTCCTGCCTTACAGGTAACCCTTGAGTCTTGCTGACACCATACTCTGCCTCTCAGAAACTAGTGTCCTGATCAGAGTGGTGCTGGAAATGCACAGCAGGTCAGGCAGCATCCGAGGAGCAGGAAAATCGACGTTTCGGGCAGGAGCCCTTCATCGGGAATGAGGCTGGAAGCCTCAGGGGTGGTGAGATAAATGGGAGGGGGGTGAGGCTCGGGAGAAGGTAGATGAGAGTGCAAAAGGTGGATGGAGGAAAGGATAAAGGTGATAGTTCAAAGAGGAGAGTGGAACGGATAGGCGGGAAGGGAGATTGACTGGTGGGACAGGTCATGAGGATGGTGCTGAGCTGGGGTAAAGTGGGGGGAGTGGAAATGAGGAAACTGGTGAAGTCCACATTGATGCCCTGGGGTAGAAGTGTTCCGAGGCGGAAGATGAGGTGTTCTTCCTCCAGACGTCAGGTGGTGAGGGAGTGGTGATGGCGGAGGCCCAGGAACTGCATGTCCTCAGCAGAGTGGGAGGGGGAGTTGAAATGTTGGGCCACGGGGCGGTGTGGTTGATTGGTGCAGGTGTCCCCGAGATGTTTCTGAAGTGATCTGTGAGGAGGCGTCCAGCCTTCCCAATGTAGAGGAGACTTCATCAGGAGCAATGGATACAATAAATGACATTGGTGTAAGAGGGATGTGGAAGGCTCCTTTGGGGCCTCGGATGGAGGTGAGGGAGGAGGTGTGGGCATATGTTTAGCACTTTCTGCGGTGTCAGGGGAGGATGCCAGGAGGGGAGGGTGGGTTGTTGGGGGGCGTGGACCTGACCAGGTAGTCATGGAGGGAACAGTCTTTGCGGAAAGCGGAAAGGGGTGGGGAGGGAAATATATCCCTGGTGGTGGGGTCTGTTTGGGGATGGCTGAAATGTCGGCAGATGATGCGGTTTATGCGGAGGTAGGGTGTAAGGTGAGGATGAGGGGGGTTCTGTCCTTGTTACGGTTGGAGGGGTGGGGTCTGAGGGCAGAGGTGCAGGATGTGGGGTTGAGATGCATTGGAGGGCATCTTCAACCCACGTGAGAGGGGAAATTATGGTCTTTAAAGAAGGAGGCCATCTGGTGTGTTCTGTGGTGAAACTGGTCCTCCTGGGAGCAGATACGGCGGAGGCGGAGGAATTGGGAATAAGTTTATTTATTGATGCAAATAAACTCTGGAGCAGTTTTTTGCATTTTGTTTTCAAAAGAGTGAATTGGGTAAGGTGGGAGGAGGTGAAATCGAGGTAGATGCGGGAGTCGGTGGGTTTGTAAAAATGTCGGTGTTGAGTCGGTCATCATTAATGGAGATGGAGAGGTCTAGGAAGAGGAGGGAGGTGTCAGAGATGGTCCATGTGAATTTAAGGTCAGGGTGGAATGAGAAACAGATATAATGTTTCAGATTCAGTGACCATTCTTCAGAACCCCTCTCTTCTCATCCACAACAGTGATAGGGTCACCCTCATGCTCAACTACAATCCAGCCAGCATCCACATAGAAAGAATCATGAGCTACCATTTCTACCACCACCCAGTTGGATGCCAGCACTCCCTTGCCAGTTTTCTGCAGCGATCATTCCCTCCAGGACACATTGGCCCACTCCTCCTCCACTCCCAAATCTCCCCACTCCCCATGCCATCACCCTCCACCTTACTATCCAAGGCCCCAGACACACCTTCCAGGTGACGCTGCACTTTACCTGCACCTCACTCAATTCAGTCTACGGTATTCACTGTTCACAGTGTGGATTCCTCTGTACTGGGGAGACAAATCACAGACGAGGCGACCACTTTGCAGAACACTTAATTCATTTCCAAAAATGACCCTGTGCTTCCAACTGCCTGCCGCTTCAACACCCCACCCTGTCCCCTGGCCAACATCCCTGTCTCGGCCTTGCTGCAGTGTTCCAGCGCAGCTCAGTACAAGCAGGAAGAACGGGACCTCATTTACTGCTTGGGGACCTTGCAGCCTCACAGACTCAATATCAAATTCAATAATTTCAGGATCTGAGCACCTTCACCCATGTCCTTACCCCCAATCCTACACACCAGGCTTTGTCTTCACATGAGCTGCTTCCACACACAACACGCTGTCAGCCACTAATGGTCTCCATTAGCAGCTACTCATTCTCCCAGATTAATCATTACCCAGTCCTTTGTCTGACCAACTGTCTTTCTCTCAATCTCCAATCTCCATCTCCACATGTTGTTTAATTCTTTTCCCTCCTCCAACACTTCTTTAGTATATATACAGTACCAACATTTCACTAGCTATAAAAAAAAGAAAAAAATTAATTCTGAAGAAGAGTCACTGGACGCAAAACGTTAACTCTGCTTTCCCTCCACAGATACTGCCCCACCTGCTGAGTTTTTTCCAGCAATTTTCTGTTTTCGGTTCCGATTTCCAGTTCTTTGGTTTTTTTGGATCCATTCTTAACTTTGCTGCAGCCAACCCAACGTGGCTCAGTGGTTAGCACTGCTGCCTCGGAGTGTCAGGGACCTGGGTTCGATTCCCCCCTCGGGCGACTGTCTGTGTGGAGTTTGCACATTCTCCCAGATGTCTGTGTGGGTTTCCTCCGGGTGCTCCGGTTCCCTCCCACAGTCCAAAGATCTGCAGGTCAGGTGAATTGACCATGCTAAATTGCCCGTAGTGTTCAGGGATGTGTAGGCTAGGTGGTTAGATATGGGAAATGCAGGGTTACGGGGCTAGGGTTGGGAGTGTGTGTCTGGGTGGGCTGTTCTTCAGAGGGTTGGTGTGAACATGATGGGCTGAATGGCCTGCTTCCACACTACAGGGATTCTACGATTCTAAGGCACGGATGTTCAAATAAAGAAGGGCAGTATTTTCTCGCTCCTATATCAGAGGGATTATGGATTTGGGAGGTGCCCCATGCAGGACTGAAACAAATTGGGGATCCTCACCCCAGGAATTGGTCAAAGCACCTTGGGCTGCTTGCTACAGTAAAGTACAAAGTTGTTGTCAAAGAATATTTCAGGTAAATTTGAAAGGCCTAGGAACAAGAGAAGTTACTTTGGGATGGGCATGTTGCAGGATTTATCCAGTGAGCCTGGTTACTGGATTAAGCAAACAGCCTGTGGGAAATTAGTGACAAAATAATTCCAAATCACCAAACCTAGAGACAGGGGATAGGGAAGACACTGGACAGACTTCATACCCTCACCCATGAAACCCATGTCCTTCAATTTACAACGGGGTCCATTTCATGACGGGGTGAAGTGGGTCATTTAGTGAAAAGTAAAGGGAAACTTGCATTTGTATATCGTCTTTCACAAAGTACTTTACAGCCGTTAAAATAATGTCTAGTCACCATTGTGTTGGGAGCACAGCCAATCTGTACACAGCAAGATCCAACAATTAACAATCAGAAGAATGGACACTCAATGTGTTTTTCCGTGTTTTGTTGACGATTAAACTCTGGCTGAGGGTTTAATAGGTAACGGTTTCTTCCAGCCATATTGCCAGGGACCCACAGACAGTAATCGAGAGACTCACCTCTCCTTGGTGTACATTTTCAGTGTCTGGAGTTTGCTGCTTAAGACCTGAATCCTCCCTCTGTCTCTGGCTGTTACCATGTTGTCCACCTTCGCATTATTCTGCTCTGTGCTGCCCTCTGGTGAAAAGCGATGGCTAAAGGTGCCCCTCGATAATTCATAGTTTCGGAATGTCTCCGACTGTCCCTCAGCTCCAGCAGACTGACCCCCAAGACTCTGCAACAGGTGAGAGAGCCGGCAAATCTCCTGGTGCTGCTTCTGAAATGAAAGATGATGGATATGTGTTTGACTTCTCCATCCTCCACCATTCCTTAACCAGGCATCATGGTAGAGAAAATAAATCACTGGGATCATGGCTGATCTGCAGCATAGGAACAGGTGGAGGCCATTCAGCCACTCGAGACTGTTCCATCATTCAATGAGATCACGGTGGGTCTGTGGGCCAACTCCAGATACCTGCCATTGGGGCACATCCCTTAATGCCTCTGTTTAACATAAACATCCAAGGCTGATTTTAAATCAACAATTCATCGAGCATCTACTGCAATTTGTAGAAGAAGGGAAGGCAATGGCAGAGTGGTATTGTCACTGCTCTGTTAAATCAGAGATCCAGGGAAAGTTCTGGGGGCCTAGGTTCGAATCCTGCCATGGCAGATGGTGGACTTTGAATTCAATAAAAATCTGGAATTAAGATTCTAATGATGACCATACAACGATTGTCAGGGAAACCCCATCTGCTTCACTAATGTCCTTTCGCGGAAGGAAGCTGCCATCCTCGATGTGACTCCAGACCCACAGCAAGATGGCTGCCTCTGTGTGGCAGACTACTCAATACATGCTGGCCGAGTCAGTGATGCCCTCATCCCGTGGATGAATTAAATAAAAGAGTTCCATCCTTCAGTGTAAAAGTGCTTCCTAACATCTCTCCTGAAATATCTAGCCCATATTCTCAGACTATTTCTCTACCCTGTATCAGAATGTCATTTACCTCACTTAACTTCATATGTTGAGTTACCCAATTAAAAAAATCTATTCATCCCTATTCAGTTCCACTGATCAGAAATTGCAAGCTTTAAATATTGATTTTTCAATTGCTGCCCTCTGTTTTAATTTGGCTGTGTAGGCTCATTAGAGTGAGAGTGTGGATGTTAAATCACTTAGAGTGAGAGTACGGGTGTTATATCACTATCTGAGTGAGAGTAAGCGTGTTATATCACTGTCTGAGTGAGAGTACGGGTGTTATATCACTGTCTGAGTGAGAGTACGGGTGTTATATCACTGAGTGAGTGAGAGTATGCGTATTATATCACTGAGTGAGTGTGTGTGTGTTATATCACTGTCTGAGTGAGAGTATAGATGTTATATCACTGTCTGAGTCAGAGCGTGTGTGTTATATCACTGTCTGACTGAGAGTACGGGTATTATATCACTGAGTGAGTGCGTGTGTGTTATATCAATGTCTGAGTGAGAGTACGGGTGTTATATCACTGTCTGAGTGAGAGTATGGGTGTTATATCACTGAGTGAGTGCGTGTGTGTTATATTACTGTCTGAGTGAGAGTATTGGTATTATATCACTGAGTGAGTGAGAGTACGGGTGTTATATCACTGTCTGAGTGTGTGTGTGTTATATCACTGTCTGAGTGAGAGTACGGGTGTTATATCACTGAGTGAGTGAGAGTATGTGTATTATATCACTGAGTGAGTGTGTGTGTGTTATATCACTGTCTGAGTGAGAGTATAGGTGTTATATCACTGTCTGAGTCAGAGCGTGTGTGTTATATCACTGTCTGACTGAGAGTACGGGTATTATATCACTGAGTGAGTGAGAGTATGTGTATTATATCACTGAGTGAGTGTGTGTGTGTTATATCACTGTCTGAGTGAGAGTATAGGTGTTATATCACTGTCTGAGTGAGAGTACGCGTGTTATATCACTGTCTGAGTGAGAGTATGGGTGTTATATCACTGAGTGAGTGTGTGTGTGTGTTATATTACTGTCTGAGTGAGAGTATTGGTATTATATCACTGAGTGAGTGAGAGTACGGGTGTTATATCACTGTCTGAGTGAGAGTATGAGTATCACTGAGTGCGAGCGGCGTGTTTTATCACTGAGTGAGGGTATGGGTGTTATATCACTGAGTGAGTGTGTGTGTGTCATATCCATGTCTGAGTGAGTGTACAGGTGTTATATCACTGTCTGAGTGAGTGTACAGGTGTTATATCACTGTCTGAGTGAGTGCGTTTGTGTTATATCACTGTCTGAGTGAGAGTATGGGTGTTGTATTGCTCCCTGAGTGAGAGTATGGGTTTTATATCGTTGTCTGAGTAAGAGTATGGATGTTATGTCATTGTTTGACTGAGCATGGGTGTTATATCATTGTCAGAATGAGAGTACGGGTGTTATATCATTGTCAGAATGAGAGTCTGGGTGTTGTATCCCTGTCTGAGTTACAGAGCAGCCATTGTTTCCTCGGAGTTCATGAGCCCATTTGGGGTTACAACCCTACACCCCAAAATATATAGCATGTGGCAACAGTGATCTGTTCCAGGAAAAATCAGCTATGGAATAGGCAAAGGCATATTCTTCACCTGCCTCATCTGGCTGCAGTCACAGGGAGGACATTGAGAAGATGGCAGGTGAGCTGAATCTCTCATTCAGTGCACACCTTCAGTACTGCGGCACTCACTTACTACACTGGCACGGTCGCCTAGTTTTTGTATGTAAGATTCTCACCAGAGAATGATCTGACTCAGAGGCAAGAGCACTACCCAATGAGTCACAAGTGAAGGTGCAGGAAAGTCAATTACCAGAGGAGGAGCAGACTCAAAACCTCAGAAAGGAAACACCCTCCTTCACTGGAATAATGTTTTGGATACCTGGGGGATATAAACAGAAGCAAATCCTCCTGCTCACCACAAATGTCCTTCTGTACTTGGGAGCGCAGCACTGATCAGTGGTATCTGTGCACAGCTCCAACTCCAGCTGCTTCACCCACTCTGCTACTGACCAAAGTCTCTGAACAGGAGACTGCCCTTTTGCACCAGTGTCACTAGGAAACAGGAGAAAAATTAACATCACGAAACCTATTACAAAGTGATACATTCTTGATTTATGGTCAAATACCCCATTCACTCCTTTTATTTTCGTTCATTAAGTTGTCTCTGAAAACTAGATCTGCTCTTTGGAGTTACAGGAATACAGGTTGCACCCCATATTGCAAAGCCTTTGGGTCAGCAAGTTTTATATTCATGCAGAAATATTTAGCATTAAAACAGTGTTAAACATAAATCCTATATCATTATTCTGTTCCTAGGAGACTCCCTCTGCTGGTACATATGTATACGGTAGCCTCAAGTGGTCATAATGCATTGTGTCACTATTATCAACACACTACATCTATTGCAATCAAGACTTATGCTGATCAAATCCTATTTCTGTTTCGCCTTCATACTCAGTAATGTTGAATGTCAGCTGTGCCTACATAGAACTCACGAATCAACGTCAGGCCAAGTGTGAAAATATTCATATTTTATCCAGGCGACCTACAATTGAATAGATCAGATTCCCTACAGTGTGGAAACAGACCCTTCGGCCCAACCAGTCCACACCGACCCCCAGAAGAATAACCCACCCAGACCCTCTGACTAATGCACCTAACACTATGGGCAACTTAGCATGGCCAATTCACCTGACTTGCACATCTTTGGACTGTGGGAGGAAACCCACACAGACACAGGGAGAATGTGCAAACTCCACACAAACTATCACCTGAGGCTGGAATCGAACCTGGATCCCTGGCGCTGTGAGGCAGCAGTGCTAACCACTGAGCCACCGTGCCGCCCTAAAGATACTCTTTCCTTTCTGTTATCTATAGTAGACTTCCAGATCTGAAAAATCTGAGGTACATCCCAAACCTGGAAGATAACGACAGCAGGCACATAGAAGCATCACCACCTTCAAGATCCCTCTGAGGCACACACCATCCTGACTTAGAACTGAATCGCTGTTTCACCACTTCCCTCAGCACAACATCATAGGCCGAAGGGCCTGTTCTGTGCTGTACTTTTCTATGTTCTATGCTCCATCACTGGGCCTCCCTCCCTAAATCAGAATACCTTCATCTCATTGACTGCAGCAGGTTGAAAAAGCACCATCATCTCAAGAGCAAGTCCATGCCCCCACACTGTGGATTTTTATATCAGCATTCTTACAGCTCAATCATTTCACTTAGCTTTGTAATGTCACTTTTGTGCTGCTTGTTGATTGAGAGATCGAACTGAGACAAACCCTTTAATATCTTTTCCAAATATTATTTGGGTGTGTGACCCTTGACAGTAAATAGCATTAGCATATTTGACCATGGGAGGCATCGTAGTTCAGCATTCTTCTTCTTGACCCTGTTATCTCCAGGTGCATGAGATCCACAGCAACAGTGATCACAGGTGGGACATCTAATTAATTTTCCTGGTTTCCTAACCTATCCTGACAAACAGTTAGATCTTACACAATGTTTCACTTGCTAAATTGCCCATAGTGTTCAGGGATGTGTAGGTCAGATGCATTAGTCAGGGGCAAATGTAGAGTAATGGGGTAGGGGAATGGGTCTGGGTGAGTTACTATTTGGAGGGTCAGTGTGGACTTGTTGGGCCAAATGGCCTGTTCCCACACTGTAGGGATTCTATGATACTGACCTCCACACTGGCTGAGGATGACCCCGAGAATTCTTTAGAGAGTGTCTTTGGGCAAGTAGCTTCCATGTTTACATACCCTCTGAACCCTCCTGTCCCTCCATTTCCATTAATATCCAACAACAACAAATTAGATCAATCGACCCATCGCTGTGTGACATTCTCTTCATTGTGCTGATGTTAGATCAGATTTCTCAACCGACAATTCACCAGCTTGGTTTTGGGCTCAATCTCTCTCTCTCTCCCCACGCACTGGACTTGATCTCTCTCTTCCCCCGCACACTGGACTCGATCTCTCTCTCCCCCCACACTGGGCTTGATCTCTCTCNNNNCCCCCAACACTGGGCTCGATCTCTCTCTCCCTGCACACTGGACTCGATCTCTCTCTCTCCCCGCACTGGGCTTGATCCCTCTCCCCCCACACTGGACTCGATCTCTCTCTCTCTCCCCGCACTGGACTCGATCAATGCAGGGCGAGTGATCAAGCCCAGTGCGTGGGGAGAGAGGGATTGAGCCCATTGCGGGGAGAGAGAGATTGAGCTCAGTGCAGGGGGAGAGAGAGATCGAGCCCAGTGTGTGGGGAGAGAGATCGAGCCGAGTGCAGGGGGAGAGATTAAGCCCAGTGCGGGGGGAGTAGAGAGATTGAGCCCAGTGTCCAGTGCAGAGGGAGAGAGAGATCGAGCCCAGTGCAGGGGATAGAGAGATCGAGCCCAGTGCAGAGGGAGAAAGATCGAGCTCAGAGTGTGAAAAGAGAGAGAGATCGAGCCCAGTGTGGGGAGAGAGAGAGATCGAGCCCAGTACGGAGAGAGAGAGAGATCGAGCCCAGAGTGTGAAGAGAGAGAGAGATCGAGCCCAGTGTGGGGAGAGAGCGAGATCGTGCCCAGTGTGGGGGGAGAGAGAGATTGAGCCCAGTGTGAGGGGAGAGAGAGAGATCGAGCCCAGTGCAGGGAGAGAGAGAGATCGAGTCCAGTGCGTGGGGAGAGAAAGATTGAGCCCAGTGTGGGGGCAGAGAGAGATCGAACTCTGTGCCGGGGGAGAGAGAGAGAGATCGAGCCCATGCGGGGGAGAGAGAGACTGAGCTCAGTGCGGGGGAGAGAGATATTGAGCGCAGTGCGGGGAGAGAGGGAGATCGAGCCCAGTGCAGTGGGAGAGAGAGACAGATCAAGTCCAGTGCAGGGGGAGAGATCGAGCCCAGTGTGAGGGGAGAGAGGGATTGAGTCCATGTGGAGGGAGACAGATTGAGCTCAGTGCAGGGAGAGAGAGAGATCGAGCCCAGTGCGAGGAGAGAGAGATCGAGCTCAATACGGGGGAGAGAGATCGAGCCCAGTGCGTGGGGAGAGAGAGATCGAACCGAGTGTGGGGGGAGAGAGAGATCGAGCCCAGTGTGGGGGGAGAGAGATCGAGCCCAGTGTGAGGAGAGAGAGAGATCGAGCCCAATGCAGGGGGAGAGTTCGAGCCCTCATGAGGAAAGCTCAGAGTGGAACGATTGCAGACCCATGGCTAACAAAGGCCTGTATTTGGAACTTGAAACTTTCTTTCTATTTACAACTTTACACTGAGAAAAGCTGTAACGTATCTTATTTTGTTATTTTTCTACTTTTTACCTGTGATTTTGTCCCTAGGTACCTTTGTCCCTGAGATGGCAATGTAATGTGAATGTGACACGGTAACGTTTTCACTGTATTCTTTTATCCCCAAATACATGTACAGGTGACAATAAAACCGAACTCTAATTCTGTCCTTTGTCCTTAGTGCTTAATTGTATTTCTTTTTTCAAGAGTTTCAAGTGTTATAAAACTTGCCAGTTACTCTGCATTCCAGATTATCACATGAGAAAATGGACTGGTTGCTGCCCTGATTTCTTTAATTGTTTATTTTAAAGCTGTGGACTTTGCTGACTGACTCTGTTGTGTTAGAAAACAAACCTCTTAATTTATTCTACAAAATGTCCTCCTTATTCCAACTGCCTCTGTTAAGTCTCCCCTCTGTCTTTTCTGTTCTGAAGAGGACAAACCCAGTCTCTCCACATCATTGAAATTGTTCTGTCTTTGGTGAGACCTGATTATGTTTAAACAATGAGTTTCGTTCTTCTTAAATGAAAACCTAAGTCAAAAACATAAGTTGCTGGAAAATCTCAGCAGGTCTGTGGAGAGTAATCAGTGTTAGTGATTTGGTTCCAGTGACCCTTCCTCACAACCGCCTTTAGTGTGAGCAATGAAAACGTTTGACAGCAATTGACAGGAATGAAACTGGATAAAAACGGGCAGCGACTGAAAGAAAGGGATAGGAGGAAGGAGAAGTAATTACAGCCACATCCCAGGATTCAGCTTTGGAATGTCATGCTGGTCAGTCAACATCAAGAGGAAAGGCACATCCTGGCAGGGTAACTCTTCCCAATACTCCTGACTGAACTGCAATGCACTTTGTTTTTTATTCCACATTTCCAGCATTTTTCATCTCAATAACTGTTTCTGTCAATGATTTTAGCTTCAATACTCACAGCTGCACTCCTGTCTTCCCATTATCGCCCTCTTGTGTATATTGCTGTTAACAAAATAAACACAGTTCATTTAAAGCAAATATTTTACAAAGACCCAATCAAAGCCTTCCTTAGCACAGGCCCCAGCATCTTGCCCATGAACAGTTTTCTCTTTCGGCCTCTCTCTTGAAAGCATTTACTCACCCTGAAGGAACATTGTCCCAAGACGCCTTCATCCAAGTGGTCTCACATACATGAGGAATAGCCAAGTAATTCGACTGTGAGTGGGACGCACACGACCAAATCCAACTTGCCCTTATCTGTAGTCTTCATGTGCATTTTTCACAGAGTCACAAAGTTGGTGCAGGGTGATATTCTCCATCGTGGGAAAAAAACCTGGTCATCAGGTGTGAGGCACTGTCATTGCTGTTATATGTGTCTGGCCTATTCCCAGAACCTGTGCCGCTGCAGTCACCCGGGCCATCTTCCAATTTATATGGAGATCAAAGATGGACCGGGTCTGAAGGGACTCGATGTATAATGATCTGGGCAAGGGGGAAAAAACACACCCAATGCCACCCTCACCCTGATGGCCACCTTTGTGTGTGGCTGCATCAAGCTGTGCGTGGATCCCCGGTACGCAAACACCAAGTGTCACTATGTACTGAGGTCCTACCTGTCCACGGTGTTGCGAAGGATGGGCCTGGCCTCGCTGCCGCAGAACGCTCCGAGTAGTTGGACTGTTCCATATCACCTGTCCTTCATGGAGAAGTTTATGAAGAAAAACACCTTTGATCACAAGTCCATCAGGAAGTGGTCAGCACGTAGTGTCCTTGGGACCCTTCGGGAAAAGGAGAGGGCGGATCCTATTGAGCGGTTCCCTAAGCAGACTGTCAAAGCCATTTGGCAAAATGCTTCATCGCCAGAACTTTCCAACAAGCACCAAGACATGGTTTGGCTGGTGGTGAGAAGGGCTCTGCCTGTGAGATCCTTTATGCACGCCCGGACTCTCAGCCGCACCGCACGCTGCCCTCGAAGTGGTGCGGGGGGAACGAGACTATCACACACCTCCTTCTGGAATGTGCCTATGCAGAGGAAGTCTGGAGAGGAATTGCAGTGATGTTTGTCGAGGTTTGTCCTGAGCAGCGCTGTGACGTGGGACTCCGTGCTCTACGGCCTGTTCCCCGGGACGCACACCGAGACGAACATCAACTGTGCCTGGAGGATCATCAACTCGGTGAAGGACGCTCTCTGGGTGGTCTGAAACCTGTTGATCCTCCAGCTGAAGGAGTTGACCCCGACTGAGTGCTGCAGACTGGCACATTCCAAGGTCCAGGACTACGTGTTGAGGGACGTGGGGAAAGACCATCGTGTAACGTCTGATTGCCTAAGAAGAACAGGGGGCCCACGCAGTAATCGGGCTCCACTGACGCCTCAGCAGAAGAACTGGATGGTCAATGTACAGATGTCTACATACGAATGATTAATTCCAATCACTGTATGTAAAGGAATGCAATGTACACATGTGTATGGCATGACCAATTGTATAGATATCAAAATTATTTTATGAATAAAGTATATTTTTGAAATAAAAAAAGATATTCAGCCCATTGTGCCTGCCCTGGTTCTATCCCCTACAGCCAGTCTCCTGCCTTTCCTCATATCTCTGCTCACCACTTCTATCCAAATAATCATCAAGTTCCCACTTGATTTCCTCAATGGAACCTGCCTCCTCCATATTTCCAGGTAGTCCATTCCGAACCCTAACTACAGTACTCTCCATGAGAAAGAGTTATTTCTCACATCAGCTATGCTCTGTTTCCAAATCACTGTAACCCTGTCCCCTTTTGTTCTTGCTTCTTTTATCTGTGAATAGTTTCTGCTTACCTACTCTGCTCATGATTTTGAAAACTTCTATTAAGTCTCCTCTGAGCCTTCGTCGCGCCAAGGAGAACCGTCCCAACTTCTTCACTCCATCCTCATCACTGATATTTCTCATCATCGGAACCATTCTTGTAAATCATTTCTGCATCCTCTCCAAAGTGTTCACATCTTCCCAATAACGGGAGACCCACAACACCACGCAATCCTCCGGCTGAGGTCTAACAAGTCTTGCGTAAGTTTAACATCAGCTCCTTGCGTTTGCACTCGACAGCAACGGTTGCGAGCAAGCATTACCTGGACATCAAAAGCTCCAGCAGACCCATTCTTGCCCGAGATGGATCTGGGCAGGAACACGAGCTGATTTTCTCTCTGTCTGTTGAGAACGTGGCCATCTGAGATGGCTTGAGATCAACGAGTGAGACATTGATGTGGAACACCCCCAATTCGGTGTCTCCAGTGTCACACGAAAGCCATTGATTCTTAACCAGTCTCTGAAATAGCCTGGCTCATCCACCTGGTTGGGTAACTGAAGACAGGCAATACATCCTGACCTTTCCAGCAATGTACTTTGCCCTAGAATGAACTTTCATGAAAGGGACGTCAGTTTGCCACTACCATTTGGAGCAGGGTAAGGGGGCGAGTGACACAGAGAACTGGTGGGAGGAGAGGAAGAAGAGCAGTGATAATTCATAGTTAAAAAAACATTCAGAACAATTTCGTTTTACGCCACAATTTCTCCTCACCTTATCCTGAATCGTCACCTTGCAGAGCCAACGGAATGGACGGAAACTCTCAAGGATGTCGAAGTAGGTCAGGAGGCTGATAACAGACAGCAGAGTGAGTGTCATAGTAGATACAAAGAAGTCGGTTACCATTCCAAACAAGCCTTGCCTAGAGATCAGATACTCCAGCACATCCATGGTAACAGAGACTGGGAACAGAGTAATCATTCAGGCTGGGGAACGCGGTCCATGCTTCAAAATCCCAAACTCGTTGTGCCCAAGTGTCTTTAACAGAACAGGTTCCTTTTCGGTTTATACTTTTAAATCTTTGCCAGGTCTATTTATGCCCACACCCTCTCTCTCGCTCTGTCTCTCTTTCTGTCTCAGTTTCTCCTTATCAGTTTCACTCTTAGGCTACAATGCTCTGTCCCTTTCTGTCTCACTGGCTGCTCATTCTTTCTGTCCAGTTCTGGCTCTAATTACTTTCTTGTTGCCGGGATTTCCTTCAGTGATGCTGGGTACATTCCCAGGCTGCCGCACACCACCAGAGTAATCACTCTCTGAAGTGGTTCAGCCTGTGAGACAGGTTTTGAAAAATGTGAATGTCAGAAATGGAGTGAGTCTGAGAACATTCCCACCCCAGAAGACAAGTGACCTGATCCAGTGGTCAAATTAAATCATATTTACAATCTAGAATCTTAATTAACTTCAGAAATGGATTTATAAACCTCTGCTGAACTTGAAATTTGTAAACTGAAAATATTAATCCTAAATGTTTTTGTTGCTCATTCATAGCGTGATATAATCCCTACAGAGCAGAAAGCAGCTATTCGGCCCATCTAGTCCAAAACAACCCTCCAAACAGCATCCACCTAGACCCAACCATCCCTGTAACCCCACATTTCCCATGGCTTACCCACCTAGCCTGCACATCCCTGGACACTGTGGACAATTTAGCATGGTCAATCCACCTGACCTGCACATCTTTGGACTGTGGGAGGAAACCAGAGCACCTGGAGACAACCCATACAGACACTGGGAGAACATGCAAACTCCACACGGACAGACGCCTAAGGCTGGAATCAAACCCGGGTCCCTGGCGCTATGAGGCAGCAGTGCAAACCACTGAGCCTAGTTTACACTCCTCTTGACCAGTGTAATTGAGCTGGACTGAACAGTGATCTACATCCACCTTCTTTCATCACCTTTAAGCTTTGACTCATTCCTGCCACAGCCTCTCACTCACTATGTTGAAATCAGCTCTTTTACCGAGCTCCCTTTCAACTCATTCTTTTACAGGAACCACATGCTGCAAACTGCTCACCTCTCTGTGGCCCCACCTCCTCCCACTAGATCTTTAAAGGGCTGTAATTTAAGGCAACATCAATTTGCTATTAGGGCTAAAATAAAATAACGAAGTTGGGATGCTGGAAATCCGGAGCAAAAGTTAAAACGGCTGGGTCACTGAACTTGAAACATTGCTTTCTCTCCATCGATGCTGCTAGACCTGCCAAGTTTCTCAAACAATTCCTTGTTTCTATTGCTATTAGGGCTCTTATAGTGGTAATGTCCTACCTTCTGAGCCAGGACGTTTAGGTCCAAGTCCAGAAGTGGGTAATAACATCTTTGAACAGGTTGAGTCGATAATATTCTGAGCTTGACAATCACAAATTGCTTCGAGCATAAACCCTTCATCACATTGACTCTCCTGCTCCTCCGATGCTGTTGGACTGCTGTGCTTTCCCAGCACTACACTCTTCGACTCTGATCTCCAGCAGCTGCAGTCCTCACTTTCTCCCAATCACAAACTGCTGCTTACTTGAGGTGATTGGGCCCATTTATTTCCCTCCTGCACCATGACATTAGGTCCCTCTGAACTCTCTTGAAAAATGGTCGAGTCCTCATCCAGCTTGTGGAGCTGTCCCTCAGGATAATGGACACTGCATCTAATACCACGGCATTTAAAAAGGTTGGTTGACAAAACAATTGCCAGAGAGATTGAAATAAAGAGCAACAGAGATAAAGTGAGAAATAAAGCTATCGATAGAGAGAGAGAGAAAGGGGCAGTGACAACATTGTGTTCAGCTGTCTTCAGTTAATATTACCATGATGCACCAGGGACCCTTTCATTAATGGACAAAATCCAATTCTCCAGTTTTCAAATTTGGTAAAATTTGTATTATCCAGGATCTCACTCAAACCAAACTGGAACCAACATTTCGAAATACGCGAGAACCATTTTCTAATCCTGCGAGAGGTTATGGATTGCACTATTTCATATGAAACCCATGAACAGTCACTTGTATCCACATCAATGGCAGCATTAATAAGTGCATCAGCAGAACTTACAACCTACAAGTGGTGCTCAAGCCCCTCACAAGGACTTTGTTCAAGTGAATTCAGTTCTATGCGATAAACCAAAGGCCAGGTCTAAACCAACTGAAGTCCTGCTCGAAGCTTTTCATCCTAGTTGTGACAAATCACATCATGTCAAAGTGTTTGTCCAGAATGTTTACAGACCCGCGACCATGATTGTGTTTGACATTAGCAGTTTTTAAAGCAATGCATCAAAGTGACTATATGAAATAACGGTGTTGTCAGGTGGATTGGCCATGGTGACCAGGGATGTGCAGTCTCAGTAGATTGGCCATGGGAAACATGGGGTTACAGGAATAGGGAAGAGTGTGTTTCTGGATCTGAGGCTCATCAGAGGGTCTGTGTGGACTCAATGACCTGCTTCCACAACATAGGGATTCTATGTTCATTTGTCAGTCTGAAGTGATTAAAAAACAGGTTACAAGCAATCCCTTGAATGACTGAACTGTTGGATTAACCAGCATGTTTGATGTGTAGTAAAACCATCGGAAGGACACCTTCTTTTGGTAAGGTTATTTCTTTCCTCTCTGGAAAATGTGTGATGTTAGTATTGTGCAATGGAATGTTTTTCAATGACTGTCAACATGGAGCACTCCTTGTATGATGTTAATCAGGGTGGAGTGCCTGACGTATTAGCACAGGGGAATGCAGCTTAATCTTTCACCTCACTTGCACCAATGGGATACTCACACCCAAATTTCATTCCAATCATAATTAGTACATTTATCCCAATAATAACAGAGGATTACCGTCTCCGTTATCTTTCTCTCTCATACCGGCAGGCTCGTGCCAGCGATGGGGTGGGTTTTGTGTCATGGACGCCACCCCATTATAAACTGAGTCAGGCAGATCCAAACATTTTTTTTTATTTCAGACACTTGCAACAACCAGTTGTCATATTATTCTTATGTTCACGCACAAAATCCCTCTGATGTTATTTTATTAAGTGAAGTTTATCGATTCGCACCAATTAGATTAGATTCCCTACAGTGTGGAAACATGCCCTTCAGCCCAACAAGTTCACACCGACCCTCCGAAGAGTATCCCACCCAGACCCATTTCCCTCTGACTAACACTATGAACAATTTAGCATGGTTAAAAACAGTGACTGCAGATGCTGGAAACCAGAGTCTAGATTAGAGTGGTGCTGGAAAAGCACAGCAGTTCAGGCAGCATCCGAGGAGCAGTAAAATTGACGTTTCTGGCAAAAGCCCTTCATCAGGAATACAGGCAGAGAGCGTGAAGGGTGGAGAGATAATATGGCCAATTCACCTGACCTGCACATCTTTGGATTGTGGGAGGAAAACCACGCAGACATGGGGAGAATATGCAAACTTCACACAGACAGTCACTCGAGGCTGGAATTGAACCCGGGTGCCTGGTGCTGGGAGGCAGCAGTGCTGACCACTGAGCCACCAGTGCCACCTTAATTATTTATGGAATGGTGCATCAAAGTGTTTTAGTCAAAAGAGAGCTGTGTTGTTGAAGATTTACGTCTTGTACTCAGCAGGACAAATGCAAGAATACCAAATTTTCACAATCACACCTGCCAGAACGGTTGTGAATTACTAGCGTGTATCCACCATACTTTTCAACAAGATGCCTTGTTGGATATGATAATGAGACAAGCAATATTGGATCCAGTAACAAGCAATGAGCCTGATTTAATGTGTGACTAAGTTGTTTATGAGCATTTGTTAAATAGTGATCATAACATGATGGAGTTTGATGCAGCATTTGTAAGAGATAAGCAAAGATTGGATCCGAGAATTTTGGATTTAAGTAAGGCAGACTTTAATGGGATGAGGCAGAGACTGTCCACAGTAAACAGGGAAGCTCTGCTAATAGATAAAACAACCGAGGAACATTGGTGAGTGTTCAAAGAAACATTTAATGCTGTTCAGAAACAGTTTGTACCCATGGTAAGGAAAAGCTCCACCTCACACAAAAAAGGCACAGACATCCAAGGGGGTAAAGGACAGCATGAAATTTAAAACAAAAGATTTTTAAAAATGCAAAGAACTGTACAGATTCCACAGAATGGGATAAATACAAAGACCAACAAAAAGCCATAAGGGTAGCTGAAAAGGATTATGAAAGGAAACTTGCAAAGACATAAAAGACAATAAGAAGAGATTTAGATAAAGGGAAAGTGTCTGGTTAAGAGCATTGTTGGCTGACCAAAGGCTGAGTGTGGGGATGTTGTCAGTGACCAGAGGAAATGGCAGACAGACTAAATGATTATTCTGTTTCATTATTCACAGCAGAAGATTAGATTCCCTACAGTGTGGAACCAGGCCCTTCGGCCCAACCAGTCCACACCGCCCCTCCGAAGAGTAACCCAGCCACACCCATTTCCCTCTGACTAATGCACCTAATATTATGGGCAATTTAGCCTGGCCAATTCACCTAACCTGCACATCTTTGGACTGTGGAGGAAACCGGAGCACCCGGAGGAAACCCACACAGACACGGGGAGAATGTGCAAATTCCACACAGACAGTCGCCGAGGCTGGAACTGAACCAGGACCCTAGTGCTGGGAGGCAGCAGCACTAAACACTGAGCCACCATGCCCCCCCCCCCCACTGAGCCACCGTGCCACCCACACTGAGCCACCATGCCCCCCCACTGAGCCACCATGCCACCCACACTGAGCCACCGTC
>NC_057744.1:31699463-31701434 GCF_004010195.1 Chiloscyllium plagiosum | reverse complement strand
CGTACCCCCCACTGAGCCACTGTGCCACCCCACTGAGCCCCCCCTGCAAAAAAAGACAACAAAGAAAAGACAAAGAGGAGCAGCACAGTTTGCTGGAAGTCATAAATAAATTATCAGTGGATCAGGGACAGGGTCTAAATAAAATTAGCTTACGTAAATGAGCTATAATGGGGAAATTAGATTCCCTACAGCATGGAAATGGGTCTGGGTGGGTTACTATTCAGAGGGTCAGTGTGGACTGGTTGGACCGAAGCACCTTACTGATGCCCTAACCATAAACTATCAGAGTTCTCTGGGTTCAGGAGTTGTACCTCTGGATTGGAAGTTTGCTCTTCTCACTCCTCTCTTTAAGAAGGGTGACAGAGAGAAACCAGAGAATTACAGATCAGTTTGACTGACATCAATAATTGGGAAACTGTTGGTGTCTATAATCAAGGATAGGGTAACTGATCACCTCCAAAAATATAAGTTAATCAGGGACAGTTAGATTGGATTTAGGAAGTGTGGGCCATGCCTGACAAACCTCAGAGTTTCTTTGAAGAGGTGATAGATGTAACAAACATGTTGTCTATATGGACTTCTAAAAGGTTTTTAAGAACGTCCCATACAAGCGACTATTAGCTAAAGTGGAAGGCCATGACATTGAGGGCAAATTACTGACATGGATTAGAGATTAGTTATGTGACAGGAAACAGAGAGTTGGACTAATTGTAAGTGTTCAAATTGGCAGGATGCAACTAGTGGTATTTTGCAGGGATCTGCACTGGGGCCTCAATTATTTACAATAGTCATGAACAACTTGGATAATGGCATAAAATATCCAAATTTAATGAGGACACAAAATTGGACAGCATTGTAGGCAGTGTTAATGACAGCATAACATTACAACAGCATAATGATAGATTCGGTGAATGGGCAAAACTGTGGCAGATAGATTTTGATATAAGCATGGGTGAGGTTTCCCATTTTAGGGATAGATCAGGGTTTTCTTTTGTGAAGGCACAAAGTTAAGTACAGTAGGTGTCCAATTTAAAATGCCACTAACCGGCGCAGAAAGTAGTTAAGAAGGCTAATGGAATGCTGGCTTCTGTATCTAAAGGGCTGGTGTATGGGGATGCAGATGCTTTATTGCAGTTATACCAACCCCTACCTAAGCCCCACTTAGAGCTCTGAGATCAGGGCAGCACACTTTAGGAGGGATGTTCTGACTCTGGAAGGGAGTTCCACACAATAATGTACCTGTAGATAAGTATGTACCTGTCAGGCAGGGAGGAAGATATAGAACGCATGAGCCGTGGTTTACTAAGGAAGTGTTCTCCTGTTCCTTGGATGCTGCCTGACCTGCTGCACTTTTCCAGCAACACATTTTCAGCTCTGATCTCCAGCATCTGCAGTCCTCACTTTCTCCTTAAGGAAGTGGAATCCCTCGTCAAGAAGAAGAAGGTGGCTTATGTTCGGACAAAATGTGAAAACTCAGTTAGGGCGCTTGAGGGTTACAAGGAAGTCAGGGAAGATCTAAAAAGAGAGCTCAAAAGAGCCAGGAGGAGACATGAGAAGTTGTTGGCAGATAGGATCAGGGTAAACCCTAAGGCTTTCCATAGGTATGTCAGGAATAAAAGAATGACGAGAGTTAAATTAGGGCCAATCAAGGATAATAGTGGGAAGTTGTGTGTGGAGTCAGAGGAGATAGGGGAAGCACTAAATAAATATTTTTCGACAGTGTTCACTATAGAAAATGAAAATGTTGGTGAGAAAGATACAGAGATACATGCATCTAGACTAGAAGAGATTGGGGTTCACAAGGAAGAGGTATTAGAAATACTGCAGAGTGTGAAAATAGACAAGTCCCCTGGGCCCTGGGCCTAGGATCCTCTGGGAAGCAAGGGAAGAGATTAACAAGCCTTTGGCATTGATCTTCAAATCATCATTGTCTACAGGAATAGTGCCTGAGGACTGGAGGATAGCAAATGT
>NC_057744.1:31697805-31699372 GCF_004010195.1 Chiloscyllium plagiosum | reverse complement strand
AAGAAAACAGAGGGTTGTAGTTGATGGAACATGTTCATCTTGGTGTCCAGTTGCTAGCGGCGTACCGCAAGGGTCGGTGTTGGGTCCACTGCTGTTCGTCATTTTTATAAATGACCTGGATGAGGGCTTAGAAGGGTGGGTTAGTAAATTTGCGGACAACACTAAGGTCGGTGGAGTTGTGGATAGTGACGAAGGATGTACTTGGTTTCAGAGAGACATAGATAGGTTGCAGGGCTGGCTGAGAGGTGGCAAATGGAGTTTAATGTGGACAAGTGTGAGGACACTTTGGATGGAGTAATCGGAATGCAAAGTACTGGGCTAATGGTAAGATTCTTGGGAGTGCAGATGAGCAGAGAGATCTCGGTGTCCATGTACACAGATCCATGATAGTTGCCACCCAGATTGACAGGGTTGTTAAGAAGGCATACAGTGTTTTGGCCTTTATTAATAGAGGGATTGCATTCCGGAAGCAGGAGGTTATGCTGCAGCTGTACAAAGCTCTGGTACGGCCACACTTGGAGTATTGTGTACAGTTCTGGTCACCGCATTATAAGAAGGATGTGGAAGCTTTGGAAGGGTGCAGAAGAGATTTACTAGGATGTTGCCTGGTGTGGAGGGGCTCTCTTACGAGGAAAGGCTGAGGGCCTTGAGGCTGTTCTCGTTAGAGAGAAGAAGGTTGAGAGGTGACTTAATAGAGACATACAAGATAATCAGAGGGTTAGATAGGGTGGACAGGGAGAGCCTTTTTCCAAGTATGGGGACGGCAAACACAAGGGGACACAACTTTAAAGTGAGGGGAGACGGGTATAAGACAGACGTCAGAGGTAGTTTCTTTACTCAGAGAGTAGTAACGGTATGGAATGCTTTGCCTGCAACGGTAGTAGATTCGCCAACTTTAAGTGCATTTAAGTCGTCATTGGACAGGCATACCACTACATTGATGACTGCATTGGCGCCACCTCGTGCTCCTGCGAGGAGGTTGAGCAATTCATCAACTTCACCAACACATTCCACCCTGACCTTAAATTTAACTGGACCATCTCTGACACCTCCCTCCCCCTCCTGGACCTCTCCATCTCCATCAGTGACGACCGACTAGACACTGACATTTTCTACAAACCCACCGACTCCCACAGCTACCTGGATTACACCTCTTCCCACCCTACCTCTTGCAAAAATGCCATCCCATATTCCCAATTCCTCCGCCTCCGCCGGATCTGCTCCCAGGAGGACCAGTTCCACACAGAAAACACCAGATGGCCTCCTTCTTTAGAGACCGCAATTTCCCTTCCCACGTGGTTAAAGATGCCCTCCAACGCATCACGTCCACATCCCGCACCTCCGCCCTCAGACCCAACCCCTCCAACCGCAACAAGGACAGAACGCCCCTGGTGCACACCTTCCACCCTACCAACCTTCGCACAAACCAAATCATCCGCCGACATTTCCGCCACCTCCAAACAGACCCCACCACCAGGGATATATTTCCCTCCCCACCCCTCTCCGCCTTCCGCAAAGACCGTTCCCTCCGTGACTACCTGGTCAGGTCCACGCCCCCCTACCACCC
>NC_057744.1:31639658-31697524 GCF_004010195.1 Chiloscyllium plagiosum | reverse complement strand
TGTCCGGACTTGTCCTACCTGCCTATCTCCTTTTCCACCTATCCATTCCACCCTCTCCTCCCTGACCTATCACCTTCATACCCTCCCCCACTCACCCATTGTACTCTATGCTACTTTCTCCCCATCCCCACCCTCCTCTAGCTTATTTCTCCACTCTCCAGGCTCACTCACTGCCTTTATTCCTGATTAAGGGCTTTTGCCCGAAACGTCGATTTCGAAGCTCCTCGGATGCTGCCTGAACTGCTGTGCTCTTCCAGCACCACAAATCCAGAATCTGGTTTCCAGCATCTGCAGTGATTGTTTTTACCTTATGGATGTACATGGAATAGTGTAGGTGGGATGGGCTTCAGATTAGTATGACAGGGTGGCGCAACATCGAGGGCCGAAGGACCTGTATTGTGCTGTAATCTTCTATGTTCTATGTTCTAACACAGGTTTACAAGGATGGTACCTGGACTTCAGGAGTTAAGTTATGAGGACAGATTAGACAAATTAGGCCTTTATTCTCTAGAATGTTGAAGGTTAAGGAGTGATCCAATCCAGGCCTTCGGGTTATTAACAGGGAAAGGCAGGTAGATAAAAATAAACTATTTCCATAGGTTGAAGATTCTAGAACAAGGGGCAGTATGTAAGAATTAGAACCAGGCCATTCAAGAGAGATGTAAGACAGCACTTCCACACACGCTGAGTAGTGGACCATCAGGGGACAGAAAGGGAACTGACAGGCAGTGCAGGGATCCTCTGTGGCCATTCCACTCAACAACAAGTATACTGTTTTGGGATACTGTTAGAAGGGACAACTTACCAGGGGTAAGCAATGAGGCACAGGTCTCTGGTGCAGAGTCTATCCCTGTTGCTCATAGGGGAAGGGTGAAAAGGAGCAAAGCACTAGTCATTGGGGACTCCATAGTTGGGGAGCAGATAGGAGGTTCTTTGGGAACGAGGCAGACTCACGGTTGGTGTGTTGCCTCCCCGGTGCCAGGGTTCATGATGTCTCTGATCGTGTTTTTGGGATCCTTGAGGGGGAGGGGGAGCAGCCCCAAGTTGTGGTCCACATAGGCACCAACGGCACAGGTAGGAAGAGAGATGGGGATTTAAGGCAGAAATTTAGGGAGCTAGAGTGGAAGCTTAGTGCTAGAAAAAACAGAATCTTTGGTTTGTTACCCGTGCCACGTGCTCACGAGGTGAGGAATAGGGAGAGAGAGGAGTTGAACATGTGGCTACAGGGATGGTACAGGAGGGAGGGTTTCAAATACCTGAATAATTGGGGCTCATTCTGGGGAAGGTGGGACCTCTACAAACAGGATGGTCTACACCTGACCCAGAGGGGTACCAATGTCCTGGGGGAGAGATTTGCTAACGCTCTATGGGTGGGTTTAAACTAATTCAGCAGGGGGACAGGAACCAAAGTTGTAGTTTGAGTATATGGGAGGTTGAGAGTAGTGAAGTCAGAACTAAGATTTCAAGATAACAAGAAGGCACTGGCAGACAAGAAATTGCTTTAAAGTGTATCTACTTCAACAGCAGGAGCTTCCAGAATAAGGTGGATGAACATGCAGCATGAGTTGGTACATGGGACTTTGATGCTGTGGCTATTTCAGAGACATGGATAAAGCAGGGACAGGAATGATTGTTGCAGCTTCTGGGATTTAGATGTTTCAGTAAGAGCAGGGAAGGTGGTAAAGGGGGTGGGGGGCTGGCATTGTTAGTCAAGGACACAAGAGCCGAAATGTGTTGCTGGAAAAGCGCAGCAGGTCAGGCAGCATCCAAGGAGCAGGAGAATCGACGTTTACGTTCGTTACTGTTTACATGGGTTGGTGTGGCCTCAGTAGAGGCCAAGGGAGGGAATGTTGGGGTGATTTCACTGTGGTGTTTAATGTAGGGCTAGGGAGGGTGACACTAGTTCTGCAACAGACACTTCTAGTTCCAGCCCTGAAATGGTTAACAACAGCCAAGCGAGCTGCTTCTGGCGACTGCATGACTACCTGGCTGGAGCTTGTAAGGGAAATGCATCATGTTAATTAAATCTTGGAGCCTGTAAATACCAGCCAGTATCAATTGCCCCATCGAAACTCGGGATTAATAAAGAAACCGATCGGAATCTGTAACTGTTAGACAAGTGTGAATTGCTCTATCGGAACCTGTAACTATTGAGTGTGAATGGCTCTATTTAAGTCTAAAGTTGGTAAGTGTAATTGTCAATTTAGTTAAACTGAAACTATTGAAAATGGCTAGCCTGTCAGATGCATAGTAATTCCTTGAAACAATGAACTATTGAATACGGGATTGGAACCGCTCCCGGGGATGGCTGAGCCATTGTCAAGCACAGCAGGAGCTGGACAGGCACTTCGATGCGGCCAATAGGAGGACGGATCCCCAGCGCGCGCAGATGAATGGACCAATGGGGAAGGCGAACTGACCGGGGACTCCAGGCAGCGCGAAGTATAATTGTGTCGAGTTTGAACGAGAAGGGAGAACGCCTTCTCCAACGAATGCATGCTTGTAGATTCGTTGTACCAGTTAAGATTCTGTGAATAAACGGCTGTCTGCGTCTAACCATAGTTGCCAGTGTGAGTCTCTCCTTCCGAAAGAACACGCAAAGACGGGACCCCGCGGGTCCGTCTTAACAGGTGGCAGAAAGGATGTTTGAGGACTCCTCTACTGAGGTAGTTTGGGCTGAGATTAGAAACAGGAAAGGAGCGGTCACCCTGTTGGGAGTTTTCTATGGTCCTCCGAATAGTTCCAGAGATGTAGAGGAAAGGATAGCAAAGATGATCCTCGACAGGAACAAAAGTGACAGAGCAGTTGTTATGGGGGCCTTTAACTTTCCAAACATTGACTGGAAAGGCTATAGTTTGAGTACTTTAGATAGGTCAGTTTTTGTCCAATGTGTGCAGGAGGCCAACAAGGGGCGAGGCCACGCTGGATTTAGTACTGGCTAATGAATCTGGCCAGGTGTTAGATTTGGAGGTCGGTGAGCGCTTTGGTGATCGTGACTACAATTTGGTTATGTTTACTTTAGTGATGGAAAGGGATTGGTATATACTGCAAGGCAAGAGTTATAGCTGGGGGAAAAGCAATTATGGTGCGATTAGGCATGATTTAGGATCGAACATTGAACATTGAACATCAAACAATACAGCGCAGAACAGGCCCTTTGGCCCTCGATGTTACTCCGACCTGTAAACTATTCTCAGCTCGTCCCCTACACTATCCCAAAATCATCCATGTGCTTATCTAAGGATTGTTTAAATCTCCCTAATGTGGCTGAATTGACTACATTAGCAGGTATGGCATTCCACGCCCTTACCACTCTCTGCGTAAAGAACTGGCCTCTAACATCTGTCTTAAATCTATCACTACTCGATTTGTAGTTATGCCCCCTTGTACAAGCTGATGTCATCATCCTAGGAAAAGGTATTTCACTGTCTATCCTATCTAATCCTCCGATTATCTTGTATGTCTCTATCAAATCCCCTCTAAGTCTTCTTCTTTCCAATGAGAACAGACCCAAGTCTCTCAGTCTTTCCTCATAAGACCTTCCCTCCAGACCAGGCAACATCCTGGTAAATCTCAAATCATCTACCAATGAAACATAACACACCGTATGCCTTGTTAACAGAAGCATAGGACGGGGAAGGAAACTGCAGGGGATGGGCACAATTGAAATGTGGAGCTTATTCAAGGAACAGCTACTGCGTGTCCTTGATAAGTATATATCTGTCAGGCAGGGAGGAAGTGGTCGAGCAAGGGAGCCATGGTTTACTAAAGAAGTTGAATCTCTTGTCAAGAGGAAGAAGAAGGCTTATGTTAGGATGAGATGTGGCGGCTCAGTTAGGGCACTTGAGATTTACAAGTTAACCAGGAAAGACCTAAACAGAGAGAGAGCTAAGAAGAGCCAGGAGGTTACATGAGGAGTCATCAGCAGATAGGATCAAGGATAACCCTAAGGCTTTCAATAGCTATATCAGGAATAAAAGAATGAATAGAGTAAGATTAGGGCGAATCAAACATAGTAGTGGGAAGTTTTGCGTGGAGTCAGAGGAGATAGAGGAAGTACTAGTATTCATACTAGAAAAAGACAATGTGGTCGAGGAGAATACTGAGATAGAGGCTACTAAACTAGATGGGCGGTATAGGCGGCACGGTGGCACAGTGGTTAGCACTGCTGCCTCACAGCGCCAGAGATCCGGGTTCAATTCCCGCCTCAGGCGACTGACTGTGTGGAGTTTGCACGTTCTCCCCGTGTCTGCGTGGGTTTCCTCCGGGTGCTCCGGTTTCCTCCCACAATCCAAAAATATGTGCAGGTCAGGTAAATTGGCCATGCTAAATTGCCCGTAGTGTTAGGTTAGGGGTAAATGTAGGGGTATGGGTATGGGTGGGTTGCGCTTCGGCGGGTCGGTGTGGACTTGTTGGCCCGAAGGGCCTGTTTCCACACTGTAAGTAATCTAATCTAATCTAGATGGGATTGAGGTTCACAAGGAGGAGGTGTTAGCATATTCTGGAAAGCGTAAACATAAAAATAGATAGGTCCCCTGGGCTGGATGGGATTTATCCTAGGATTCTCTGGGAATCCAGGGAGGAGATTGCCAAGCCATTGGCTTTGATCTTTAAGTTGTCGTTGTCTACAGGAATAGTGCCAAAAAACTGGAGGATAGCAAATGTTGTTCCTTGTTCAAGAAGCAGTTGTAGAGGCAGTCTTGGAAATTATAGACCTGTGAGCCTTACTTCGGTTGTGGGGAAAGTGTTGATAAGGATTATAAGAGATTGGATTTAGAATAGATAGGGTAGGTCGTGCCTCACAAACCTTATTGAGTTCTTTGAGAATGTGACCAAACAGACAGATGAGGGTAAGGCGGTTGATGTGACGTAGATGGATTTCAGTAAGGCGTTTGATAAGGTTCCCCATGGTCGGCTATTGGCACAAAATACGGAGACATGGGATTGAGGGTAATTTAGCGGTTTGGATCAGAAATTGGCTAACTGAAAGAAAACAGAGGGTGGTGGTTGATGAAGGCTTATGTTAGGATGAGATGTGGCGGCTCAGTTAGGGCACTTGAGATTTACAAGTTTACCAGGAAAGACCTAAAGAGAGAGAGCTAAGAAGAGCCAGGAGGTTACATGAGGAGTCATCAGCAGATAGGATCAAGGAAAACCCTAAGGCTTTCAATAGCTATATCAGGAATAAAAGAATGAATAGAGTAAGATTAGGGCCAATCAAACATAGTAGTGGGACGTTTTGCGTGGAGTCAGAGGAGATAGAGGAAGTACTAGTATTCATACAAGAAAAAGACAATATGGTCGAGGAGAATACTGAGATAGAGGCTACTAAACTAGATGGGATTGAGGTTCACAAGGAGGAGGTGTTAGCATATTCTGGAAAGCGTAAACATAAAAATAGATAGGTCCCTTGGGCTGGATGGGATTTATCCTAGGATTCTCTGGGAATCCAGGGAGGAGATTGCCCAGCCATTGGCTTTGATCTTTAAGTTGTCGTTGTCTACAGGAATAGTGCCAAAAAACTGGAGGATAGCAAATGTTGTTCCTTGTTCAAGAAGGGGTGTAGAGGCAGCCTTGGAAATTATAGACCTGTGAACCTTACTTCGGTTGTGGGGAAAGTGTTGATAAGGTTTATAAGAGATTGGATTTATAATAGATAGGGTAGGTCGTGCCTCACAAACCTTATTGAGTTCTTTGAGAATGTGACCAAACAGACAGATGAGGATAAGGCGGTTGATGTGACGTAGATGGATTTCAGTAAGGCGTTTGATAAGATTCCCCATGGTCGGCTATTGGCACAAAATACGGAGACATGGGATTGAGGGTGATTTAGCGGTTTGGATCAGAAATTGGCTAACTGAAAGAAAACAGAGGGTGGTGGTTGATGTGAAATATTCATTCTGGAGTTCAATTACTAGTGAGGTACCGCAAGAATCTGTTTTCGGTCCCCTGTTGTTTGTCATTTATATAAATGACCTGGATGAGGGCAGAGAAGGATGGATCTGTAAATTTGCAGATGACACTAAGGTCGGTAGAGTTGTGGAGATTGACAAAGGATGTTGCAGGTTACAGAGAGACATAACTAAGCTGCAGAGCTGGGCTGTGAGGTGGCAAATGGAGTTTAATGTGGAAAAGTGTGAGGTGAATCACTTTGGAAGGAGTAACAGGAATGCAGAGTACTGGGCTAATGGTAAGATTCTTGGTAGTGTGGATGAGCAGAGAAATCTCAGCATTCAGGTACATAGATCCTTGAAAGTTGTCATCCAGGTTGATCGTATTGTTAAGAAGGCATGTGGTGCGTTAGCTTTCAATGGTGGAAGGATTGAGTTGCGGAACCATGAGGTCATGCTGCAGCTGTACACAACTCTGGTGCGGCCACATTTGGAGTATTGTGTAGAGTTCTGGTCACCGCATTATAGGAAGGATGTGGAAGTTTTGAAAAGGGTTCAGAGGAGATTTACTGGGATATTGCCTGGTATGGAGGGAAGGTCTTATGAGGAAAGGCTGAGGGACTTGAGGCTGTTCTGTTAGAGAGAAGAAGGCTGAGAGGTGACTTAATTGAGACATATTACATAATCAGAGGGTTAGATAGGGTGGACAGTGAGAGCCTTTTTCCTCAGATAGTGATGACTAGCACGAGGGAACATAGCTTTAAATTGAGGGGTGATAGAGGACAGATGTCAGAGGTAGTTTCTTTACGCAGAGAGTAGTAGGGGCATGGAACGCACTGCCTCCAACAGTAGTGCACTCGCCAACATTAAGGGCATTTAAATGGTCATTGGATAAGCATATGGACAAGAATGGAATAATGTAGGTTAGATGGGCTTCAGATTGGTTCCACAGGTTGGCACAACATTGAGGACCAAAGGGCCTGTACTGTGCTGTAATGTTCTATGTTCTATGGACATTTGGAACTCTCTTCCTATAACAGTGGTCGAGGTTAATTCAATTGCTAAATTTAAATCTGAGGTAGACAGATTTTTGTCAAGCAAGTGTATCGAGATATGGGCCCAAGGCAGGTATATGGAGTTTGGCCACAGATTAGTCATGAGCTTATTCAATAACAGAGCAGGCTTGTGGGGCTGAGTGGCCTATTCCTGTTCCTATGCTCTTACATTGTAGGAGGAAAGAGTGTTGATTGGTTGGCATGTGCACTCTCATTGGCTGATGAGTTGCCATGCAGAAAGCACGGTTCCTCAAGCTCTTGGGTAATTTAATAAAGACACTGAAACCTGTTCCAATCATTCCAATCAGAGAGCGGGTCTCTGTGTGTGAGCATGTGTCACTGCCACCAAGTGTAAATGAGCCAAGTTACAAACTTGATCGATTATCTTAAATTAGTTATTAGTGTAGCTACTGACACACTCAGAATTGTTCCAAGAGATTGTAAAAGATTGGAAAGGAGATTGTTAATACTATAAAAGGTATTGAAATCATAATTCCTATAAAAACCAAATAAACTGCCTCAATGAAATGCAGCAGGTGACGACATGAGAAAGTGAACAGGTAGGAAAATGGATAAGTCAGTGGCAGAGGCAAGTTAATGGAGGAAGATGGAGAAAAGATACAATTCTGACAGAGAGGGCATATTGCTATTTTTCCAGAGTTTGCAGCATTTTCAATTGAAACTGCTTTTGATACATGGGAGAATTCTCATTGAGGATTAATTGGGTGAAATCCAGGTCCACAAAGCCAAGTAAATTTTTGAATTGAATTGAACTTATTGTCACATGTACTGAGACACTGAAAAACTTTGTCTTGTGAGCAATACAGGCAGATCACAGAGTTAAGTAGTATAGATAAGTAAATAATAGGCAAACAGCGGCAAAAACAATAACACAGGTACAGGCGAATGTTAAGAGTTTGTGAGTCCATTCAGTATTCTAACAACAGTAGGGTAGAAACTGTTATAAAACCGGCCGGTGTGTGTGTTCAGGCTTCTGTACCTTCTCCCTGATGGTAGAGGTTGTAGAAAATCATTGCCAGGGTGGGATGGATCTTTGAGAATGCTGGCGGCCTTTCCTTGACAGTGGGCCTAGTAGATGGATTCTATCGGTGGGAGGTTGGCCTTTGTGATTGTCCGGGCCGAGTTCACCACTCTCTGCAACCGTCTCTGATCTTGAGACAGTTGCCATACCGAGCAGTGATGCATCCAGACAGAATGCCCTCGATGGCACACCTCTAAAAGGGTATTCACCATCATGCCAAATTTCCTCAGCTGCCTGAGGAAGAAGAGACGTTGTTGAGCCTTTGCAACCAGTGCGTCCACATGAAGAGTCCAAGAAAGCTTTGGACTTCATACAAGAGCTGGATCACATAGGAAAGCAAAGAGCTCCTCTCAAATTCGTACAAAATAGCAACTCTGCTTCTGGAATACACTGTGCAGGTTTTGCTTCTCACTGCATTGGGGAGTAGAACAGCCCTGTAGAAAGTGGGGGTATACTTGCGGGGTATTGTCAACCGTAACATTCAAAAGTACATTACCTCTTAAGAATCAATATACCAAAGTGTACAGGAATTAAAGAGTAAATTAAGGCTTTGTAAAATTTAGTTCCCCAAGAAGACTACCAGTTCTGTTTAATATGATGAGTCAAATCACTGAAACGTCTAAGGAACTAGAGACATTGATGGGCTGAGGAGTGGCAAATGGAGTTTAATTTAGATAAATGTGAGATGCTGTATTTTGGTCAAGCAAATCAGGGTAAAATCCTGGGGAGTGTTGCCAAATAAAGAGACCGAGAGGTGCGGGTACATAGTTCCTTGAAAGTGGAGTCGCAGGTAGATAGGGTAGTGAAGAAGGTGTTTGGTATGCTTTTCTTTATTGGTCAGTGCATGGAGTCTAGGAGTTGGGACTCATATTGCGCCTGTATAGGACATTGGTTCAGCCACTTTTAAAATATTGCATTCGATTCTGGTTTCCCTGCTGTAATAGTGATGTTGCTAAACTTGGAAGAATTCAGAAAAGACTTACGAGGATGTTGCCAGGGTTGGAGGGTTTGATAAAAGGGAGAGGCTGAATAGGCTGGGGCTGTTTTACCCTGAGATTCGGAGGCTGAGGGGTTACCTTATAGAAGTTGATAAAATCGTGAGGGGCATGGATAGGGTGAGTAGTCAACACCTTTTTCCCAGGCTAGGGGAGTCCAGAACTAGAGGACATAGGTTTAGGGTGAGAGGGGAAAGATTTAAAAGGGACTAAGGGGTAATTTTTTCATACAGAGGATGGTGCGTGTATGGAACAAACTGCCAGAGCAAGTGTTGGAGGCTGGTACAATTACAATATTTAAAAGACATTTGGATGGGTATCTGAATAGGAAGCATTAAAGGGATGTGGAACAAATAATGGCAAACAGGACTAGATTAATTTAGGACAACCGGTCAGCATGGATGAGTTGGATCAAAGGGTCTGTTTCTATGACTCTAAATTGAACACATTCCAAACTGTAAAGGAAGGTACTGATGGCAGCTCATGGCAATTTGAAAAATAAAATCAATACTGTTACAGTGTTAACATAAGATATTTTCCAAACCTCTATCCATTTCATGGGATTGCGGTGAGGGAACATTTTAAGCAGACAAAGCGTGTTAGGAAATGTTAGAGTGGAAGACGATATAACCGTGAACAAAGCCGGCATTAAAAGTGCCCATTCCAAACCAAGATATGAAGAGGAACCTTCATGGCCACCGTTAGGGAAGGGATGTCCCAGGTAATGGTTAGAGTTACCGAATATTTGAGTGTCTCGAAGTTTACTCTGATCCCGATGGTGAAATAATACCTTGGCTCAGGAAAAGGCAGGTACAACCTAACCAATAAAAGCAAACGTTATATCACCAGGCTCGAACACACAACCGTTTAAGTTATCAGGTAAAAATGTCACCGCTGAACCAAGTCAGCACCAAGGTGAGCCAGAAGGCCATGGGCATCAGCCTCCCTGCAGGGTTTAAGCACATTATCCAGATGGACTCTTCAGTGTGGGACTGAAGGGGTCCGGGTAGGGGTGGGGGTAGTTCGGGGTGTGGATGCTTGTACTGTTGGTAGGAATTTAAACTAATTTGTCAAGGAGTCGGGATATGGATTGCACATACAGTAAGGAATGGCACAGGGACAAATATCAAAGTAAAAAAAGAGTCAGTCTGGAAGGTAAATGGTATATCATCAAGTTAATCATAGAATCCCTGCAGTGTAGATCGAGGCCATTTGGCCCATCAGGTCCGCACCAGCCTTCTAAGGAGCAACCCAGCCACACCTATAACTCCACATTTCCCATGGCTAATCCACAAGCCTGCACAACCCTGGACACTTTGCGTGGCTAATCCACCTAACCTACACATCTTTGGATTGTAGGAGGGAACCCATACAGACACGGGGAGAATGCGTAAACTCTACACTGACAGTCACGCCAGGCTGGAATCAAACCCACGCCCGTGGTGCTGTGAGACTAACCGTTGACCCACCGTGCCACCCTGATACACACAATGAATCCCCAATCCCTGTTGGACAGAGAGAGAGAGAAAGGGAAGGAGCAGAATCCTATCGAGCTGTTCCCAGTGAGTGGAGTTTTTCTCAGTGAGTGGTGTTCACAAATCCATGCTTAGTCAGAATTGATACTTACCTTTATACCTTGTTCTTTTGTTACATAACCAGAGGCAATTTAAATCACTGCACAACAATGTAGTCTCAAAAACACAATGAATTTATTTCAGAGTAGAAGACAGCTGTTTTCAGAATATTGATAACCACACCTCGGGGCAAGTCAACTCCCCATCCAGCGTTCCAAGCTTCGCTTATGCCACGTGTAGATTATGAGGCAATGTTTCAACTAGTGTTTCTTAAACTATCATATTGGAAACAAATGTGCAGTGTAGAAATGATTTACATGGAAAGTTACAGCACTGGTCTAGAAACATCCCATATGTATCTCATAGGCACAGTAGTAGTGTGTTCCATACCCAATCAGATCATGAGTGATCTGCCTCCCCACAAGGCTCCACCCACCTTCCTTCAGCTTTCGTTACTAATGTATCCTTCTAATCCTTTCTCCCTCATCTCAATTGCCTTGAAGGATATCTGTTGTTCACCTAAACCATTTTACGTTGTGACAGATTCCACATTATCAACTCTCTCAGAAGTATCTAGGGAGAATTGAATGACACGTATCCCTGTTGTATATCTTCCACCTTTTCCTAGTGTCATTTCCTTCTTATAAAGATCACAAATATTGATGCTGAAGTAAATCCACGAAGGTTGGTATCCTGTCACCAAGTCACCTTTTATTTACACGTGCATGTTACATGACACTGACACAGCTAGCTCAGAGTCAGCTGTCAAGTGAACAGAACTTCTGACACGCCTGTTTATATCTGTCAGCCAGGGCGCCCTGATCGGACCAGGTTAATAACGCCAAATCAGGGAACTCATATTCTATGAGGTCCACCTGGCTGACCTCGTTCCAATCACTCCTGTCACCTCCTTATAAAGATGACCACAAACATAAAGACCTCCTTGGTAACCAGAACTATGACCTCAACATGCTCACCCTGCCGGAGATTCTGGGGAATGAACCAAATGAAACTTTCTCAACCAGAGGAAGCCGGAATTCCCTGGGGAGGGGAAACGGGAGAGGATCCCAATTGAAGTGTATGGTCAGATGCATTGACATCCATTGAAACATCAAAACTAGGAGCAGGAGTAGGTCATTCAGCCCTTCACTCCCACTCTATCATTCAATATGACCATAGCTGATCCTCTATCTCAGTGCCATATTCTCCACATATCCTTCAATGCCCTTTAATTCTGAAAATTTCCCTATCTCTTTCTTGAATATATTTAGTGACTAAGCCTCCGCATTCATTTTTGATAGAGAATACTAAAGGTTCATTTGTCCTAAATGATCTACCCGGTATCCTGAGATTGTGTCCTCTGATTCTAGACTCCCCAGCCAATGAAAATATCCTCCCTGCGTCTAGTCTGTCCAGCATTTTTAGAACTTTATACATTTCAACCAATAATTTCCCACCCATCTGAACTCTAGTGAATACAGGCCCAGTTAAACCAACCTCTCTCTCTCTCTCTCCTAGGACTGTCCTGCCAACCATGGTATTAGCAAAGTGAATCTCCACTTTGCTCCCTCAGTCACTCATTCTCACAAGTGTCTGGCTCAATTTCAGTGCATCATGGAACTATTACAGTACAGGGGGAGGACAATTCTTCCCATCACACTTACAGTGGCTCTACTACCATGTACCAATCTACTGCCTTTTCCCCATGTCTCTGGGCACCATTACTATCCTACAAAATGTCCGATATCCTCTTGAATGCCTCAATTGAACCTGCCTCCACCATATTTTCACTTTAAACCACACTTTCGCACTTACGATATGGCAGATCCCAGACTGCAATAGCTGTTTTGGAGAGGTTCTGCACAGTGAGATGACTTGGTTTCAAGTGTTACAGCCCCTAAGTCAATCCAAGAAAGTTCCATGCGTGCTGGTGTCAGTGCTAAGCAATGAAAGGGAACTTACAAGGGCAGAGGGCAGACGATATCAAATGAAAAATTGCAGTGAAACTGAAACAAATAAGTATGTGTTCTCTAATGAGCTATAAGCCTCTGGCATGCATGCCAAAGCAATTAGTTTCCTGACGACAACCTTGTATTTATACAATTTTGCGCCACAGGCAGCACATTAGTAAAAATGTAACGAGTTCAACTTAGGCACACGGCCAGGGATGTACTCACTAAATTAATTTTCATTGTCTTGGAAGTGCTAAGTGTCAGTTTTGGGGAAAGGATTTTAGACACAGGTGTTTACTCAAACGCTCACATGGTAGGTGTGACAGACCGCTGTCATCAACAATCTACCTCAACCCCAACCTCAGGACCTCACCTCCGAGAGGAGGTTAAAATATCACAGAGAGGTCAGTTCCATGCTTTACTTCTCTTTCAGGGCACAATGGGGACTTAAGGGTTAAAACTCCCACTACCAAAGGATCTACTGCAACAGTAACTGAAAGTCTGTTCTCTTTCAATCCACACATGTGGATACCGCCATTCCACGCAAATAAGCCTAGACAAGACCTTTGTCCTTCCCATACAGGAATAATAGCCCTGGCCCCAACCCAGTTAACTGCCTCCCTCTCCAATTGTCCTACTTCCCCTCCATATTAGCATAGGTATGTGAGTTCCCCATTTGTAGCTGGCAAAACCTTTCTGTTTTAATTCCTTTCTGTCAACACATAATCATGGAAGATACAATAATTTGTTTCTATAGTCTATTCACACGTTGTAACAGGACATCCACATTCAGCGGGTTTTGTAAAATTATAATTGCCTACTTCAAATTATGTGATGACAATCATTCATGTGACTGATAGGTCTTTGTTCAATTCCTATAAAATATACTGTCTCTGGGTATAAGGCAGAGATTCATGAAGAGTCACTACAAGGAGACACTCGGCTACTTTAGAGACGCTTTGAATCTCTCACTGGCTGTCGGATAATAAAGTTACTGCTGTTGTAGAGAAAACTTGTGTTGTCCAGATTTGTGGAACAAAGCAGGCATCAACACCGGGAGCAGCAGTGTGTTTATCCCATTTCTCACTGGCTATCCTCAGTGAACTCTCCGATTGGTGTCTGAAATAACTTCACAGAGGCCAGTATTCCCATCAACAAGTCACCCTTTATTTACGCATGCACAGCACATGGACTCGGACCCAGCTCCGAGCGAGTCCCTTGAATCAGGAGAATCCCGAGACCCCTGTTATTTTTTCTTTTTTTCTTTTTTCTTTAAAAATCTTTATTTAATTTACACCACCAACGAAGAAAGGAAAGCACCAAAGTGGCCAGTGACAAGCAGTGCCCTTCACATCAAAGGGTAATACTGTGTGATCAAACAGTGAAGGGGAGGGCAGGGATTAAATCAAAATAGAGTTGGATGGGAGACTCCCGCTTTTTTTTCCTGTTTATTTATTCTTAAATTATTTTTTTAAATCCCCACACTACCGCCTAACTATCCTGTCCTTATAACACAATCTCTCCATTCCTAGCAACATCCAGGTAAATCTTTCCTGAACCCTCTCTGATTTAATAATATATTTTCTGTAGCAAGGCGACCAGGACTACAAACAATACTCCAGATAAGATGTTGGTGAGGCCTGTGTAATCTCAACATGACATCTGAACGTCTGTACTCAAGCATCTGAGCAATGAAGGCAAATGTGCTAAACAACTTGTTAACCACCTTATCTATGTGTGACACAAACTTCAACAAATTATGTACCTGAACTCCTAGGTCTCTCTTTTTGACAACACTACCAGAGTCCTACCATTAATTGTCTAAATCCTGCCCTTGTTTCAGTTACCAAAATGCAATACCTCCAATTTATCCAAATTAAACTCCATCTGCCACTCCTCAGCCATTGACCCAATTGATTAAGATCTCTTTGTAATCTTAGATAATTGTCTTGGTGGCATTCAAATTCATGACCTCTATGTTTTGAGTTCAGCACCAGAGTCATTACACTACCATACATGAGAGAGTATGTGTATGCTTGGTACATCGTACGTGTGTCGTTCGGTCATCTGGCAGAAGAAATATTGAATTGGCAGCAATAACTCAAGACAAGATCAAATTGACAAAGCATGAAAAGTAAAAGTTTAATTTTTCAGCTTACTGAGTGCTTTCTTTGCTTCACCTTGCTGCAAATTGTGAGGAAAATAGCTGCATCATTTCTACCCATCGACAAACATCATCAGGTAGAGAGAAAGTAGTTCTGTGCGCTTTGAAGGTGGAGATCAGAGAGGTAGCGGGTCCCTGTCCATTCAGTGAACATTGGAAGGTAAAATCGACCTGGGAACTGGTGAGAGAATGCAAAGCCAGGCGAGAGAAGGACTGTTGAGGTAGTTTTTGGGGAAGTGAGTGGGAGGATCAGGAAAATAGTTAAGAGGAATTGGGGGGGGGGGGGGGGGGGGCAGGGAGTGGAAAGCAGCTCCATGACTGGGATTCAGTAAAGAGCTCTGAGCTGCAGGAACTGCAGAAATGACTTTCAGATGTGAATTGGACCTGATCAATCACGTAAGGCTTAGTTTTCATTTAATAACTGCCAATCATGGGGGAGTTTGCCAGTTCTTTGCATAAGGACTAATGTCACAGAATTTAACCATCAGGATGGCAGAACTATAATAATTAATTGTACAGGCGAGAGTGAAAACAATTCCAAAACTGCAAAGAAACCAGGGGAAGATGGTGCGGGATCAGGAATGCAGAGGAAAGTTGTTTTTTTACCACTAAAAGTCAAAGATGGACCTTCCTGGACCAAAACACATCTCAGACCTCGACCAAAAGAAAAAAAAACCCTCAGCTCCATAAGCATTGCTACAAGGATTACACAAACTAGCTTTGTATTCACCTGAACTGAGACAATTAAGAAGTAATTTTCAACAAATGGGGCAAGTCAGAACAAATCATTTCTGCTGGTTCTGGTGTCCAGGACTAAGGGCTATTTCCTTAGCCTGTAAGTCAGGACTTTTAATAGGCAAAGGATGGAAAAAGTTTGGATAATTCATCCACAAGCAGCAAATAATTAATTGGTAATCTTAATATTGAAAGTGGTAGATTTTTATTATCAAAAGTATTCAGAAAGGTGTAAGGAGTAGGATATCCAATGTTAGGGGCAACAGGCTCCTGGGACACTGTTTCAAACAGCAATTTGTCGCAATATTCTGGCCAATGCTTATCTCTCAACCAAATAGCATTAAAATATTTATAGTTATTGACATCAGTACAATTTGTGGGATCTTGCTGTGTTTCTCACATGCAAATAGTAAACACATTTCAGAAGTACTTGTAAAGTATGTTGTCATGGCATGCGGATGTGAAAGGTCTAGAAAAATTACAAGTTTGTTTGTTGACAGCAACAAACCAGTTCATGGAAGAATGTAAATTCAAAAATACTGCACAACTCACTGTAAAACAGTACATAGAACACATCCAGTAACAGAACAAAGGCACTGTTGAAGTATATCCACAAGAGCATGAAAGCAATTTTGAAAACATTCATTCTACTTGCATGGTACATGGAGTATGTCATCACTTTGGGAAATATGAGAGCTGCAAAGTTTTTCTCACTGCTCAGGAATCACCAGGTTAGACTCACCCCAGAAATGTTTCACATTCCTCAGGATCAACACTTGATCAACATCAGATAGCAATATCCACAGGCAACTGATATGTGCATTAAATGCTGCAATTATAGCCCATTGCATCTGACCGAGATTCTGACGATGCTTAAAGGAGTTCATAGGGTAAATACAAAGGAAGAAACTGTTTTCTCAGGCAGGGAAATCAGAAAAGGACAATCAGATCTGAAAATTGGGGTTAGGATAGTTATGAAGGAAATCAAAAGCATTTTCTCCCCATACAGAGAGTAATAGAGATCGGAGAAATGTCCCAAATAAAAAAAAATACTGAAATTGCATATAGGACTTGGGGAAACCACACCTTGTGTTGTTTTGGTCACTTGATTTGAAAGAACTATTTGCTTTAGAATCAAAACATTTTTTGTAGTTGCTCATGGAACACAGGTATCATTGGCTGTCCAATATTTATTTCCCGCACCTAACTGTCCTTGAGAAGATGGGGGTGAGCTGCCTCCTTGAACTGCTGCAGTCCATGTGCTGTAGGTAGACCCACAATGCACATAGGGAGGAAGTTGCATGATTTTGATTCAACGACAGTGAACGAACGATGATACATTTCCAAGTCAGGAGCCGCTTGGAGAGGAACTTGCATCTGCTGCCCGTGACCTTCTAGATGGAAGTGGCCATGGTATGGATGATGATATCCATGGATCTTTGGTGAATTTCTGCAGGGCATCTTGTAGATTGTACACACTGCTGCTACTGAGCGTCGATGATGGGGAGTTAATGACCATATCCATTCCATGGAAGCTTGAGAAAGATTTGCTCAACAATTGAAAACTTACAACAAAGAGCTGCTGCAAGACGGAAATAAGTATTTTTTTAATACATTCATAAGATGAGGGCATTGTTAGCTAGGCCAGCATTTATTGCCCATCCTGAATAGTCCAGAGGGCAATTAAGGGTCAACCACAATGTTGTGGGTCTGGGGTCACATGCAGGCCAGACTAAGTAAAGATGGCAGCTTCCTTCCCTGGATATTAGTGAACCAGATGGGTTTTTCTGAACAATAAGCAATGGTTTCATCGTCATCATTAGACTCTTACTTCCAGACTTTTAAAAAAAAATTCAAATTCTACCATCTGCTGTGGCAGGACTCAAACTCAGAACATTATCTTGATCTCTGAATTAACAGTGCTGTGATAATACCACAAGGCCATCACCTTCTCCCTAATGTAATCCTTACAGATCCAAAGTACAACTCATTGGCTGAAGACACCCAAATATAACTGGAACATGTGGGCCTTCTGCATGCACCAGGAAAATGCCCAGCTTTCAATTTTGTAGACATGTGGCAGAAATGCTATTGACAGAGGTAATGTGCTTCAGCAATGGCTGATACAACTACAGAGCCATTCACTGACCCAAATTTGCACAAGGAGTATCTTTAAGCTACAATAAAAACCATCTGGTGTCCTGTTTTACATGACGTGATCAGAAAACCATAATCTTCTGTATAACAATGCCACTGTATGCTGCTTTAGTGGAGATTGTTTTCTGTGCCTGTATGGCCAATGTGTAGGATTTGCACCTTTCTCACGACTTTGTGGATCCCAATTATGGCCTTAATAAACATACCCCACTTGCTTAATGGCTATACAAATGAGCCCAGCACTTCATGCCTCTATAAGATGAATCCTACCCTTTTAAAGGATTTTCCTAGATGATTAATGCTGTCTGGAGTGCTACTAATAACCCCCATTGCTTCAGGTTTTGTTCACAGATGAATCCTGCTGTCTGTGGTTTAAATAAATCTTTGTAGAGATCCAGTCCCTGTACACCTCCATCCCCCATCACGAAGGACTCAAAGCACTCCGCTTCTTCCTTTCCCGCCATACCACCCAGTACCCTTCCACCGACACAGCAATAAAGTTTCAACTTAAATAAATCTTGCCTTCACTGCAGTTTAAATAATAGATCTTTTGCCTCTTCTGCAGTCTGAAGTTTTCCAATATTCTTCCATTACACAATTGCTGGTTTTATTTATTATTTACCTCTTTAAATCTGGTTTTATGACATTCCCAGGTCTGTGACCTAGTTTTAAGTTGCTTCTGAGGTTCTTCAATTCCCTTACTGTAACCGTGTCTCATGGTCCCTGCTCGCTTTTCAAGATGCTGAGATGTCCAGTAGATATTACAAATTAATCTTTTTGAAAGCACGTATCCATAATATTCAAGTCAGTGGTCTGAAAGGGAATCAAGAACTATGAAGATTGTCCACAAGGGTATAGCTGAGGTAGAACACCAGACATCTTACTGAATGGCAGAGCAGGCTCTCATGGTTGAACTGCCTACCCCTGCTCCTACTACTTATACACTCATGTAAAAGGTTGTGATTGATGGAGGCATTTGAAACTTTCATGACTGAGATCAATAAGATTTTTGGGGAGTAAATATTTAATTAACATACAGCCATGATATAACTCCATGGTTACCTCCATAATCAGAGACAGGCAACTTCACTTGTTAATCCTGTTCTTAGTTTCCTTGGAGACTCTGCAAATTTCCTTCAAAAAGATTTTAGAACTAACGTAGAAAATTTATGAGGGAAGTTTATAAAAGTTTTGCTCGAGTGTGAGGAATCCCTTTTGAAGAGTGTGTTTAGACAACTGCTCACTTTACATGTTCCTCCTCTCCTTAAGAAAGGAGTGTATAGTGTAAAGTTTAATCATCTTTAGAGTTTCCATCTTCCTAACAACCAAACATCCTCAGCCAACATGGAGAGGCAAATTCAAACCCAGGACCAAATATGAAAGAACAGTACTTAATCTACTAAACTATTGGCACTAAAACGTTACCAAGTTTAATATTGAGGAAGGGAGAATTCTAAACAAGCTTTCTTCCCCTGATTATTCTGAAAAAAAAATACTCTCCTATATAAATGCATTCTCCAAACACCTCAATAATTGTCATGAAGGTGTGGTCTATTGCTCAGTGACAGCTATCTTACCAAAAATGAAAAGGTATGGATCAAGCCCCACTCTGGAGACTCAGAATACAATCTAAGTTGAAACTTTAATACAGTACTGAGGGAGTATCACACTTTCAGAGGCACTGTCATTTCAGAGATTATACAGACATCCTGTGTGCAGGGGTGTTCTCATCAATACATCTATTCCTTAAACTGAATCATTAAAATAACAGATTAACTGGTCGTTATTATCCTGCTGCCTGTGGGTCTTGGTTTAGTATAAGTTTGATGCTGCGTGTCTTACACCACACCTTTTCAAAACGCAACCTCTAGCTGTAAAGTGTTTGGGGACATCGTCATACCATGAAAAGACCTATATCAATGCAGAGATCTCATTTAATACAGGATTTATCTCACTGTGCTACAAGGTGATACAATGCATATTAAAAGCAATTAAAATATTAGATATATCACGGTACATTGCTAAATCGATTCAGTACTTTTCTAGTTTGTGACTTGCGTCATACGTCCAATCGCTACTCCATGTTGTAAAGGTCACAGCATTGGGTCAATTCCTGCACCAGCTGAGGCTACCATAACCATAAAGAATTCTCCTCAACCTCTCCCCTTGGCCAAGGAATGGTGGCCCTCACCACCACCAGTCGCCTCTCTCTGAGAGGGCAACCTTATGGTCCGGTAGTAGCTTTGGTTTATCTTTATATCCCGTGTCGTAATAGAAACTGAAACAGTGCTCTCATACAGAAACTTTTTATTCATTATTCCAAAATATTCCTTACATTTTTAAAATGGTTTTCTGAACAACAATTCCATGACAGGAGAAGTCAGCTAACTGAGCCCTCCTCCTTACAAACAGTATTGGTACACAGGCTGTGTGTCTAGTTGGCAAAACTCACCAAGTGAACTTTATGAATAAAACAAAGCAGGATTGTAAACAGGGCAAATGTCAACTTTTACTTAAAACTCTGCGAGGGTCAGTGGAAAAGAGACAAAGTAAGAGGATCAGAGAAAAGAAAAAAAATGCCAGAAATCTAAAATCAAAATACGTAATGGATCACACACCAGAAAAAAAGAGTCCCTCCTTCAGCTTGCCCTCTTCTTTTGATGCATTAGCCATTCCTGCAGTATCTCACATTGTTTTTTTTTTGGTCAGGTAGTAAATCAGGTTCTCACCAACACGTACCAGCTAATCCTGAAAGATTCCCTTCTGCAGAAGGGGAAAGCATTTACGAGTCCCCAAGACTCAATAAACTGACCTCTCACAAACTCAAGACAGTTAGATTTCACACACAGAAATACATCTACAAAGACAAACAGAAAATGAGAAAAAAAAGATGAAATATAGGATTCTTTAAACATTTGATAGCTAGTGACATTGCTTGTTTGCTGTATATTTCAGATCAAGAAACATTAACATCACACAGGATCAGGTAGAATCATTTAACTAAAGGAGAGAATAAATCTGCAAAAACATGATTCTTTGAACCAAAAAATGTCTGTTTTTCTTTCACTTCTCAGAAAGGAACAAACTAAATCAAGTTCTATTCACAATCACCCAACTGAGGAGATCGAATTTGTATCCTTTTCAATGCTCTGAAACATTTATAATTTATGGTGTTTAGGTAAAAGTGTTTCATTCCTAAATCGTGAAGCTTTAGTCTTTATTAAAAGACAGATCTCTACCTAGCTGTTTACAAAGTTATGAGACGCTATGCTTGACATTGTTCATCACATGTGCAGCATGCAACTGGCTGCAGGGATCAGCAGATTCTATTTGGAGCAATGCTGCAGCCTTCTATTGTATATTCTTCTACTAAGCAGGAGAGAATACTGGGGTCAAAGAGCAGTCTAGGCAATGATCTTGCGTTTCCGACACAAGGACAGAAGCTGCAATGCCCATTTCCCTGACTCATTCAAACCTGCCTCAAACCACATTAAAAAAAAATTAATCTGGGAGGTGGGGGAGGGGGAAACAGAGCAAATGAGAAAAACAAACACCGCTATGTTAACTTTTGAACCTGATCATCACTGAATCCTTCTGGCTCCTTAAATCTAACTCATTTCTGAAAGTGTGCAAGATTTTGATTTACCCCAAAGTGTAAATCTGTGGTAAACTGTGTACCATAACAGCAGAATACAAAGTCCACGATATATAGACCAGTAATTGCACGCAAGCTAGACGCTTTGCTAAATTACTGAGATGTGTGTTATTTGGGCACCTGATGTACTCGTTACAAATTGGCAAGTTTTTCTGCAAGTCATGATGGGAGACTGGATCATTGAGAATTACAGTGCCACGCCCACAACAATGCTTTTACAGATGATCTGAAAATTCATATTATCCAATTTTTACAGGGTTCAAATTTGAACAGCCAAATAAGACACCAAATCTACGATCGTGCAACCAACAACCATAACAGTAGAACTGCTTCTAGAAAGCCCAATCGAAAGTTAAAAATTCCCAATCACTCCATTCCATCACTAATCCCTACATTTCTCAAACACTCAAAGTTCGCAGTTGGTTGCGCTGGGTGTATAACACTGGTATTAAAATGAAACCCAATCAAAACATTCTGACAACTTTTCCAACCCACCATCCCATCTTATGTGCAAAGCATACCTTGACTGCATTTTGAAACTCGATTTTAAAAAAGGGCTCTTCCTGATTGTTTCTGAAAGTCAATTGGTCCACAGGTCGGGAGATGTTGCAATACTTGGTCAAACTACCCTGGGAACATTCCACTGTTCCCTTCATTCTTATCTTTCAGTAGATATTATTCACAAACAACTTCAAAGGCTGTACTGAATCCATTGATACCCTGATGCTCCACATGGTCAGACGATTAGATGAATTTCATCCAGTGTTACATAATTGGAGTCCTACAAATTTCAGAAGCTCCTCCTAACTTCTAAAAGAAAATGCAAGTGGATTAAACACCTAATACATTCCAACAAAGACTCATGCAATGAATCTGTCACAGAATCACCAGGAAAACAGCAGAGGATTTGACAGAGTTGGTATAGTCTGCTCAAAATTTACAAATCGGCATTCTAGTTGTTGATCCATTGTCTAAAGTGTCTCCAATAACTATAGAGGGGGAGTAACTTTTAATACTCAAAACATACACAAGCTCACAGTGTCCATAAACTGGGTGAAAAAAAAAGTATCCCAGTTGTAATCTCAGACAGTTCCTCGTAGCAGCCTTGACCCAGCAGAGAGACAATGCAATACAGGGGCTCAAAAGAAAGATCAGGTTACAGGCAGGGGAATCTTCTGAGAGTAGATGATGTCACTCAGTTTACGCCTGATGCCGACAAAGTGCCTTTTGAATTCGAGACCATCTCCCTGCAAGGAAGAAATTCATAAATATTACTGCAAGACCATGGTTTGGGAGGCAATTCCGTAAATAACCAAAACGCAAGATAATAGAATTTAAAAGGCAGGATTCTTGGCAGTGTGGAGGAATACAGGGATCTTGGGGTCCACGTCCATAGATCCCTCAAAGCTGCCACCCAAGAGTTGATAGGATTGTTAAGAAAGTGTATGGTGTGTTGGCTTTCATTAGCAGGGGGATTGAGTTTAAGAGCCGCAAGGTTGTGCTGCAGCTCTATAAAGCCCTGGTTAGACCACACTTGGAATATTGTGTTCAGTTCTACTTGGTTCATTATAGGAAGGATGTGGAAGTTTTAGACAGGTGCAGAGGAAAGTTATCAGGATGTTGCGTGGACTGGAGGGCATGTCTTGTGTAGAATGGTTGAGGGAGCTAGGGCTTTTCTCACTGGAGCGAAGGAGGATGAGAGGTGACTTGATAGAGATGTACAAGATGATGACAGGCACAGATAGAATGGATAGCCAGAGACTTTTTCCCAGGGCGGAAATAGCTATCACATCGAGGCATAATTTTAGGGTTATTGTAAGAAGATTTAAGGGAGATGGTAGAGGTAGGTTCTTTACACAGTGTGTGGTGGGTGTGTGAAATGCACTGCCAGTAGTAGTAGCAGAGTCAGATACATTAGGGACAATTAAGCAACTCTTGGATAGGCACATGGATGATAAGAAAATGAAGGATATCTAAATTAGTTTGATCTTAGAGTAGGATAAAAGGTCAGCTCAACGTTGAGGGCTGAAGGGCCTGTACTGTGCTGCCCTGTTCTATGTTCTAGAACAGTTACTTCTGTCCTCTCATGATGTTTCCTGAGAATTTTATGCTCCTATTTTGGATGGAGGGGTGAGGGTCACTTTTTATAAAACTCACTCATCGAACATACAAAATAGCAGAAGAAAGCCATTCGGCCCCTCAAGTATGTTCCACAATTCAACAGTGTCGTAGGTGATGCATTTGTTTTCATTTGTCCCTCCAACCTTCGATTGCCTTGCTTTACAAGAATCTATTTCTAATCACACTCCTGGGCAATGGAATCACCAGAGGTTGAGAGGGGCACACAAAGCCACTAATCATGTTATTTCCAATATCAGTTGATATGGGTGTTGGGGGCTTGACTGTACTGGGTTCATCTACTTCAGAAACCAAGGTCTTAAAAGCCAGCAATTCAAATCAATCGCTTTAACAGGGGTCACAGATAAACTAGGGCCGCGCAAACTTAAGTCTGTACCAAATTCTAACCACAAAAATGACCAGAGTTTGTCTCATCAGCAACATGCATTTATATAATCTAGTAAATGTGACATGGAGTTGCATAAGAAAATATTAGGACAGTTGAACAAACACTTCATCAAAGTAGTAAATTTTGAGGAACACTTTAGAGGGAAGAGAGGCTGGGAAAGTACTCTGGGGTTAATAGCATCCACAACTAAAAGCATGAGCTCCAAAGGTGAGCTAAAATTGGAGAACAGATATCTCAGTGTTGTAAGGTTTGGGAGGTTAAAGGGATGAACAAGAGCACAGACAGATTTGAATACAAGAACATAAGTTGAAGTGTTGAAGAGCCAGGACGTTATGGAGATCAGCGTACACAATATAGGATGCAGGTGACAGAGAGGTGAAAGAGTCTAAGCTATGGGGGGTAGAAGTTGGTCTGACTAGCAGCATGTTGGAACAGTCAAGTGTAGACCTAACAAAGGATGAGGTTTTCAGCAGTGGTTGAGCAGAAGCAGGAGTACATTTGGGGGTTTGATGATGATGTGGAAGCAGGTGGTTTTAGTGCTCGTGCCCATATATGGACAGAACCTCAATTTTTGTGTCAAATATAATAGCAGGACTGCAAATAATTTGGTTCTGCACCAGTTGACAGGCAGGGGAACACAGACTTAGCCAGACCTCACTGCTTCTCAGTGACCCCTACTGGTAAAAGGCGTTTGGCGAGAACTGTGAGCTCCTCTGGCTTTGAGGGCTGCAGCAAACAATCTTAAATTAAGAATAATCACTTTGGTGAGGCGCTCCGATATTGCCTGTGCAAACAACTGCAGCATATCAGGACTTTAAGAGAGTTTTCCAAAACAAACCAAAGCAATACATTTTCTTCCCTCATACAGGCCTGTAGTAATAAGACATAAGGGTTTTGGACATGAAGCCAACTGGCCTTTCATTCACCGAGCCCCTTGAATCAGTCTGAAATCTCAGACATAAATCGACACATGGATCTGGGCCAATTCAGAGTTCAAAAGTTTACGTAGTCTAGTTTACAAAGCAGACATCAGATTCAGTCAAATTGACATGCAGAGCCATTGGGGACAGTAACACTTCTTTTCTAGATATTTTCAGTTAATTGTGCTTATTCTTATCGATGCCAAAACCACTCAATTACAGTGCGGAGTTGACGTAGCAATGGGAAAAATAACTGCACACACAAGATTCGTGAGCATGCAGTCACTCCAAAGTTGTGACAGTGACTTTAAGGCAATGCTTCATGAACCTGTCAGAATCTTCCCAGCTGTCCAGGAAGAAGGATCTGTGCACCACACAATAGAGAAAATACAGTGGTGGGCTAACTGTCCAAAGCACTGAGTGTTATTGCTAACACGAGCCGTATCTCAGACTCCAACAGCACTGTCCACTAGACATACCAGACAAAACTCCAGGAGGATTGCCTTCAACAGAAAGAGTACTGGGTCACTGTATTACATTCCTCTCCGTTTTGAAAGTAAACTTGTGCAAAACAAAAATGAAGCCAATTTGTTCATTCTTTTATCTGCTGCTTTGAAGCTTCTAACTCTGTTCAGAACTAATGCCCAACCAAGTGGGGACACAAATACCTCTCTTCACTCCCCCCCCAGTCCAAAGTCTCCCTGCATTATACTTTTTCCTAATTTTTTCCAAATGCTAGTCATTTGTTCAACTAAATAGAATTTAAAAATAAGGATGAAAACAAATTCAAACAGCACCAGTTAAAACTGTGGAGAACTGAACATAAACATTTGGATGCACTGACATGTGGCCTTTTACTGGTTGCACAGTTTAATGTTTTTTATTTTGTCAGATGCAAATTGCACGAAATTTGGTGACAGTCAAAACACTGATGAATTACTGAGGTTGCAGGGTCATGTAGGTGGGGAACTCTTTTCTGGTGGGAGTGAAGATCAATTAAGGAAAAGTCAGCAATCCTGTCAGTGAAAATGGTTAAAAGATAAAAGAAGTCACTTGATAATGCCTGACAATCCACTTAAACCACCTCATCCCCAGGTAAAAAAACCTGTTAATAATAAGACTGACATAACTAATTTTTACCTTGGACAGTCTGAAATCTACCAGAATCTTCTCATTCATCTCCATCAGATTCACTTTGAATATCAGCTTGTTGTTCCTTCTGTCCATGGTTGATATGGTCACCTAGAAAATCAACACAGATGTACATGAATCGTAATGCTCAGGGCTCCACAATACATACCATCAGCAATACCCAGACTGAAAGCTCCTGTTTGGGGAGAGTGACCTGTGCTCAATGTTCTCTCCATCTCTATATTACTGAACCTGTGTTCATGACTCTTTTAGTACGTGAATTAGTTAGTTCAACACCTGACAGAGTGGCATGCAACAAAATGCTAACTTAAGCCCTCAGGTAAATTTCTTGAAACAAACTAATCGTTTCATCCACAGAGATGTTAATGTCCTACCTGGTTGTTGCAGCTCTTCTTCCAAGTGTAGCCCAGTTTCTCACAAACCTCCTTCAGGGCCAGGTAGGATTGTTCAGCATTCAACTTAGTGAAGAACCGAGTCATTCGTTTCACTAACCGTTGCCAAGAACTCTGTAAATCAAGTAGGTTGTCATGAACACAAAGCACTCTGATGCAGTGCACAAGCAACTTGTCAAACTGTGTAAAGAGTTGTCAAAGCCACATCTCCTGAAGAATACCAAATGAGAATGACCTGAAGATCATAGCTCTGTTTTAAGGGTTTGTTCCAGACATCCTGTGAATACAGAACCAGTGACAGACAACTACTTAACTCCCTAACAATTCAGCTAGTACCATAAGATTTATATTTATCAATAACACACAGACAGCTCAAAGATTTAATGTGAACCTAAGAAACAGAAGCGGAGCTTATGGCTCCTTGAGAGTGTTCCAACTTTCGACATAATCATGACAAGTGTCTTTGCTCCAGCTCCATTTTGCATCCTTTAATTTGGAGGGACTAAGAAGCTGTCTATTGCAACTTTGAAAATATTTATTGTTGGAGCATCTACAATCTGCTTCCCAAAAATATCAAACTTATCAGTTAAACTTTCCTCAGTTTCACATTCTCCAGCAAGGAAAAGCAATCTCCCTGAAAAAGGACTTTACAGGTTAGACAGTAAGATCATCTCTCATTCTTCTAAATATGGGAATAAAGAACACCGGAATTAATCTGTCATTACAAACATGTGAGTGAGTGAGTGCAAGTGAACTCAAGAACAAGAGAACGCACGTGAGAGACAGCGAGCAAGCAACAGCCAGAGAGAACGTGCGTGAGAGAGTGAGCCAGTGTCAGTGAGAGACAGCCAGAGCAAGCACAAGAGAAGAGAGCGCGAGAATGCATGCGAGAGAGAGAGCGAGTGCCAGAGAGGATGGGAGAGACGGAGCACGCGCGGGAGAGAGAGAGAGACGGATCGCGTGAGAGAGAGAGACACGGGGCGTGCGAGAGACACGGAGTGCCAAGAGAGCACATGAGAAAGGAGAGCAAGTGAGCAGGTTTCAGTTACCTGGATTATTAAGATTCCTTCCAGGGCAGGAGGGACCTGTACAAGAATGACTGGTTGCACCTAAACTGGAGGGGCATCAATATCCTGGCAGGGATATTTGCTAGTGCCACACGGGAGAGTTTAAAGTAGTGTGCTAGAGGGCTGGGAACCAGACTACAAGGTCAGCATGTGGAGTCATTGATGAGAAGGTTAAGTCAAGTAAGTCTAATGCAAAGATGAACGTTAATGAACACAGCGGCACTAGTTTATTTTAAAGTAAGGTGTAGAACAGGCAGATGAGCTTCAAAGCTTGGATAGTACATACAGCTATGATATTGTAGTCATTACAGAAACTTGGTTGAGAGAAGGGCAGGACTGACAGGTCAACGTTCCAGGGTTTAGATGTTTCAGGTGTGATAGAGAGGGATGTAGATGTGGTTGGGGAATTACATTACTGATTAAAGAGAATGTCTCAGCTGCACTAAAAGAGTACATCTTAAGGGCTCACTCAGCAAGGCCATGTGAGTAGAATTCAAGAATAAGAAAGGTGCAATCACTATGATGGAGTTACACTATAGGCCTCCCAATAACCAGCGGGAGATAGAGGAACAGATCATGTGAGCAGATCATGGAAAGATGCAAAAACAGGGTTGTTGTGGTGGGTAACTTTAACTTGCCCCATATTGACTTGGACGCCTTTAGTGCCAGAGGAGAATTTGTTAAGTGTATCCAGGAGGGTTTCTTAATGCAATGTGTAGACAGTCAATGAGGGAAAGGGTCATAGTAGACTTTGTATTGGGGAAAATAAGCCTAACCAGGTGATTGAAGTTTCAATGGGGGAGCATTTTGTGAATAGCGATTATAATTCTCTAAGTTTTAAGTTAGTTATGGATAAGGCTGGTCCTCAGGTGAAAGTGCTAAATTAGAGGGAAGCTAATTATAACAGTATTAGGCAGGAACTAAAGAAATTAGACAGGGGACATGTGGGAATCTTTTCAATGGCAGCTGATTACAGTTGCTCCTGCATGCTCCTGACCATATAAACATGCTCCTGTGAAGATGAAAGATCAGGATGGCAAGATTTGAGAACTCTGGATGACAACAGATATTGCAAATTTATTCAAAAAGGAAAAGGAAACATATTTAAGGCTTAGGAAACTGAAGTCAGTCAAGACCCTTGAGGAATATAAAGGAAGCAGAAAAGAATGCAAACCAGGAATTAGGAGGGTTAAGAGGGGCCATGAAATATTCTTGGCAAGTAAGATTAAGAAGAATCCAAAGTCATTTATACGTACATTATTAACAAGAGGGTAGCCAGAGAAAAGGCAAGTACACTCAAGGAAAAGTTTATGTGTGGAGCCAGAGGAAGTGGGTAAGGTCCTGAAAAGAATACTTTGCAACAGTATGCACCAAGGAGATGTACATGGATGATAGTGAGCTTAGGGAGGGATATGTTGATATTCTAGGGCATGCCAATACTAAGATGGTGGTGTTGCTGGGTGTCTTGAAAAACAATAAGGTAAATAAGTCCCCAGGGCCGGGTGGGATCTATCCCTAGATACTGAAGGAGGCATGGGAGGAGCTTGCTGGGGCCTTGTCAGAGATCTTTACATCCTCTTTAGCCACAGGTGAGGTCCAAGAAATCTAGATAACAGTACTGTTTCTTTAAGAAGGGCAACAGGGATAATCCAGGACATAATAGATCAGTGAGTCTTACATCAGTGGTAGGGAAATTATTGGAGAAGATTCTTAAGAATACATTTTATTCACATTTGGAAAAGAAAGGATGTATAAGGGATAATCAGCATGGCTTCATGCAGGTGAGGCCTTGGCTCACAAATTTGATTGAGTTTTTTGAGGCAGTGACAAAGGTGACTGATAACAGTTAGACACTGGATGCTGTCTATATGGACTTCACAAAAACATTTGACAAGGTCCTTCATGTTCGGCTGGTCCAGAAGATTGAGTCACATCAAATTCACGGTGAATTGGTAAATTGGATACAAAATTGGCTTGATCATAGAAAACAGGGCAATTACGGATCAGTGTTTTTCCTGACTGGAGGTCTGTGACTAGTGCAAGGATGTCCGTTTGCAATATATCTAAATGATCTGGATGAAAATGTCTGAATCGTAAATTTGCAGACAATACAAAAATTGGTGAAGTGGTGGATAGTGTTGAAGGTTTCAGCAGGATATAGATCAGCTGGAAAGTTGTGCATTGAAATGGCAGATGGAGTTTAAACCGACAAATGAGAAGTGATACATTCTGGGAAGTCAAATGCAAGAGGTAAGTATACAATAAATGGCAGGCTCCTTAGGGGATATACAGAGACATCTTGGTGTCAAATTCCATAGTTCCTGAAAGTGGCAACACAAGTGAATAAAGTGGCAAAGAGGCTTAAAGCATGCCTGCCATCATCAATCAGAACAACAATTATAAAAATTGGCAAGTCACATTGCAGCTCCGTAAGACTTTACTTTGGTCACATTTGGGAGTATTGTGTGCAGTTCAGATCTACACTTTAGGAAGGATGTGGAGGCTTTGGACAGGGTACAAGAGTGGTTTACAAAGATGCTGCCTGGATTGGAGTGTATTAGCTATAAGGAGAGGTAGGACAAACTAGGATCGTTTCGCTAAACTGTTGGAGTCTGAGGGATAACCTGATAGAAATATATAAAATTTGACAGGCATGGATAGAGTGGATAGTCAAGTCTTTTTCCCAGGATGGAAATGTCAAATACTAGGGGGCATAGATTGGAGGTGGGGGGGATTTAAAGGAGACATATGAGGGAAGTTTTTTTTGTTTACACAGAATGTGGTAGATGCCTGGATTGTGCTGCCAGGGGACATGGTAGAAGCAAACGCAATAGCAACATTTTAGAGACATCGAGACAGACACATGAACAGGCAGGGAATAGAGGGATATGGACCATGTGCAGGCAGATAGAGTTAGTTTAGAATAGCATCATAGTCAGCACAGATCAGGGTGGGCCGAAGGGCCTATTTGAGCTATACTGTTCTACAAAAACTGTACACAGCACTCCAGGTGTAGCTTCACCTACATAAGAACAGCAAGGTTACTTTTTCCTTGTATTCCAACATTTGCTTTCTAATTTCCAGTTGTACCTGAATGCTAACTTTTGTGTTCTTTGACAAGCACGCTCAAGTCCCTTTAAATACAAACTTTTACAAGTTTCACAACTGTTAGAAAATATTCTGTTTTCCTAATCTCTCAACCAAAACAAATAATCTTACACCCACTCACATTATGCTTCACCAGCCACCTTGCTGCCCATTCACTCATCGTAATCACTTTGCAACTTCCATGTGTCCCTCACAACTTACAAACCAGCAAGTTATATCTTTATCAGTCTCTTCATCCAAATTGTTAATATACAGTGTAGACATGAAGTCCCAGTGTTAATAATTACAGCATTTGATGAGCTCCACCATGTTAACGTAAAATATCCTCCTTTTAATCCATAATGTTTGCTTCCTGTCCATTAACGAATTCCCCATGAATGTGAATACGTTACCTCCAAATTGGAGTTAGTACCTTGCATATTTGTCTTTTGTGTCACACCTTATTGAATGTCTTTTAAGAAAATTCATACATCTACTGGCTCTCCCAAGCAACTCAACACTGTACATTCTCAATGAACTTTTAATGAGTTTATCAATTAAAATTTTGTGCTCTTAAAATCCATATTAACTCAATCATATTATACCCTAATCATTTTAAATTTCCTCAGCATATAGTTAAAGAGTTCCTTAATAACAGCTTCCAACATTTTCCTCAAAGACTAATGTCACACTAACTGTTTATGATTCCCTGTTTTCTCTCTCTCCTGCCTTTCCTGAAAAACCAGCATTACAGTAAGAAAATTACATTTGCTGACTTTCGATTCACTGAGGCTGTCCTAGAATTTACAGAATTTTGGCAAAATAACAACTAATCTATCCACCATTTCTGAAGCGACCTCTTTTCGAAAAATTGGATGTAAGCCATTAATTAAGTCTCGGGGATTTGATGGCTTTTAGTCCCTTAGATTACTTGAATACTTTGTTTAGCATCTCTCATTAGAATCTTGTTTATCCTCTATTTCAGTACGGAAATTGCATTTTCTATTGTGAAAGCAAGAAAGATATGCTCAACGTCTCTGCACTTTCCTGAGATATCACTGATAACTTCACGGTCTGTATCCAAGGGATCATTTACTTTCCTCCTTTTAAACCATGTAAAAAAACTCTTACAATTTGCTTTTATAGTTCTGGCTGGTTTACTTTTTCCTTTCATTGGAGCAACTTTTTGGGCAACCTATGATGGTTTCTAAAACTCTCCCACTCCTTAGGCTTCCCACTACATTTCAAGATTTTTAATCAAATAGTATCCTTAATTAGCACTTTGTGGATGGATCTTTCTCAAAAAGTCTTCTTTTTCAAAAAGGAAAGGGCACTTTTGTTGAAAACTGGGCAATCTTTAGAAACTATTCCTCGATAGTTATTTACCACCATAACGTTTAGTCCACAAGTTCACAACATATTGCTTTCAATTCCTTTGCCCAAATCATTATTTTGACATTTTAGACGGCACTAAGCCAGGTGGCAGTGTGCGCTGTGAGGAGGATGCTATGAGGCTGCAGGGTGACTTGGGCAGACTGGCTGAGTGGGGAAATACTTGGCAAATGCAATATAATGTGTATACATGTGAGGTTATCCAGTTTGGTTGCAAAAACAAGGCGACAGATTATCTGAATGGTGGCAGTTTAGGAAAAGATGAGATTTAATGAGACCTGGGTGTCACGGTGGAACAGTCACTGAAGGTTGGCATTGCAGGTGCAGCAGGCAGGGAGGAAAGCTAATGGCATGCTGGCCTTCATAGCGAGAGGATTTGAGTACAGGAGTAGGGATGCTTTGCTGCAGAATACAGAGCCTTGGTCAGGCCACACCTTGAGCATTGAGAGAAGTTTAGGCCTCCTTGTCTGAGGGAGGACATTTTTGCTATTGAGGGAGTCCAGTGAACATTCACCAGATGGATTCCTGGGATGGCAGGCCTGATATATGAAGTTGAAAATCATAAAACACAAGGTTATAGTCCATCAGGTTTATTTGGAAGTACAAGCTACCTGATGAAGGAGCAGTTCTCCGAAAGCTTATACTTCCAAATAAACCTGTTGGACTATAACCTAGTGTTGTGTGATTTTTAACTTTGTCCACCCCAGTCCAACACTGGCACCTCCACATCCTGACATAGGAAGAAAGACTGGATCAGACTGGATCTCACTGTACTCACTGGAATTCTGAAGAATGAGGAGGGGGGGGGGGGGGGAGTCTCATAGAAACATATAAAATCCTGATGGGACTGTACAGGTTAGATGCGGGAAAGATGTTGGGGGAGGTCCAGAACTAGGTGCCATAGTCTAAAAATAAGGGGTCAGCAATTCAGGACTGAGGTGAGGAAGAAAGTTTTCACTCAGAGTTGTGAACCTGTAGAATTCACTACCACAGAAAGCTGTTGGGGCCAGTTTATAAGATATACTCAAAACAGAGATGGATGTGGCCCTTGCAGTTAAAGGGATTAAGGGGTATGGAAGGAAAGCAGGAGTGAGATACTGAAATTGCATGATCAGCTACAATCATATTGAGTGGTGGTGTAGGCTTGAAGGGCCGAATGGTTACTCCTGCACCTATTATCTATGTATCTATGTGACTAATTAACCTTGGCCAGTTCTTTCTTCACTTCCATGAAAATGGCTTTGAAGAATTTCTGGTTGTGGATAAGACTATGCTACTTTTAACTTAATTGCAACTTAAATTGAACAGTGAGAGATTCTATCATTCAACAAAGACCATGGTTCAATGTTAGGATCTTCTGATCTTTAGGGCTCAACACTTTATGCCTCTATCAACGAGACCAAAGTGGGAACCTTCAATAATTATCTCTGGCTTTTGCATTGACCCTATTCCCTGTCAGCTTTTCAATTTTTACAATTCTAAGATCTCTCTACACTCTAATTCTGGCCCCTTGGAAATCCAGTACACCTGCCACTAAAAGTAAGCATACAGGTGTAGCAGGTGGTGGGTGAAGGCAGTAAATGGCATGTTGGCCTTCATGGCAAAAGGATTAGAGTACAGGAGTAGGGACGTCTTGCTGCAATTGTACAGGGCCTTGGTAAGACCACAGCAGGAATACTGTGTGCAGTTTTCATCTGTTTACCTGAGCAAAGATGTTTCCATAGTAGAGGGAGGGTAACAAAGGTTTATCACACTGATCCTTGAGATGGTAGGACTGACATAAAATGACAGACTGGATTAGTTGGGACTACGTTCACTGGGGTTTAAAAGAACGAGGGGTTATTCTCAGAAACCTACAAAATTCTAACAGAACGAAACAGGGTAAATGCAAGAAGGATGCTCCCAACAAATGGACGATCAGGACCAGGTATTACAGACAGGGCCACAGACTTGGTCATTCAGGACTGAGATCAGGAGAAATTTCTTCACCGGAGAGTGGTGAGCCAGTGGCAATCATTGGCACAGAAAATAATAGAGGCCAAAACATTGAATAGTTTCAAGGAGTTAGGTATAGTTCTTTGGGCTTAAGGGTGTGAGGGGAAACTGGGAAATGGTACTGAGTTGGACGATCAGCCATGATCTTATTGAGTGGCAGAACAGACTGAATAGTGTGAATGGCCAAATTTCTGCTCCTACGTCTTTTGGGTGAAAGGCGTCCTCATATTTTCAATGTTTCTATCTCTGAATTAACTCTCTCTGCCATTTGCAGACATGCTTTCATCTGTCTCAGCAACAAGTTCTGAAATTTCCTCAAATATCTTTCTCTCTCTCTTACATTAAAGACACAGCTCACAAACAAAACTTTTGCACACCATTCTCATATATCTTTGTGGTTTGGCATCAAGCTCCATTTGAAGTGTTCTGAACCATTTTACTATATTAATAACATTACATGTGCTGTGCAAATACAAGTTGTTTTTGAGGGAATTTGATAATTGTAACCTTGTAATCCTTGATAAAGTTTAGCAAATGAATCATCTTACCTGTGATGAACCAGGTGTGCTTTGCAATTGGCTGCTGACAAGCATATGGTCTATGCAGGTAGGCTGGGAGAAGCTAATTCCTTGCACTAGATTATCAATGCTAGAGTGATTGGAGTCCCACGATGACAAAGCAACCCGAGGTTCAGGCTGGGAACTCGAGTACCTTGTTTGATCCTCACTGTAATACATTAAAATTGGCAGAAGATTGGAATTTAGCAAGTACAGCAGAATGCCATTTCTGGTTAGAATAATTTGGACAGGGTCACAGATTGGAAGAGTGGATGCAAGGGCAAATACTGAGTGTGCGGACCAAAGACTACGTTGGGGTATAACAGTGCATACATTTATTGTTGGAGGAGTTTAATATAGATAAATGTGAAGTGCTGCATTTTGGAAAGGCGGTTTGGAGGTAATGTTGCGGCTGAACAGGACATTGGTTAGGCCACTTTCGGAATACAGGGTAAAAACAAGGACTGCTGGAAACCAGAGTTTAGATGAGAGTGGTGCTGGAAAAGCACAGCAAGTCAGGCAGCATCCGAGGAGCAGGAAAACTGACGTTTCAAGCAAAAGTCCTTCATCAGGATTGATTTATTCCTGATGAAGGGCTTTTGCCCGAATCGTCAATTTTCCTGCTCCCCGGATGCTGCCTGACCTGCTATGCTTTTCCAGCACCACTCTCATCTAGATACTTTTGGAATACTGCATGCAATTCTGGTCTCCTTCCTATCGGAAGCATGTTGTGAAACTTGAAAGGGTGCAGGAAAGATTTACAAAGATGCTGCTAGGGTTGGAGGGTTTGAGCTATAAGGAGAGATTGATTAGGTTGGGGCTGTTTTCCCTGGAGCGTCAAATGCCGAGGGATGCCAGTATAGATGTTTATACAATCATGAGGGCCATTGATAGGGTAAATAGACAAGGTTTTTTTCCCTGGGGTGGGGGAGTCCAGGACTAGAGGGCATAGAGTTAAGGCGAGAGGACAAAGATTTATAAGGAACCTAAGGGGCAACCTTTTCAAGCAGAGGGTGGTGCGTGTATGGATGAGCTGCCAGAGGAAGTGGTAGAGGCTAGTACAATTACAATATTTAAAAGGCATCTGTATGGGTATATGAACAGGAAGGGTTTAGAGGGATATGGATCAAGTGCTGGCAAATGGGATTACATTACTTTAGGTTATCTGGTTGGCATGGACGAGTTGGACTGAAGGGTCTGTTTCCTTACCATACATCTCTATGACTCCATGATAGGATTCAATTCTGGACACAAAATATTACAAATATTGAGCATTTACAAACATTAACTGTACGAATGCCAAAGGCAGCACTCTCACCCCAATTGGAAGTTGTGGGTTCCATTGCTAACAGCACAGTGGGTGGGTCCCTACACTCAGGTGATTCCAGAGGTAGCTTACCACCAACACCTCCTGCACAATTAGGGATGGATAATAACACTCACATCCCATGAGCAAATTAAATAAAAAAGGCCCAATCATACCATTTAGTATAACACCATCACATCAGTACTGAGGGAGTGCTGAACAGTTGCAGATGGCCTTTTTCCAATAAGATATTACGAACAGCAGATGAAATCTCCCAAAGACCGTGTAATAACTATCCTTAAACAAAGGAGACTAATAACCTATCACATTGTTCTGGATGTAGGTTTGCTCGCTGAGCTGGAAGGTTTATTTTCAGACTTTTCGTCACCATACTAGATAACATCTTCAGTGAACCTCCAAATGAAGCACTGGTGGTGTAGCCCACTTTCTATTTATATGTTTGGACTTCCTTGGGTTGGCGATATCATTTCCTATGGTGACATGCACAAGAATTCCTAGAAGCATGGCATTCCAACCAGAACTCTATCAACAAACACATTGACTTGGATCCCATTTATCACACCCTGAGAAAAAGAACAAGAAATAACATCACCAATCCAAGGAAATCCAAACATATAAATAGAAAGCAGGCTACATCACTAGTGCTTTATCCGGAGGCTCACTGAAGATGTTACCTAGTACGATGACAAAACGTCTGAAAACAAACCTTCCAGCTCAGCGAGCAAACCTACATCCAGAACCTCAACCTGAGCTACAAATCTTCTCAAAATTCACTATCACATTACTATTTATTGGACATTGTTATGCATATATTGGTTATTATGTTCCCTAGGTTACAACCACAATTACATTTTAATCATACTTTGCTGGCAGTAAAGAGTTTGGGTCGTTCCGATACTGGGAAGGATTCCATATAAAAGCAAGCTCTTCCTTTTAACACAAAGCAAAAAGAATCATCAGCTATGAAGAAGTATTTAAGAATATTGGGGGCTTTGTTTTGGTGAAAGAGGAGGCAGTCTGAAGGGGGCGGGGCAGGGTGGGGTGGGGCGGAGCATTTCCGGTTAAGGAAGAAATACAAGTTAGTAGCTTCTCAGGTTGTCCAGTGAGAAAGAAATATTTTAAGAAAAGAAAAAAAAAATGGGTGGCACAGTGGTTAGCACTGTTGCCTCACAGAGCCAGAGACCCAGGTTCAATTCCCTCAGGCGACTGACTGTGTGGAGTTTGCACATTCTTCCTGTGTCTGCGTGGGTTTCCTCCGGGTGCTCCGGTTTCCTCCCACAGTCCAAAAAATGTGCAGGTTAGGTGAATTGGCTGTAATTGCCCGTAGTGTTAGGTGAAGGGGTGAAATGTAGGGGAATGGGTCTGGGTGGGTTGAGGTTTGGCGGGTTGGTGTGCACTTGTTGGGCCGAAGGGCCTGTTTCCACACTCGAAGTAAAGACAAATTTTACCAGATAGAAATGGGGAGTCCTTACACAGGTGCATCAAAAATTAAAGATGAAGTCAGATTCCTACTTCAAAATTTATCCATGGAACTTGGAAAAATATAAATTTATTGGAATTAATCAATATTGAAATTAGCATTCTTACTCCAAGTAATAAACTTTTTAATCCAATAGGAAACTACCAAATTCAAAAACACTAGTTTTCTTTCGAGGAGGTTATTTGAACAGAGGGATAAATTCATGGACCAAACTATCCCATCATAACTTACACAATTGTGTACACATTAGGAATAACAGCTTAACCAAATCTAGTTAGTCTTGTGTTAATAGGCTCATTGTGCAATTATTCCCACAATTCAAACAACTGCTCTGCGCATTTTTATTTAAACACAGGGAATCACCCAATCTGAGTGTTACACAAAATAAACCCCATTCTTCCATTTTAAGTATCAAACACAAGGTAGGAAGTGATTTGAGACTGCAGGACATTGCCTGAGTTATGCAGCGATTGAGCGGACCCTGGACCCAGCACTCCAAGCAATTCACAAAATTTGAGATTCATATAAAACGACTGCCTTGAATCAAAGTGCTTAAGGAACTGAGACCTGGGCTATAAACATTAATACATTCCATCAACCTATTCATAAATAAATAAAGGGTCAGTTCTGGGGTTACTGCAAGTGACATTAGCTCAATGTATAATTTTTCAGATGAATTTACCTCCAGGGCAGACCACTGGCAGGAGATAGATCCACATTAGAATGAATTTGTTTAGTAAAAGGCCCCTGAGAGTCAGTGGGACTACCAGAAGATAACCGTGTTCTCTTCACACCTGGAAGAAAGGAACAGAAAAAACAGAGCGCCCAGTCAAAAGATTTGATTTCATTGCACATAATAGAAGTCCTGCACATTACAACATGTCCTTTACTCTCAGGGTAAAGTTTGTCATTTAATCAGGTTTCAGTCACACTGCAACAGTAATCCACCTGTATTTCTTTCCCAATTCAATGTCCAGTCAACAAAGTGGGAAAAAAGCATGTGGACAGAATTCTGATCTCATTCTCACAGTGTTCTCTGAGAACATAGAAACATTGCAGCGTGTGTGTGTGCATGTGTGCGTTCAGGGCAGAATAATATCATTCCAAATTGCAAAGGACTAAAATACAACACACAAAGTTTATGCAATGCAGGCTAGAAAGCAAGTGGTTCAGAACAAGGATGTGGCCTTCATGGTCACAGACAACATGCAGCAACAATACTACTCCGAATTAATGAATTGAAGTAGGAACCAAGGTTTAAAAAAAAACTTTACACAAAACAGCTTACGAAGCAATAGGGAGAGTATATAGTTTTGCTGAACAACGTGTAAAAGTCGTTTTGAATAGTTGTTTTAGCAAAGACAGAAGCTCAAAATGAAAATGACTGTTCTAACAGGACAGTGGGTACTTGGGAAACAGTACAAGTTTCAATGGGTGAAGTGACCATACATTGAGTTTCAAATAGTGTACCTTTCACTCGTGGGTGAAAACAAAAACAATTTTCCTGAGCACCTCAACATAATTGTGAACGAATGCCAATTCCCTTTCCTGAAGAGGACAACACAAAAGCAATCCAATCCTCTTTGTAAAAGGCTACACTTATCTCTTGTACTCCTATCAGATTGGGAGTACAATCTTCTCAATTGGGAGAAACAGTAGCATAGCCTGCAACAAACTGTTACCACTTCTCATTTCCAACTGAATTTAATAGTTCTTCAAAAATTTCCAACTACAGGGGCTAGTGGCGTTATTGCAAGATTATTAATCCAGAAACGCAGGTAACATTCTGAGGACCTGGTGCCATGGCAAGTGGCAAAGTTTAAATTCATAAAAATCTGGAATAAAAGCTAGCCTAATGCTGACCATGTAACCACTGTTGATTTTAGTAACAACCTATCTGGTTCACTAATGCCCTTTAGGGAAGGAAACTACCATCCCTACCTAATCTGGTACTTGAGACTGCAGACCCACAGCAATGTGGTTAACTCTTAACTGCCCTCTGAGCAATTACAGATAGGCAATAAATGCTGGCCCAGCCAACGACACCCAAACTCAAAGCAGAAAGTTCAGGGCATACACAATGCATCTGTCAGTACTTGGTAGGGACAGAAAAGAATAAAATTTTAGAATCTCAGACATATACAGCCCATGAGGCCATTCAGCCCATTGTACCTATGCCAATTGCAAAAGAGTCATTCAGCTTAATCCCACTTTTCAGGTCTTTGAGTGTCATTTTGTAGATCATTACATCTCCAGTTACTTATTAAATGTGAGGAAGAGTTTCTGTCTCTATCACTGCTTTCAGGTAGTCAGTTTCACATCCCCACCAGACTGAGTAAAAACAAAATTCTCCACAAATTCCCCTCTAATCCTACCAATAACTTTATTCTATGTCCATGATATTGACACCACCACTAAGGAAAGTAGCTCCTTTCTATTCACTTTTGAGGTCACTCAATTTTATAATCCTCAATGAAATCTCTCCTCAGTTTCTTCTGTCCCAAAGAAAACAATCTCAACAGATCCATCTTTCTTCATAATTAAACTTTACCAAGTCACACACATGGGAAATCTAATGCTCATTTTAGAAGGGAGAGCAAAAGAACAGATTATTATTTAAACGGAGAAAAACTGCAGAAAGCTGCAACACAAAGGGACCTGCAGATACTCACTTATGGAACACAAATCTAGCACACAAGCACAATTCCTGATGAAGGGCTTTTGCCCGAAACGTCGATTTTACTGCTCCTCGGAGGCTGTCTGAACTGCTGTGCTTTTCTAGCACCACGCTAATCTAGACTCTGGTTTCCAGCATCTGCAGTCATTGTTTTTGCACAGCAGGTAATCAGGAAGGCTAATGAAATGTTGGCCCTTATTTCAAGGAGGTTGGAGTATAAGAGTCGGGATGTCTTACTGCAATGGTAGGTGCTGGTGAGACCATATATGGTTTAGTTTAGTTCGCTTAAGATATTTCATTGAAGGTAGTTCAAAGAATGTTCACTAGGATGATCCCAGGATGGAGAGATAGTCTTTTGAGCAAAGTTTGGGACTCTTCTCAATAGAGTTTAGAAGAATGAAAGGTGATTTCATTGAAACAAATTCCTTACATATTTTTCATTCTTAACAAGCTTGAAAGGGTAAATGCTAACAGGATGTTTCCTCACATTTGAGTATCTGGGACCAGAGACATAGTCTGAGAACAGAGGCTGGCCTCCACCATTAGCTGGAATCACCACATTTTGCTAACAAACTGAGCATTCAAATGCTGCTTCAGTTAAATATCATAAAGGGACTAATTGTACTTCCTTCATGATCTGTGTTCAATCTACATCAGTTACGGTTTGGGCAAAGAAAGATACAAGTACTTGGTCAAGTTAACTTACCCCTTTTAAATTGGTAAATGAACCACCTGTCCTTTTTAATATCTGAAATCGTGGCTCTGTTCTTTGGACCTTCAATGAGAACTTTGTTCAGCAGACCTACGTAAACCAGACAAACATACAAAACGTAATGTCAACAAGTCTCAATGGAATGAGCTCCAGTCAACGTACAGCAAGGTGTAAAGGCCTCCTACTTGACGTTTTTCCATCTGTAAGATAAACCTGCTGTTACACTGCAGCTAAAGCATCTGAGCTCTGCATCAGTAAAGTTAGTTTACGAAAAGTAGAATAACTGGAGTGCCCCACTATGCCAACAGGGCATAGGAAAGGGCATCAAGTACAAAAGAACAGGAGTAAACTGTTCAACCCATCCTAAGCCAGGTCAGCCATTTTAATTATATCAAATATCAATTCCAACTCCTTAATCTTCAGAGATCTCATCTAACAAAAACCTGTCAATCACAGTTTTGAACTTTTCAACTGGCTCCACCCTCTCAACAGCCTTTCTGAGAAAAGTTGTTTCCTGACATCAACACTGAATGATCTAATTCTAATTTTAAGGATGGGCCAACTCATCTTGTGCTTCCTTCGCCAGAGAAATAGATTCGCTTCCTCTACCAAAGCATTTCTTAATTATTTTAAATGTCTCATTCAATCACTTCTCAATCTGCAAAACTCACATTATTCAGGGCTGTCTGACAAGAAAACCCAAATACAGGTGTACACGTTTGTAAATATGTCACAAATCCACATGGCTGCTGGAACACCAAGGAAAAGTAGTGGCTATTTTTTGGGGAATAATTAAGGAAGACAAGATGATTAAAGTCTGGAGCAATTACTCATCTCCAAAGATTTAGTTAAGGCTTAGAAAGTTCCTACTGAAGGCAGTTATGAAATGAATATTGGTATTCATTCTCTTTGGGTGATTATTACAACAATAATGCATGTTTGTCATTGACACAATGACAGGTGCATAACTGGGTTCATGATTCCTGCATCAACGCTGGAATAGGATCAATTAAAAATAGTCATTTCTACACAGGACAAAGCTTGAAATTTAGCTCACCGTAGGGAACAGATGCTTAAGAAGTTCACTATTTCGCTTGTGTTCAACGTCAAGCAAAACTTGCTCACAGCAAACTGAAGGGTGATCTTACACAGACAGTGCCCAAGTTAATAATCAACCCATTTCAGGTAATGTAAAGTTCAGGGAAGCTGTCCTGTTGCTCTGGCCAACACTCACCTCTCAATCAGCAGACAAACTGATCATTTCATTACAATTTGCGGAACCTTGTTCTATGCTATTTAGTTGCCGGGCTTGCCTCCAGAGATAATGACAACACTTCAAAACAATTCACTTGCTCTGATGTTAGGATATCACACCTCCCCATCAACAGGGAAAGTTTATTTCCTCCTTTTAACTTAAAAGGAGTAAACAAGCAAAGTCACCATAGTTCCCAAGGATTATAGGGCTACTCTCTCATTAGAAGGGTGTGGCTGGTCATGGTTTAACTTGAGGATCACCATGCTTCAGAAAAAAAGAGGGGTTGAGAAGAAGGAACCTTCATGACAAAATGAATCGAACTATTATATAGTATAGGTGTCATGATCTCAGCTGATCTCACTAATGGACAAATCAGATGTCAGAGTGAAATTTTTTATTGTTAATTGGTGGACACTCATTGAAACAGAGACACAAAAGACTATGGATTTCCTTTAACAATAAAAAGAAAAAACTAAAATAAACAAAAAGTCTAACAATATAGAACACAGTTTAAAATATTTTAAAATACATAGCAAGGCAACTCCTTGGCCTGCCTTGTCAGTCAAGTAAATAAGAAAACAGGTAGCACTTCTGACAATACAGCACTGCAATGACATGTGCCTCCAGAATTACATGCTCAGATCTCTCAGCAGGAATTGAACCTGCAGCCTTCTGACTCAAAGGCAAGAGTGCTACTCATTGAATCACAAACACCCAGAAAAAGCAGCAGTGCTTGCCCACTTTAAATATGTCAAGAGATATTCCCAACTGTGGATTGTCCAAGGAGTAGATCCCTGATCATTTCCTTACTCAGTGGAATAGGATCAATCTTTTTCCATGGTGTTAGGTATAGTTTCTTCTCATTCCAATCACAGTACTCCTGACAACTATCCGCAGGCTGGTCCCAGGGTAGCTCTGCAACATAGAATATCTGTCAGCAAAAATGAACAATAATCAAAAAATACATTCTAACAATTGAGCATCTTCTGGGTGAAAATCCACTCTATTTTTCATTGTTGTGCCTGCCTATTCATTTCAAAGTGCAACACTCTCAAATTTTTTTCACTTGGCTTCAGGATAACTTCTGATTAGCCTTTGGGATAATTTCTAGGTTGCTACGTGTCTGTTAAGTTTAAAATAAAGTGGAAAATTCTAACTGCAGTAAAAAGAAACTAAACCACAATAGGTCCCATGCTGTAATACTTGCTACAAAAGATAAAAAGACTCAGGACCACCTTCATCCTGTTCAACATAAAGTTTGGAACTCAAAACTTACACAGTAGCTTTCACACAAAATTTGAAAACTGCTTTAACAAAAAGCTTCAAAGGTAGCAAATCAAATAAAAGCACAGTCGTGACTTGACATCTATTTGATATGAGATAGAATTCAAAGTTGTTCAATCAGTTGGATCAATGCAAGTTCACACCACCTGCAACCTTGTTGAGTAAACACCTCCCATTAAACAGGCAGCAGTCCCTGACTTAGTTAGAAATAAAACAGTGCTCTGAACACTAGCACCCTCTAATGTCAGTGAAGTATCATTACTCTCCCTTCTCAAAAGGACAATAATTATACATGGTGGAATTGAAATCTGCCCAAATAAATGCTCACTGCAGCTTTGAAAATCTCTCAGTTAAATGAACAACACCCATGCTGGACAAAACAATCAAATTAATTCACAACCAATTTGCTGCCTTAAATAAAACAGAAAGTGCTGGAGAAGTTCAGCAATTCTGATAGCATCAGTGGAGAAAGAAACAGAGTTAACACTGAGTCCAATGACTGTACTTTAGAACTGTTCCGAATAAGAATCATACCTTACTTGAAACATTAGCTCTTTATTTCAGGTTCCCAATATCCGCTGTTCTTTGATTTTATTTCATTGTCTTAAACATCCATGCACTCCTCCAGCACTGCAGCACGGAGGTGGTCTGTACCATCTTTAGGAAGCACTAAAGCAACTTAATCAAAGCTCCTTTGCCAGGAATTCCCAAACTGGTGGCTCTACCACCCAGGAGGACAAAGACAGCCAGTATCTAGGAACACCATCACCTCCACTTGACACATCATCCTGACATGGACACACACATTCTTCATTGGCAATGTGACAAAATCCAGAAAATCTCACTCAAACAGCAACAACTGACCCAAACAAAAAAAACTCTCCATTTTTTCCCCAGATTGAAAATTGTTCATGTCAGTGGACATGATGTCCAATGCAATCAGTAATTCAGGAATTGGTATTTGCATCTTCTGGTGTTGCAAAGAAAGACAAAGCAAAATCATTCATTAAGGGTGTTCAAATTTTGGATCACAAATACTTGCTGTTTACTTTTCCACATTTCACATACAGAATTATGCATCATCTTGCATCTCCTCTCTTTGTTTAAATTCATCCATGTGATGAGGACACCATTGGCTAAGCCAACATTTTTTTGCGCATCCTTAATTGCCATTAGAGGGCAGTTAAGAGGCAACTATTGTAAATCTGAAAGTTGTAAATCTGAAATCACATGAAGGTCAAATTAGGTAAGGACAAAGGTCCTTCCATGAAGGATGCCAGTGAATAAAATGGGTTTTTACAACACTCAGGCAATGGTTACAAGTCACAATGTGGCTAGCTTTTATTCTAGATTTTTATTGAATTGAAATTTCACCATCTGCAACAGCAGGATTCAAACATATGTCCCAGAACACTAGCCTGGAATTCTTGATTCCCAGTTTACCACCTTCTCAGCTTCTAGATTCTCAGATTCCTATTCTTACTCTGCCACTGCCTTCCACTATTGCACAAAAATTGTGGGAAAGAAACACGGTGAGCTATGTCAGTAAAGGTTGAAAGCTATTATTTGAAAACTCTCTGATGTGAAATAGACTACCTGCACTTACAAAGTTCACTCCAAAGTGTCAGCTCTGGGGGACTGCAACAAACAGCAATGTGAGAACAGCAATCAGTGTGCTAACAGAGGCAAAGTAATCTGTTAAACATTTGTGATCTAACTAGTCAATTGCAGAGCAGTTATAGGATATCAGACAGACTGAGAAGGGACAAGACCAACAGCCAGAGAGAGAGGGGAGAGAAAGAAAGGGAGAAGGGGTGGGTGAGAAAGGCAGACATAGAGAGACAGACAATTCTGAGCCCCACAATCTTAAACAACCATGATAAACCCTTCCCAATCTCTCTGCATAAAGACTGAACTAACCTCCAGCCAGCATTGCAACGAGAACAATTCCACACGACCAGATATCTACAGGCTCTGCTCGGAACTCTTTCCTCCTCAGCAACTCAGGAGCAACATACGGTAGAGTGCCACACATCTTATTCAGTAACCTCTCACGGCCATTGTGCCTGTATACAGTCGCCAAGCCAAAATCAGAAAGCTTCAGGTTATCTAGAAGGGAAATAAAAACAAATGGCTAGAGATGCTATACATCGAGTCAAGGACATTGGCATAATAACAATAAAGCCTTTTTACATAGACAGTGACAGATTTGCAGGGTTCTCTGACATTGGCCACACAGTCAATAACAGCCGAGCAACACCTCACTGACACTGCTAAAGCCTAACTTCCCAATGATTGCAAAAGTTGCAGTTTATGGCTCTCCAATTGAGCGTCTGTGATACGCTGATCTGTGAACCAGGGCTACTTTCACAAGAAGAAATAGGAGCAAGAGTAGACCATTTGGTCTGTTGAGCCTGCTCTGCTATTCTTGGCACAGAGCTCCAAAAAGGGAAGTAAATACAGGTCGAATGTTTCTTGCATTGATCCAAGGTAAGGGCTTCCTTCTACTCAACCAGTCTGCTTGTTTGACAATATAAACAAGACATGGAGTGAAGTGAGCTGTTTCTCAGTTTATGGGCAGCAGGAAATCAGGGAGCATGTGCACATTGCTTACATCTAGTTTCATTCATTGAACATGAACCACCACCTGCCTCCACCAATTTGTTGGTTATGAATTTATGCACATAAACTTTTATGATGGGGTTTGGGGCAAAACAAAGCTGGAAGGAAAAATAAAATTTTAATTAAGCCAAGGTAAGCTCAGGTTTATATCGAATTTCTGCTCTTGACAACAAGCGTGCCATCAAGAAGTCTGAGTAAAACTGGAGTCAATGGGAACCAAACACTTTGCTGGTTAAATTATACCTGGCACAAAGGAATATTGATTGCAGTTGATTGAGGTCAGTCATCTTAGCTTCAGAACATCATTGCAGGGGTTCCTCAGGTAGTATCCTCAGCTCAACAATCTTTAGCTGCTTCATCAAAGACTTACTCTCCATCATGAAGTCTGAAGTTGGGAGGTACGCTGATGACTGCAAAATGTTCAGTACCATTCGGGAGTCCTCAAATACTGAAGCAAACCATGTTCAAATGCAGCAAGATCCGGTCAATATCCAGGTTTGGGTGGACAAGTAACAACACTTGCTCCAGACAAATGTCAGGCAATGAGCATCTCCAACAAAGGAGAATTTAACCATCATTAACATTTAATGCCATTACCATCACTGAATGCCACGTCACCAATAACCTGGAGGCTATCATGACCAGAAACTGAACTGAAGTGGTGAGGCCACAAGAGCAGGCTCGAGACGATGAATCATACAATGATGAGCTCACCTCCTGACTTCCCAAAGTCTGTTCATATTCTACAAAGCAGAGTCAGAAATGTGATGAATTATTCCCCCAATTGCAGGAGTGTGTACTAGCTACAAGATGCACTGCAGAAATTCATCAAGGCTCCTTAGACAATTACTTCAAAACCCACAAAGATTATTATGCAGAAGTACAAAGGCAGCAGTAGATATATGAGAACACCATCACCTGCAACTTTTCTTCCAAGCCACTCACTATCCTGACTTAGACACAGATCACCATTCCTACTATTTTGCTGGGTCAAGATTCTGGAACTCCCTTTTCAGCAGAATTGTGGGCAGATCTACATGAAATAGATTGTAGCACATCAACAAAACACTCACTCAAGGGCCATGAGGATGGACAATAAATGCTGGCCCAGCGAATGAAGCCCACATCCCAAAGATGAATAAAAACAAACATTCCATGAATAGCATAACAACAGGCCATTGATCCCAAAAGTCAATACTAGCAACATTTAAATATTTAGATGAACACTTGAAATACCATACAAGGCCATAGGCCTAGTGATGGGAAATGGAATGAGAGATAGTTGCCTGATGACCAACTAGAACGTAATGGGCCAAAGGGCGCCTATTCATGCTGCAATCCTCTCTCATCTGAAAGCACTAACATAAGCTGTGCATAAGAACCAGGAGCCCATTAGCTCCACACTAAAATGATCATCCTCAATATCAGAAATTGAAGAGTGAGGAACCTGTAGACAAGTCCAAGGCTTTGTACAACGACTGTTTTGTAAAAATAGAAAAGCACGAACAGTAATCGGGACAGGAACACTGATTGATTCTATACTCCTCACTCACAGGCTTTGAGGCCAACTGTTCCTTCATACTGAAATTCTGATAACTCAGTATCAAGTGAAGATCATCATAGTCAGCATGCCTCAAAACACTAAAGGTCATCCAAGAACCAGCTTTTCCTGGGTCAACTTTCTTAATTGTTTAATTCAATCTTTAAGAGGGTATTGTTTATCATCTAAATAGAAAATCAAATCAACTGGGAGTAGGGAGTGGACAGATGCTTAAAAACAAATGTAGCTACAGTCATCTTTCTTACAGTATTATCTTTTATTCGTTCATGAGATTTGGGCATTGATAACGAGGCCAACATTTATTACCCATTCCCAATTGCTCTTTATGTAAGGGACACATCTTTTGCCTTATGGTCATCAAGTGCAGAGTTCGACTCCTACTCCAAGCGGTCCCAGAAAATACAGACCGAAGCAACAACACTGATGGAAGGGGTAACGTCCAACAGAAGACTCTTATCTAGTGGCTGTAAGAGTCTCATCCCACGTCCTATTGTTTTCAAGCTTAATAAACTTCACACAGCATAGGACTAAGGCCTTTCTCAGCTGGTATAAATCTGGCTATCATGACTCGTTACACATTTTGGCCTGGATATTCTGACAACCAGACAATGGTTTCTGCAGCATAGACAGGAGTCGTAGAATCCTAAATGTGGTAGACTCCCAAGGATTTCCCTGAGAAACTGAAGTGGCTATTGGACATTTCCCCTACCAGAAGTATCCATTTAACTCCGAGATCAGTATGTCTTGCTTCAGTTTAGTAGTTACGTAGGAAAAGTCGGAGATTAAGAACCTAATGTAATACCTGGGTAACAATTAAACTGACCAACCAACTCATCCCCATCAGAATGGTTGGTTTTTGTGCCTCCTTCATAATGAAAGATGAACAGATCAGTTTTGCTGTACTATACCTCGGTCATCGAGCAGCAGATTTTCTGGCTTGATGTCCCTATGAGTAATTCCAATACTATGAAGGTATTCCTAGGAAGAAGAAAGATAGAAGCTTTTAAACCTGAATTACTTTACAACTTCTTCTCAATCTCCAGGCTCATAAAATACAATGTGATGACAGACTGAAGTGAGAACTACAAATCCAAACACAGCAGGTTTAGCAGAGCTAATAGGTCAGAAGTAGCTATTGAGTGAGTGCTTAAGACCTCTGGTTACAGTGTATCTACTATGCTTTGGCTTCAAGCATGACTTCCAATGGATATTTTGGTGTTTCTCATTTGATTAAAATAGAATATGGTAGTTTTGGTATTTTAAAGCCTTGGTTGGTGAACAAACCAAATTTTGGCAGACAAAGCTCATTGAGACAATATATTTCTAAGAAGGTAAGCATTACAATATTCCACCTTTAGTTACACTGTGCAATGCCACAAGAGGAAAACTGCTGTAGCATGCCCCTGTAAATCCCATTAACACACTTAGTTTCAAGCATATATAGTTTTTCTTTTATAATTCCAAAAAGACAAAGAATTAGTGTTAGAAGCTCAAGTATTAGAAGGTGTTAAGGCAGCACAGTGGTTAGCACTGCTGCCTCACACACCAGGAACCCGGGTTCGATTCCAGGCTTGGGCAACTGTCTGTGTGAAGTTTGCAGTTCTTCCCCAGTGTCTGCTTGTGTTTTTTCCAGGTGCTACAGTTTCCTCCCACAACCACAAAGATGTGCAGATTAAGTGAATTAATCTGGGGTAAATGTAGAGCAATAGGGCAGGGGAATGGGTCTGGGTGGCTTACTCTGGAGGGTCGGTGTGGACTTGTCGGGCCGAAGGGCCTGTTTCCACACTGTAGGGATTCTACGATACTATGACAAAATACTGCAGATACTGGAAATCTGAATTAACAACAGAGAATGCTGAAGAAACAGCTTCAATGGAAAGAGAAACAGAATAACTGTTTCAGGTCAATAACCTTTCATCAGAATGTTCCAAGTAGTGAGAAATTTGGAAGCAAAGTTGATGAAACTTATCAGATTAGGGTAAGAGTAGGAAGTACGTAATAGAGATATCAACATTTTCAGCAAAAGAAATAAATAAGGGCTGTCAATTGCAAAAAAAGAATCTTTCATGAATCACACACAATAGTAGGCTTAGCTTGGACCTATAGGGGCTTCCACAGCAAAATGTTTTATTTGGGAGTGGACTCAAAGAGGAAACTGCACAAGAACATATTTAACCAGACAGTGTGGTGATGGACAAATCTCTCTTCAATGAAGAATTAATGGTACTTACCACTCCTGCTATCAGCTGCAGGAAAAATCTATGAGCATCCACTTCAGGCATACCCACATCAGGTTCTACAGGAATACAAACCAAATCAGTCACAGCATTAATCTGCTATTACCTAGGAATTACATAGGCGAGAGAGCACAGAAAACAGATCATTTGGCCCAATCAGCTCATGACTGTGGTTATACTTATTGAAAATGCGGCATGGTGGGCCAGTGGTTAGCACTGCTGCCTCACAGCACCAAGGACGTGGGTTCAATTCCACCCACAGGCTACTGGAGTTTGCACACTCTTCACATGTACGATGGGTTTCCGCTGGATGTTCCGGTTTCCTCCCACAGTCGTCGAAAAGTGTGGTGCTGGAAAAGCACAGCCAATTAGACAGCTTCCAAGGATCTTCCTGATGTAGAGCTCATGCTCAAAGCATTGACTCTCCTGGTCCTTGGATGCTGCCTGACTAGCTGTGCTTTTCCAGCAGCACACTGTTAGACTCTGATCTCCAGCATCTGCAGTACTGACCTTCTCCTTTCCTCCCACAGTCCAAAGACGTGCAAATTAGGTGGACAGGCCATGCTAAATTTGCCAGAGTGTTCAGCGATGTGTAGGCTAGGTGGGTTAGCCACAGGAAATGTAGGGTTATAGGGTAGGGAAATGAGTCTGGGTGGGATGCTCTTCAGAGGGTCGGTGTGGACCCGTTGGACTGAACGATCTGTTTCCAGACTGAAGGGGTTCTACGATTCTATGATAACCAGTATGTAATGGAACCGACGAGGGAGCAAGGTATCCTAGATCTGGTCCTGTGAAATGTGAGAGGAATAATTAATGACCTCATAGTTAGGGATCCTCTTGGAAGGAGTGATCACAGTCTGGTTGAATTTAGAATACAGTTGGAGAGTGTGAAGATAAAATCCAATACTAGGGTCCTGTGCTTGAACAAGGGGACTACAATAGAATGAGGGAGGACTTGGCTAAAGTAGACTGGAAACAAAGATTTTATGGTGGGACAGGTGACGAGCAGTGGAGGACTTTCAATGCAATTTTTCAAAGCGCTCAGCAAAAGTATATTCCAGTCAAAAGGAAGAACTGTAAGAAAAGGGGTAATCTGCTATGGGGTGTCTCAGAAATAAGGGAGGCTATTAAATTGAAAGAGAAGGCATACAAAGTGGCCAAGAACTGCAGGAAACTATAAGATTGGGAAAACGTTAAAGGTCAACAGAAAGACACAAAAAAGAGCAATAAAGAAAAATAAGATAGAACATCAGAAAAAACTAGCACAGAATATAAAGACAGATAGCAAAAGTTTCTATTAATATATAAAACGAAAAGGAGTGGTTAAAATAAATATTGCCTTTAGAGGATGAGAAGGGGAATTTAGTTATGGGATATGATGAAATGGCCGAGGCATTGAACAGGTATTTTGCGCTTGTCTTCACAGTGGAGGACACTAATAACATGCCAGTAATTGATAAGGAGACAAAGGTAAGTGAGGACTTGGAAACAATCATTATTACGGAAGAGGTAGTGTTGGGCAAGCTAATGGTGCTCAGGATTGATAAGTCTTCTGGCTCTGATGGAATGCACCCAGGGTACTAAAGGAGATGGCAGGAGAAATGGCAGGTGCACTGGTGGAACTTTTCTAAAATTCACTGTTGGGCAGTCCCAGAAGATTGGAAAACAACAAATGTGACATCACTGTTTAAAAAGGAAAGTAGACAAAAGATGGGGAGTTATAGACTGGACAGCTTAACTTCTGCAGTGGAAAGATGCTCGAGTCTATTATCAAGGAACAAAGCAAGGCATCTTGATGTAAATTGTCCCCTTGGGTAGATGCAGCATGGGTTCATGAAGGGCAGGTCATGCTTGACAAATCTTTTGGAATTCTATGAAGACATTACAAGCAAGGTGGAAAATGGGGACCCAGTGGATGTGGCGTACCTAGATTTCCAAAAGGCCTTTGACAAGGTACCGTACAAGAGGCTGCTAAATAAGATAAGGATGCATTGTGTTACGGGTAAAGTATTAGCATGGATAGAGGATTGGTGACTAACAGGAAGCAAAGAGTGGGGATACATGAATGCTATTCTGGTTAGCAATCAGTGACTACTGTTGTGCCTCAGGGATTGGTGTTGGGACCGCAATTATTTACAATTTACATGGATGATTTAGAGTTGAGGACCATGTTGCAGCGTGTCAAAGCCTGCATGATGACACTAAGATAAATTGCAGTGCAAAATGCATACAGGAACATAGATACATTGAGTGGGCAAAGGTCTGGCAGATGGAATACAATGTAAATAAATGTGATGTCATACATTTTGTTAGAAATAGCAGTAAAAAGGATTATTATTTGAATGGTAAAAAGTTGCAACATGTTGCTATTCAGACAGACCTGGGTGTCCTTGTGCATGAATAACAGAAGGTTGGTTTGCAGATACAAGTAATTAGGAAGGCAAATGGAATTTTATCCTCGATTGCTAAAGGGATTGAGTTTAAAAGCAGAGAGGTTATGTTGCAGCTGTACAGGGTGCTGGTGATGCCGCACCTGGACTACTGCGTGCAGTTTTGGTCTGCTTACTTGAGAAAGGATGTACTAGCACTGGAGGGAGTGCAGATAGAGGTTCACTAGGTTGATTCCAGAGTTGAGGGGGGGCTGGCTTATGAGGAGAGTCTGAATAGATTGAGATTATATTCATTGGAATTCAGACGATTGAGGGGGGATCTTATAGAAACATATAAAACGCTGAAGGGAATAGACAAGATAGAAGTAGAGAGGATGTTTCCACTGGCAGGTGAAGCGAGGACAAGTGGGCACAGCCTCAAAATTTGAGTCATAGAGATGTACAGCACGGAAACAGACCCTTCGGTCCAACTTGTCCATGCCAACCAGATATCCTAGGGAGCAGATTTAGGACTGAATTGAGAAGGAACTTCTTTACCTAAAGGGTTATTTATCTATGGAATTCCCTGCCCAGTGAAGTAGTTGATGCTAGTTCAGTAAACCTTTTTAAAGCTATGATGAGAACGTGGATAAGTGGATCTGAGTCTACAAAAAGAGTCCTGAAGAAGGACTTATGCCCGAAACGTCGATTCTCCTGTTCCTTGGATACTGCCTGACCTGTTGAGCTTTTCCAGCAACACATTTTCAGCTCTGATCTCCAGCATCTGCAGCCCTCACTTTCTCCACAAAAAGATTAGCCATGATCTTATTAAATGGCAGAACAGGCTTGAAGGACCACATGGTCTATTCCTGGTCCTAGTTCTTATATTCTGTTGCCTTCACCCTGATTTAATTGACTAGTTTCCTCTTAAACACACATAACATTCCCTTCAACAACTCTGAGGTAGCCAGTTTTACAAACTTACCGCTGTATGTGAAAAGTTTCTTTTGAACTGCCCACTGAATTTTTTTTAGACTACTTTATATTGATGGCTCTAGTTATGCCCTTCCTCACAAGAGGTTATTATCTCTGTAATCACTCTATCAAAAGCTTAAATATCTCCAAAACGTCAGCCTGCAACCTAATTTCCACAACCCCCCACATAAGGAGAGACCAATCTTTCAATAGAAACATTCATATATTTCAGATTACACACTGGCAAGTTTACTCTCCACCCTCTCCAGTACCTCGAAACCCTTTATATAAAGATGGTGACAGACAGTACAGTACAGTGTGGCATAACCAAAGTTCAATAGAGATTTAGCAGAACTTCCCTACTTTTCAATCCTTTTACCTTATTTTTCAATTATAAATTGTCAAAGAATGAAAAATACTCATGCCAAAATTAAAGTACTTCGCTGCACATTAGTATTAACCGTTTAACTTAAATCGCATCCTCCAGCCCTTGCTTAGACTGCAGCATCATAATGTTCCCCAAGACTGCTGTTGAGAAACAGCACACATGGAAGATTCACTTAATCAGCTAACGGGATAAACTAAAATTTGTGACTGTTAAGACTGGCTGAGTAAGCAAGGTCAAAAATGCGCAAAACTGAAAAAATACAAAGAACTGAGGTCAATCGTGGTACATCTTACTGTCCCAGTTCAGATTAACTGTCTCAGCAGAGATAATAGACTGACTCCAAGATGACAATAACAAATTACATTCATCTCGCACCTTTATTAAAGTAAAGCATCTCACTGAAGTTTGCAGGCGCATCATCAAACAGTCATCCCCGGACATGTAAACTATTCTAACAGAAATCTGAATTCCAAGAGAAAGTTAAAAGGATTCTTAAAGAGCATCTCTGCCTGATTACCAGTGGTACCTCCACACGGAGACATCTTGGCTATTAAGCGTTCTCTGCAAATCTTACAACTTAATATTGAGAGCTTGCTGGCTGCCAAGCAAAACCTTACTCGATATCCTGCTACCCAACACTCCATTGACATCATTCACCAGCAGGAAACCTACACTGGAACTGAAGCAGTAGCTTGTTATGGCATCTAAGGCTTTAGCTAACTCAGCTTCTGCCTCATGTCTGGTCCAACACTGACAGTGTTATGAAAATTCTGTGGAAATGCAATTCAGCAGTGTTCATACTGCAAACATATGCAAAGAAAATTCACAACCGCGCGGCAGAAGGTAATATTAGGATAAGCAACAAAACTTGAACAAAGACGCAGGTTTTAAGGAGCAGCTTGAAGGAAGGAGATGAAAGTATGAAGTGAAGAGCAAGAAAATTCCAGACCTTATTGTCCACAAAACTTTGAATAGCTCAATCACTGCATTTTTATCCAGATGGTCTCAACAAGCAAACATTTACTGGAAAATTGAAATAGCTTCAACATTGTACATAAGCCAGCATGTAAAATTTACCAGTTTGATATCAAATATAAAATACTCTGTCTCCTATGCCTCATTATCTCCAAATTTGACTATTCTGACATTCTCCTAGCCATCAGCCCATCATTTGCACTCCGTAAACTTGAGCCAATTTAAAATGTTGGTGCTTATATCCCAACTCACGTCGAGTTCCATTCATTGAAAACCTCTGTTTTCTGAGCTATACTGGGCACTTGTTTCTTCAATATTTCTTCCTTGTTTTCAAATCCCTCCCTGGCCTCACTCCTCCCTATTTCTTTAACTTTCTCCAAGATACCTATACAACAGTTTGGCTTCTTATGTACCTCCAGCTTTAACCACTGCACAACCAGATGCCTGGGTCCAAGGTGCAGAGGGGGAAAGTCACCAAGGTCTCAGAGGACCATAGGCCTACTCTCTCATTACAGAGATGATGACTGGTAGTAGTTTAACCTGACGGCCTCGCCGACTTGGGCGAGGGAGAGTTTGAGAAGGAGAATCCTTCATGGTAACGTCAGCCAGTGTGGGAACTGAACCCACGCCATTGCTATCACTCTGCATCACAAACCAGCCATCTGACCTATTGAGAGAACCACCCCCAAACTACAGAGTTCCATCCCCAGACCCCTTACTCCTTCTTTAAAAATCTACCTCTCTCACCACACCTTTGGTTCCATGCCCTAATAATTGCTGAGACATTGTCAAATTTTGTTTGAATATGGAACACAGATATTTTACCGTATTAAAAGGTGCTATTAAATTGTAAGCTTTCAGACTTCCTGCCATGTCAAAGTTTATACAAGGTTCCTACCTATTCGATCAAAGAGTTCTCCTCCACTGCAATACTCCAGAAACAAGTACTGGATGCTGCCTTCACGACGATGTCCGTAAAAACGGACAATATTTGAGTGGCTCAACATCTTATTGATGCAAATTTCCTTCTTGATGTTCTCAGGACAGTCAAGAGCACGCGCAGTGTCCACTTTCTTCACTGCAACCGCCTCCTCTGTTCTCCGATTCACAGCCAATTGCACCCTAAAGGCAAACAAAACCTGCTCAGGCTACAGCACCATGAAAAAGAACGTCAACAGTACTGCACCTAATTAAGAAATATTCAAAGAAACAGGTAACTTTTCAGCAGGTTTCATTTTTAGCCAATTTAAAAAGAGATCCTATTGTAATTCCAAATCACACGAATAAGCAGTTGACACTCACTCGCCATATGCTCCTTCACCTAGTGTTTGCACCAGATCCCAATCCTCTACAAACGGAACTGCCATCTTCCCAGGCAATCACCAGGAATACTGAAAATAAAGAAAGTTATTCGTCAATACTAATGAAAAGAATAAATTAGGAAAAAGAATTAACCTCACTTGAAATGATTTAACGTTTCCTCTGTCACCTCCAAATAAAACTCCTCCAGGTGCTAACCTTAAGCACCCAATCATTTCATGTAGAGCTGGATATTATGATGTCTAAAATCACCGTCATTGGGGCCTGGATGACGGCAGAATTTGGAATACCTGCTGGATTAGTTGAGAACAGGTAGGTGATAAAGGTAACCATTTTACTTTCAAGTGACCAAACAGGCCTGAGGTTCTTCTATCTTTTAATTCTGAGGTCAGTAATCTGTCCTGTACTAATGTGCAAAATACTCTGTGACACAAATTCCTCACATTTAATTCCTTTATTTAATATTAAGTCTTCAGAATGAGGGCACCAAAAGCACTGTTTGGCGTTTACAATGATGGTATTTAAATAGGTACCTATATAACCACATGCTGTATTCCAAAAAAATTTGTAATTATGCTTTTCTTTCTTCCATTCATCTTATTCTGCTGGCTGGAGAAAACATCTGGCTTTTGAACAATTTTTCAGGCAGCTGGATATGAGGTACTTTACCTCCTGTAATGTTAGATCAAGACAAAGACTTCCAAAGATAATGACAAATACATATTATGGGCACTCTTCCAGTTTAGATTCCTGTGCTCCAGCTCACGGGAGCGGAGGAAAACTTAAAAGAAACAACGCATTTTGGGCACACGGTTTTGAGTTTATGTTGAGTTTTACAGCAAGTGCAGTAATGTTCATTTTCTTGAGATGTATTCATGAAGTGCTTCAGCACGAACTTCTGTTTTGATCAACTGAATTCCTTCAGAATTGTTCTTGCAGTTTTAAAGAGTTACATTGCTAGGCCCAGGTACTGTTGTCAAGCTTCTGGGCCACTGTTTATCACAATCCTATTTAGTGATAAGTAACAGCTTCTCACCCACATTTAAACATCTCCTCAACAAAACTACCTCTCTGACCAGGCTTCCAATCACTACCCATAATCCTCCATTAGACATTTTAACCTACTTTAATGTAATGTACGCCACCACAAGATCTGCATTAGCAGCATCCCAAACAAAATATCACATGGACTACAAATCAACAATCATTAGCTTGTTAAAGATGGTAAAACAGAAATGGAGTAATTGACAGCAACCCAACTCACCAGAGGTTCAAAGCACAAAGCAGAAAAACCACTCTAATAATAGTTCACAATTCATGCGTTTCTTCTACTTTTATTTCCAGCAACCTCTATCCTTACTGATATAAAGGCATTAACGACCCTGAGTGGGAGAACACCAATTCCAAATGGCCAAAGTCAAGCAAGTAGCCAACAACTATCCTGCAACTATATCCTTTACTACTGAGCTCATTATTCTCAATACAAAATGTGCAAAAACAACTACTGAAACTCCTCACAATAAAAAAATTGAGTGCAACAACCAATTCTCAGCAATAGAATTCTGGAAAGAACTGCCTATTCTTGATCAATTCAGTGTAATCTATCCTGTAGACCATATGTTAACTTCTGACAACATGTCCCTACTATTGAAATTTCTTCAGCCCAAGATGTTCCAGTACATCTCACAGTAACACTAGTTAGTATTTTCCTTGCTCAACGCTCCTCAATTCTATCACTGTGTCAAACAAATGAGATACTCTCACAACATAAATATTTGAACGTTCTTATCAACATATTTGTGTAGGTACCTTCCCTTGCTAAAATGTCATGTGGGTTTGATGCAGCATCAGCCCAGACAATGTCATTGTAAACCCAACCAGACAGCAAGAGCAAGCTCACTGAACCCATCTTGAGCACCAGTAACACTCCAAAACCAAAACTTTCCATTTCACCTCCCCCATCCCTGACCTCCCCCGCAAGATATGATTCTACAAACCAGGACAGTCACCCCATGTAGACTTCATCGCCCTCAAATTACCACAATACCAGAAACAGGAATTACCATCCCAAATCGCACAAAATTAGGACCTGCTCAGTCTGTGCCCAAACTAGGACCCGCTCACCAAGTCTGTACCCAAACTACGACTCTCTGCCTCGCATATTCAACCTAGAACTCTCTCTCCTTACAAATGAGGACCCTCATCTCCCCTCCCAAAGGCTCTCCCATCCCCAAATCTGGACACCAACACTACCCGACCCACCCACCAACCCCTACCCCCTCTGTCACTGCTGGCCACCCTCGGTGTACCACCCCCACTGCCCAGTGGAGGATCCTGTGGGTCGGACACACTGCCATCTCCCTCTGTGGCTCTGC
>NC_057744.1:31637731-31638750 GCF_004010195.1 Chiloscyllium plagiosum | reverse complement strand
GAACTCCCCACATATGTTCGAGACACCACCCACGCCCCCCACCTCCTCCAAGACTTCCGTTTCCCCATTCCCCAACTCCTGATCTTCACCATGGATATCCAATCCCTCTATACCTCCATCCGCCAAGACCAGGGCCTCCAAGCCCTCAGTTCTTTCCTCTGCCAACGTCCCCAACAGTACCCTCCCACCGACACTCATTCGTTTGGTCGAACTGGTCCTCACCCTTAACAATTTCTGCTTCGAATCTTCCCACTTCCTCCAGACCAAAGGGGTAGCCATGGGCACCTGAATGGGCCCCAGCTATGTCTGTCTCTTTGTTGGCTACGTAGAACAGTCAATCTTCCATAATTACACCGGCACCACTCCCCACCTCTTCCTCCACTACATTGATGACTGCATTGGCACCACCTCGTGCTCCCGCGAGGAGGTTGAGCAATTCATCAACTTCACCAACACATTCCACCCTGACCTTTAAATTGACTTGGACCATCTCTGACACCTCCCTCCCCTTCCTGGACCTCTCCATCTCCATTAATGACGACCGACTTGACACTGACATTTTTTACAAACCACCGACTCCCAGAGCTACCTGGATTACACCTCTTCCCAGCTGAAAATGTGTTGCTGGAATAGCGCAGCAGGTCAGGCAGCATCCAGGGAACAGGAGAATCGACGTTTCGGGCATAAGCCCTTCTTCACACCTCTTCCCACCCTACCTCTTGTAAAAATGCCATCCCGTATTTCCAATTCCTCCGCCTCTGCCGTATCTGTTCCCAGGAGGAGCAGTTCCACCACAGAACTCACCAGATGACCTCCTTCTTTAGAGACTGCAATTTCCCTTCCCACATGGTTAAAGATGCCCTCCAACGCATTTCGTCCACATCCCGCACCTCCGCTCTCAGACCCCACCCCTCCAACCGTAACAAGTACAGAATGCCCCTAGTGCTCACCTTCCACCCTACCAACCTTCGCATAAACCAAATCATCCACTGACATTTCCGCCACCTCCAAAAAGACCC
>NC_057744.1:31622104-31637333 GCF_004010195.1 Chiloscyllium plagiosum | reverse complement strand
CCATGACTTGTCCTACCTGCCTACCTTCTTTTCCACCTATCCACTCCACCCTCCTGCCTGACCTATCACCTTCATCCCCTCCCCCACTCACCTATTGTACTCTATGCTACTTTCTCCCCACTCTCACCCCCCTCTGAGATAACACTGAGCTTATCTCCCCATCCTTCAGGCTCTCTGCCTGTATTCCTGATTAAGGGCTTTTGCCTGAAACGTCGATTTTCCTGCTCTTCGGATGCTGCCTGAACTGCTGCGCTCTTCCAGCACCACTAATCCAGAATCTGGTTTGCAGCATCTGCAGTCATTGTTTTTACCTGATTCAAAACAAGGGGGTCACTCTCAATGGGCTGGTGGGAGAGCAGTTATTCGGGCTGGGCTCGGATATGGATCAGGGTCACTTAATCACATCGATTGGAAATTGGGGAGATTGTCAGCAATTTCGTTTTTAGTAAAATGCTAAATATAAACAGAGGGTGTTGATGGTCAGGATGCATCAGTTGAGAAAGAACAGAGTTAATGAGCTAGATTTCATGTGCTTGGATCAGAGGAGCAGAAGCTATGACATTTTCCCCGTTCATTGTTCCTACCTTGGGAGGAAGGGCCAACTGACTGTACTCCAACTGCGGATGCTAACAACAGCAAAGGCTCCTGGTCTCAGAAAGCTCTGATGCAGCTGTAGATGTTGCTGAGGACCAAGACACACTGTTAAAAAGGCCCACCTTGATGTTCTGGGGCATGGAATAGAGGATATTAGGACTTGCTGGACATGGTCATAGGGTCAACAAAGGAATGGCATTTTGAAAATTGGTTCCGTCATCCAGAGAATATAGTCATTACATATCTGATGTAAACAAGAGTCATTTAAACTGAGGATGAATCCGTGGTGTCAACAAAGGTGTGCCAACCATCACTTATAGAGTCCAGAAGGCCAGAGTTCAGGCCCATGACTAGGATCAGTCCTTAAGCAGTACTGGTGAAGATTCTTGGTGTTGGAATGGAGTCAGGAATCCTGGAAATAGGTCCTCAGTGTTATGTGTACTCCTCCATAGAGTATCTCTAACTCCTTGAAAATCCAGCCCAATGTTTCAGGCTGAGGACCTTCCATTAGGACAGGGATTAGGACAATTTTAAGAAGGTGAAACCAGGTTATGGACTTACCATTCCCTTTAGCCCTGTCCTGCCAACTCTTTTGTTCTTTAAAGCCTCATGTTTCCTGCCCTACCAGAGACTTGATTTCACCTAAATTTAAATTTATTGGCCCACATATTTCAAGCAGTTTGAGAAATCCTACTTTCAAACTTAATTGTATTAAAGATTCTTACAAAACTTTAGATGTCTTCTGTGCTAAAGATTCCTGGGCAGGAGACTCCTGTTTTAGCTTTGGAGAAGGTGCAGAAGAGGTTTACCAGAATGTTGCCTGGATTGGAGTGTATTAGTTAAAAGGAGAGATTGGACAAACTTGGATTGTTTTCACTAGAGCACCAGAGGCTGAGGGGAAACCTAATAGTATACAAAATAGGAAGAGGCATGGATAGGGTGAATAGTCAGACTCTCTTTCTCAAGGTGGAAATGTCAAGTACTGGAGGCAAAGGTTTAAGGTGAGATGGGGAAGGTTTAATTGAGATAATATGAGGCAAGTTTTTTTTTTACATGGAAGCTGGTATGCACTGCCAGGGGAGGTGGCCAAGCAGATATGATAGCAGTGTTTAAAAGGCATTTAGGCAGACACACGAACAGGCAGATAATATATGGATACGGACCATTTGCAAGCAGAGAGGTTTAGTTTGGAATGGTATCATGGTCAGTACAGACATGGTGGGCCAAAGGGCCTGTTTCTGTGCTGTCATCATTCTTTGCTTTATGTGATTATTCCTATCCAAGAATCTATTAATCCACTGGTAGATAGAATCAGTGTGGAATCTACATCCCTATTTTGCAGCAGTCAGTCAGTGTTGTGACAATGTTGTCACTTTAACAAGGTTATTTTGTCCTTGAGTTTTTTTAAGAGAGGTCATAAAGGCAGAGATGCCGAGGGGTCTAGAAAGAGTTGGGTTTAACAATGGCAGGTTTTCCCATTTCGGGTTTTCTCTAGTTTGGTTTAGCTGTGGCAGTCACAGGATGCTGCAGTCCAGGAAAGGACTTTAGCAAACTTCAGCAGATGATTCCTGACTGACTTTCCCTCTGAAATCTCTTTGAATGTTGTTCCCTCTTGCCTGTCAGAGTCTGTGTCTCAATTTACCCTTTTGCCAAGGGTGTGTTTAAGGAATGTTACTAATTGGAACAGTTCCTTAGTTAAATTGCTGAATCAGGTCAGTTAAGTTTTCCAGTAAGTAAGTTATTCTAAGTTCCATTTCCTTTTGTTTGTGTTTCGCTGTTAGTGTTTAAATAAGTTCTGTGTTGCTTAAAGCTGAGTGGTTTGACCAGCTGCATCACACCTGGAATTTCCACTTCATAAGGGTCAAAAATAAGAAATCGTTAGGGTTGAGGCTACCTTCTTAAAATACTTTGCGGGGGGCTGGCCTGGTCCAAATCAGTGTGTTTTTGAGATTTAAACATCTGACAGCGTACCCAGCCCCTATCACAAAGGAAAGTGTGGCATTAGGGTGCTAGGTAGATGAGGGATAGTAGTTACGTCCATCACCATCACTTTTTATGTTGTTTGTATAATCTACAGCAACAACTCAGTGCAGTGCTGTTGTGGTGCTGAATTGTCAATAGTGTTAACTTTTGGATGAATTGTGGCTCTGTCTGTCTGTTCAAACGGAGAATGAAAATCACAGGGCACTATTCAAAGAGTAAGGAGTTCTCCTGATGTCTGGCCTAACATTCTTCCATCCAGAAACACCGTTGGAAATAATTAACTTGTCATACTGTTGTTGTCTGTGGGATCTTGCTATGCACATGTTGTTTATTGCAATTGCCTGTGAAAAAAACACAGCGGCTGCACTTGAGCAGTCATTGAGGGGATTCAGAGTATCTCACAGATGTGAGAGGCATCAAAATTCTACTTACCTCTCAAGATCAGCAATAAACTCCTGAAGATTAATACGAAGTTGTTTATTTTTAAATTATCCAAAAGAAGGATGAAATTACATATGTTGCAGTCACTGCTAAACAGTTACTGCATAAATCATAGTCAAAGCTGTATCTACTTAAATAGCATAATGGTGTGTTTGAGAATCAAAGATGACATTTAAGTTGCCTGCAATATTCGTAATGTGATCCCACAACTGCATCTTGTCGGTTGCCCAAAAGCGCTCAATTCTTATTCATTTCGTCCCTGCTGTGCCAAGATTGTGATGACGCAGCCAGTGAGTGAGTTCTGGGAGGACTGCAGTGGAGGATTGTGGGCGTGGGTGAGACGGGTTCACTGGCTGACTTCACCAGGGTGAAGTGAGTTCATTCACTCTGTTGAACCCAGGCACAGCATCAGTGAACTCTTCTGTCACTCGCAGCAAGGAAGTTCATGTGAGTTCAAGAGGAAGTGTTGCATTCTGGGGAACGAGTTCCTTGAGTGCAGGCGCTTGTCGGAAGGGGGTGAAGTGAGTTCATTTGTTTTTAATGGGTTGCTGTTCACTGAACAAGGCGAAGAGTGGTGCCAGAGAAATCCACGAGGAGCTGGTGAAATTGGCAGGGAGCACATAGCGGAATTTGACACTGCACAGCTACTGACTCCAAAAACAATTTTGAGGATGTTGCATAATACATCAGCAAAGGTTACCTAAGCAGCCTTTTAAAATTATTTCATTGACATGTCTTAAGTTGAATTTATTAATCTGTGGTTTTCCCAATTGGCATTCAACAGTCCAGTCTTTGAATGGCTATCTGTACATGAACTCAGCATGGTAAACCTTAACTAATTAATAAACATGACTACAGTGTATTTATGTCACATTTTAGGTCATAGTGTCACAGTCATAGACTTGCACAGCAAGGAAACAGATCGTTCCATTCACCTCATCCAAGCTGACCAGATATCCTAAACCAATCAACTCCCATTTAATCATAGAGTCATAAAGATGCACAGCACAGAAACAGACCCTTCAGTACAACTGGTCCATGTAGACCAGGTATCTTAAACTGATCTAGTCCAATTTGCCAGTATTTGGCCCATATCCCTCCAAACCCTTCCTATTCATATACACATGCCTTTTAAATTTTGTAAATGGACCCATTTCCTCTGTGGTACACAACAACAACAGCTTCTATTGATATAACGTCTGTAACATAGTAAAACATTTTAAGATACTTCAAGGGAACGTTATCAAAATTTGAAAGTCATTGTAATGGTAAATTGTAAGATTGGCTTTCATGCTGGATAGTTTTGCATCAGTAACAAGGAGGTTGCTGGATGTATTGTAGATACTGTTAGAGAGTGAAGTAGAGATCAAAATCTGCTCAAGAATCACCATGCTGCATCAGTCTTCCAGTGACCTGATGAGATTGAGATTCCAACAACATCAGCATGGCTATGAAGTTGCAGCTCGACATATCCATCGTTACACTAACTGCAATCTTTGCCAGTGAGATATGGAAGTCAGCAGCAAACAGGAAGTTAGACAACTTTGATGATGTCTGCAAAAACATAGAAGCATAGAAAATAGATGCAGCAGTAGGCCATTCAACCCTTTGAGTCTGCACCACCATTCAATGTGATCATGGCTGACCATGTAATCTCAGTGTCCATTGCCTGCTTTATCTCCAAACCCTTTGATCTCTTTAGCCACAAGAGCCATGTCCCATTTGGATATATCTAATGAACTGGCCCCAACAGCTTTCTGTGGCAGAGAATTCTACAGGTTCACAACTCTCTGAGTGAAGAAATTCTTCCTCATTTCAGTACTGAATGGCTTGCCCTTTATTGTTAGACTGTGAAATCTAAGGTCCTTGGCCTCCCTTAAAGAGACAGCAGCATCAATAAAGAAGTGTTACACAGGACTGTTCAGTGGCACATCAACACAGCAATTTCCCAAACAGGATAAAAAGATGGGGCTGGCTAAAAAAAAGTCCTGGTGAGATATATTTCATGAGAATGATCAGTGACACCCCTTAGTCTGTAGTGAAAGAGATTCCAATGGATCAGGACTAATGGTATTGCCTTTGTTCCACATGGGGCGAGAGGAATTAAGTCTTATTAATACCTTTAATTCCGTGAGTGCTCTGCCTGAAGGCAACTCCTCGGCTTATTGTCTACTGATGATTCATGCTGAGTAATTTTCTGAACAGTTTTTGTCAGCGGTCATTTTGGCTATTGCGTTTCACCCTCTGGAGTAGGGTAAGGAGGCAGTTCCAAGTGTACCTCAGTGGGAACAGGAGCTGTACCCACACTGTGGCATTGTTCTAGATCATAGGCTATTCATCAACTTCATTTCTTCACTCAAAGGGTGGTCAGCCTAGGAAATTCACTTCCACAGGATGCTGTGGAGGCCACATCACTGAATATACCCAAGAAAGCGATTGATACATTTTTTAGACATTATAGAAGTAGGGGAATGGGGAGAAAGTGAGGATATGGGATTGAATACAGGATCAGCCATGATCATATTGACTGGTAGAGCTGACTCAAAAGGCTGAGTAGCCTACTCCTGCTCCTAGGCGAAGGTGAGGACTGCTGATGCTGGAGATCAGAGTCTAGATCAGAGTGGTGCTGGAAAAGCACAGCAGGTCAGGCAGCGTCCGAGGAGCAGGGAAATCGACGTTTTGGGCAAAAGCCCTTCATCTACTCCTGCTCCTGGTTTCCATGCTTCTAAGTGATTAGCTCTCTCAATACTTTTATCAAACAACAGAAATACATTGACTCAGTGACAGAATGGGTTCACGGTATAGCACAATTTCCACTTACAGTTAAATATTCCTCATTTGCCTAGGATGGTACAGTGGCTCAATGGTTAGCACTGCTGCCTCACAGCGTTAGGAACCTGGGTTCAATTCCAGCCTCGGGTGTCTGTCTGTGTAGAGTTTGCATATTCTCCCTATCTAGGTGTGGGTTTCCCCCGGGTGCTCCGATTTTCTCCCACAGTCCAAAGATGTGCAGGATTAGCTATGCTGAATTGCCCACAGTGTCCAGGGATGTGCAGGCTAGGTGGGCCAGCCATGGTTGAAAATAACCCAAGGTGGGTCTGGGTGGGATGCTTATTGGAGGTTCAGTGCAGACTCGATGGGCTGAAAGGCCTCTTCCAGCCCTGTAGGGATTCTATGACGTAAATTAAACCAGCAATCACACATTGATTAGGCAGTACGATGTAGGGGATATACTCATCTGTTTACTGAGAAATTCTGCTTGCAGTCAATACTAAACCGGATTTAAAAGTTCTTAATTGGATTACGTAGATATGGTTTCTTCTGCATTAAACTAGTTTTGTGCCTATCTAACAGACTCAAAAAAAATGTTTCTACTTGTAAGACGGATATACCTGACTTGTTCATTTTCTCAAGTCCTGCACAAGAAAAATGACAGATGCCAAGGTCATCAAGTACACCCCTTGATTTCGAGAAAATGAGTTCAGGAACAACATGACAGTAATTGAACTTCCCTTGCTGCTGGTTACTATTATACTAAAATGACTTCATTTCCCTCTCCCCACCCTCTAACACTCTCGCACTGCCCTGGGGTCACTGAGTTTGTGAGAATACCAACTGCATTTTGGGACAAGCTCCACTGAGTTCACAGAGTGCAGCTAACAGCAGCAAAAAGGTGCATTAAGTTTATTCTCCAACTGACACACAAGTCATGGATGTCAGAATGTGGACTGTGAATGAGTGCCAAGCACAAGAATGCCCTTGATGCTTTTAGTTTCAATCTTAGTTAAGCACTGTAAGCAATTAAATTAGGAATATGATATAACCGGTATCAAAGAAGTCAGTGTTGTCGTGAAATTTGCTCAAACAAAATAGAAATGAGAATCGCATCCAGCCCTTATTCTGATTAAAGCTTTTAGCTTATGGGAGTATTTCACAAGATAATTAATTATCAACTTGTCATTTTGGGTCTTATGATGAATACTCAATTCCTGATTGATTATTCACTTTTTGTACTATGATTATTGAATTCTGGAATTCTCTGCCTATCATTTTCTTATTTCCCATTCTCTTTGGGTTTTGTCTTTGTTTCCCTCTCCTATCTCCGAGTGGATTTCCATCCCTCTGCCATTTTAGTTTAGACCCTCTCCAACTGCACTAGTGGAAAGACTGATATTCTGAACTTTTTACTTCTTTATTTTTCTAATTTATTCCTACAACCTGTAATGCTGGGCTGCTTATTTCTTTACCTTTTTTTTTTGTTTCCTAAGAATTTGCATTTACGAATCTGCACCCAGGTACCTTTGTACCCAAGATGGTACTGTAAACCTAAATATTCTGAACTTTTTACTTCTTTATTTTTCTAATTTACTCCTACAACCTGTAATGCTGGGCTGCTTATTTCTTTACCTTTCTTTTTTTTTGTTTCCTAAGAATTTGCATTTACGAATCTGCACCCAGGTACCTTTGTACCCAAGATGGTACTGTAAACCTAATGTGACAACTGTAAACCTATCACTGTACTCATTTGAGTATGTGACAATAAAGCAAATTCAATTCAAATCCTCCCCTTAGGACATCAGTTCTGGTTCTGACCTGATCAGCTACCCATTCAGATTCTACGGGCCCCACCTTCTCCAGAACTGGTCTCATTGTCCCAGAAAATAATAGCCTCACATCGTCTCTCTATCCATGTATTTATCTGATCTTTCCCATTACTTCCATTTTGACTAGCACATGGCACTAGTAATAATCCTAAGATCACTACACTTGAGGTCTTATTTTCTTCCTAACTCTGCTTTTAGGACCTCATCCCTTTTTTAAAGTCCACATCGACTATACCCATGTGCACCACAGCTACTGACTGTTCACCTTCCCACTCCAGAATGCCCTGTACTATCCTTGACCCTAACACCTAGAGGCAGCCACAGAAACGTCTATAAACTTACAATTGAATCCCCCATTACTATAACATTCCCATACGACCAATGAATTTGATTGCTGCCACTTTCCTCAGAGGCCATGCCGCTAACAGAGTAGTAATTTATTTTCATGAAAGCAGTCAGTATATGTGGAACTGCTGAAATTGTGCATCAGTAGCTAAAGCATATTCATGTCAGAATGGATAAATCCTTGCATTATGCTGATAGACATTCCAGCACAAAAAGGTAGAATGATCACAAAGAGCAGGATGCAAATACTGTGGAGGAATCACACATAGGAAAAAAAAAAGCAGTCCAGTGCAGGGAAAGCAGTGTTCTCACTGAGAGTAGCAGAATAATTTTGCACACAAGTGTTTGGCTAATAGGAAGCACATGCAGATGGTCCCTGGAAAGACATTAACTGAAGACTGAAAAATCATTCTGCAGCATACAACAGGTGGTTTCAGTCAGGTCAACAGATAATAAATGGTTTGTAACTGTTAGAGTGAGCACTGCAAGAGAACATCAGGTCAACACAGTGTCAGATAGACACTGGTGCATCATGTATTATCATAATCTTCACAGACATCCGCAAAGTGGTTCAATATGGCGATCCAAAAGTAAAGCACTTGAAAACTTGAGCTTATATACTGACACCATTCTTACATCAAAAGGACAGACTATTTTGAGAACCTAACGCAATATGACAGACAATTGGAGTTCCAGATTGCTGGCAAACTGGAACAAGTCTAAATTTTGGACTGTCAACATGCAAAAAAAGATTTGCAAATATTGCAGCAGAACAGATCCTAGAGGAGTACAACACGTTTACAGGGTAAGAATGCCGTCCTGGACGATATCATTACAAAGCAGATGAGAATGTAAGACCAATTCAGCATCTGCTGAGGAAAATTGCATCTGTCCTGAAGACCAGCATGAAACAGAAGGAAGAAGAGGTGGAAAAGGAGGCAGTAATCTCAAAAGTGATAATTTCTACAGAACGGACTAGCAGTATGGTAACTGTGAAACAGCCTGGGAAGCAGAGTGTGCAATGACCCAAAGGTTCTAAATAAACCTCTGATGAGATTTCACTGATCTCTGAGGAGAAAGTGAGGTCTGCAGATGCTGGAGATCAGAGCTGAAAATGTGTTGCTGGAAAAGCGCAGCAGGTCAGGCAGCATCCAGGGAACAGGAGAATCGACGTTTCGGGCATAAGCCCTTCTTCACTGATCTCTGCCAACCATAGAAGGAATTTTGCTACAATTTGCAAATACACACAAAAAAAATATTCACCACCCTAGATTGAAGGACAGTCATTGGCAACTGAAACAGGATGAAAACAGTAACTTTCTAACGATATTCTGTCCACCATTTGGACGATACGGATTATTGTACATGCCATTTGGCATTTCCACCACCACAAAAGAATATAAACATATGCAACACGAGAGTGTGAGCGATCTTCCTGGAGTGGAACTGTAGTAAATGGTTTGCTAACTTATGGATGTGTAGAAACAATGAAAGAAGCAATAGTTGACCACAATCAAATCTAGTGCGACAGCTAGACAGAACATGAAGTTGAACGAAAGATTGTAATTAAAGATGTCCAAAATTAAATTGATAGGCCTTAGGGTGAAGTGATGGCCTCGTGGAATTATTGCAAGAGCATGTATCCAAAACCTCCCCCAATGTTCAGTGGAAGCAGGTTTGAATCCCACCATCAGAAATGGTGGAATTTGCAATCAATATTACTTTTGATGTGAAGGGCACTGCTTGTCACAGGCCACTCTGGTGTTTCTTTTCTTCCTGGTGGTGGAAATTTGAATAAAGATTCATGCACTTTGCGTCTTTTAGATAAAAAAAATTAAATTGATTAGGCCATGTCCTGCCATCAAAACATCTTTGCCCAGAAAGGTGAGAGCTGCAGCTGCAATGTGGTGACCGATGGATGTAAAAGGAGTTTTATGTAGCGTAGCTACGTTTTGGATTCATCAACCATTTAGCAAAACCGTTGCTCAATTTGTTATCAGAGCATGAACCATGACATGCACTCTCTGCCAATGATATTCAGGGACACAGAACAGCAATATTCACCAAAGTCAAACTAATGATGGCAACACCAGTGCTGAAATACTATGATGCCAGACTGCAGCATGACTATAGGGAGGCAGGACTTTGAGCAACTGGTTACATTTACAGCCTCAGTGTCAGCACAAACACAATGGCCAGATTGCCTTTGTTTGGCAACATTTTCATCAAAAACTAATTCGAAGAAACAGTGACAGTTCAAGTTGGGCACAAGCCACTTGCAAAAACATTTCCTTCAAGCTACCACTATCTGTTGCAAAGCTTCTGGAAAGAAAAATGAAAAAGGGGGATTTTTGAGATTGAAATGCAATAGCATGCTAATGTCTCTCCTGGCTTGACATATTTATCTCTATCATGAGGCAGAGATCAGTTGGTTGGACAGCTGGTTTGTGATGCAGAATGATGCCACCAGCCTGGGTTCAATTCCTGCATCAACTGAGGTCACCATGAAGGACTGTCCTTGCCTCTTGCCTGAGGTGTGGTCTCCTTCAGGTTAAACCACCACCAGTGTTTCTCTCATGAGAGAACAGCCCAAAGTATGGTAGGACAGTGGTGACTTTGTTTTGCAGTTGGTTGGATGGCTTGTTTGCAAACACCAGCATAGATTCATTTCTTGCACTGGCATAAGTTACCAGTTAGGCGCCATCCTGAGACATGGCAACCCTCAGGTTAAACACTGCCATCACCTCGCTCTCTTATGAGAACATCTAAGAGAAAGTGAGGACTGCAGATGCTAGAGATCAGAGCTGAAAATGTGTTGCTGGAAAAGCGCAGGAGGTCAGGCAGCATCATCGACATTTCGGGCATGAGCCCTTCTAGAGCTTCTTCAAGGAAGGCATTCTTGCAAGAGGATTCGCAGTAGGTTAAGATCTTCTAGGAGAAAGTGAGAAAGGCTCATGCCCAAAACGTTAATTCTCCTGCTCCTTGGATGCTGCCTGACCTGCTGCGCTTTTCCAGCAACACATTTTCATCTCTTATGAGAACAGCCTGCCACCCTCTAAGATTATGGTGAATTTCACTTACACTGGAGGCATTCTTCTTATAGCTAGTTCAGTGAAGACACAGTAGAAGCTAAACTATGTACCATTAGCTCCTAACAGGGGCTGGAGGGGGCAACTAATTGAGATGTGTGAAACCAAGAGCAACTTTCGAGTAGAAAAGCACTTAATTCAAAAGATCAATAACCAATGGTGCATTGATTTAAAATAGTGAAACAATTAGAGTTGCATTGAGGATACCTCTTACACTCCAGAGAGAATTTTCTGCCCAAAAAGTTGGGAAAGATGAAGAAGCACTCGTTGCACTTTTAAAAATCAGTTGCGATTAACACAATCTGCTTTAACCTATGTGCGTTTTTCCTTGAGCTACAAACTCAGAGCTTGAAATAGGGATTAGGGCAGTACACTCTTCTTGACAAGCACAGAACTGATGTGCCAAATGGCCACCTTGTGTGTCCAAATTTTCTCTGATAATGTGTCAATCAGGATTACAGTACAGACACTACAGTTCTGTAACTATAGCAGTGTATTATACATAGCAGCAATGCCTCAACTATATGATCCTCCTATAACCTCTGGCCTGAAATCCTTGAGAGCATCTGGGACCCATACAGGGTCAGTCACTAACCTCAGAGAGCAGCATCAGAATACAGGACCATTTTGCATAATGTGCAACAAATATCTAGTACAGGATTTCACAGGAAAGCTGTAAGTTGTCCTAAATAGACAATGTGCTCCAAATTCTATGACGTCTTTATAATTGTGTGTGCTTAAAGAGCAATAAAATCTAAAGTCTTCCCATGTCTTTGTGTATATACCAATGAGCTGTACAATCACGAAGGTTTGATCCTGGGTTACCATCCAGTTGAAAAATGTTGGGACATAGGTATTGGGAGAGGTCACAACCTCTTGTGACACTACCCCAGCCAAATAACTAACTAATCTCCATAGAGTGCTGCATATGACATGGTTCTAGAGCATGGCTTGATGTTGGGTGAAAACAGACAGTGAGTAATCAAGCACAGTGGGGTGCAGGGACAGGGAAGTACCCATTGAAATACAAAAGCTAATCAGAAGTTTCAAGGGGAGGAAGTGGGAAATATTTGAACAGTAGGAACAATTACCGATCAGAATCAAACCAGGCATCCTCTGAAGAGAAGCAAACACACTGTTCCAAAATGTCCAACTGAACCCTTTATTTGACCAGTATAGAACTTAAGCCCACATAATGACTTTTTGGTCACTCATCGTGAATCACTCAATCAATTTTACATTTGAGACAGATTGCTGCAGACAGAACGCAACATGTAAACAAACTCTCCGGTCTCTTCCTTTATTCCCAAACTAGTGTATATAAAAAAAATACAGCTCTTCTTCACAGGACAAGGCCTCAGTGCTGCTATCAGTCATAGCTGCTTCATTTCTTTGTTTTACGTTCTTGAGAGCCCTCGGTTATCCAAATCTTTCACCTGTGAAGAGATAATGAGGAGTTAACATGGAGTTCATGTTTCAGGCTTATGAGCTATCACTAGAATAAACAGCATATTCTGTTTGTATTTCAGATTTCCAGCATCTGCAGGACCTAACAGATGCTTTTACAAATAAACGGTCAGATGGTGTCTATATTGATAGATTATTAACAGGTTGTGGATGCTCAGAGGATACAAATGCAATCCAACTGCAGATAGACTGGATGTTGGACTACTCCTCCCAGGAGCAGCAGACTCTGGAGTACAATGCCAACAGGGCACTTATGGGCCAAGTCTCCGTCTTGAAAAATGAGCTGGGGTCGGTTCCTAACCAGGATAGGGACTGCTTCATGTAAAAAGTTTTCGATAATACTTGGTCGATGGTGTTACTGGAAGGAGTCAGTCAGAGAGAAATTTTCTAGAGTATTGTCCCTTAAAGATTTTAATTGTTTTTAGTTAAAAATCACAACACCAGGTTATAGTCCAACAGGTTTAGTTGGAAGCACACTAGCTTTTGGAGCAATGCTCCTGTCGCTCTGAAAGCTAGTATGCTTCCAATTAAACCTGTTGGACTATAACCTGGTGTTGTGTGATTTTTAACTTTGTACACCCCAGTCCAACACCGGCATCTCCAAATCTTAATTGTTTTTGGGTGGGGATTACAAAGAGCTTACTTTATGAAGGTTTGGCCGTGGACTAACTTGTAATTCTGTGCTTGTGCACACTAACTCAACATCAATACATCCAGATACCTTTACAAATGGTAACTGCATTAGGATCAATACAATCAGCGTCAACAAACCAACTGGATGTAAGTATGGAAATAAAGCAGTCTTGCTTCAGTTGTATAAAGCTTTGGTAACACCACACCTAGCAGCATTGCATAAGATTCAGTCTAGCTAAGGATGGATGTACTTATTATAGAGGAAAGTGAGCAAAGGTTCATTTGACTGATCTCTCAGATTGCAGGACTGTGCCACAAGAGGAGATTGAGGAGCCTGGATCTGTGTTTCGTAAAGCAAGAGGTGATCTCATTGAAACATATGGATCAAGAAGGTAGATGCAATGATCAGATAATTTATCACAGAGGGTAGAGTGAAGCTGGAATTTCCAAGCTGTGGTAATTCAGTACAACTTGGCAGATCAACTTTGAAAACAGATCCTACAACCAGGAGCTGAAACCACCAGGAAGCTGTGAGGTCACCTTGCAATTGCAAGCTACAGTGCTCAGAGGGTAGGGCACAGTGCTTTCAGAGCTCACCTTATATATACGGACTAGCCAGTGCTCGGTGGTGTACGCCTCTTCTAGAACATCAAGCTCAAAGTCTTTGTTCCCAATCTCGGCATTCCTTACTCTGTCATAACCAGGTGGGCGTTCTGCGGGAAGAACAATGGCACTGTTAATATTGCATTGTCAATTAATTCCTGGATTAAGACTGTGTCCTGTGACAGTCTCAGCGCAGGATTCAGGAGAAAAAAAAGTCAATGCATATGTGAAATTGCTAAATCAGAATGGTGCAGCATTGACGTTGGGGGATAGGGGTGGGTGGTGAGGCAAGTCTTCAGTGGGTAGAATTTGAGTACATTGGGTAAAGTACAGGGAACTAATGTTCAAAGTTATATTTTACCTCGACATTCCTGATAAGGTTCAGTTAAATTAATAAAATCGCTTCACAGTGCCTGACATAACGTTTAGCTTTAATTAACCAGTAAGCTCCATTTGACCTGTGCAATACCTGATGAGAAATCCTTAACAACACTTGAAAAGGTGGGAAAGTAATTGATTCTTAAAAGTAATGGGGAAGTTTTAAACTCTATGTATCATTATAAAGTTATGGCAATCTTAAAGGGAGAATGAGATTGCTTGGGGGTTTGACTCAAATCTAACTACGCATTCTTCCAAGGAGAAAGGACATACTCTACAGTTTACAGTATGAGCAAGGGACAAGTGATAAACACTGGAATCTAACTGTACGTTTGCAGGCATCCTCGGGGGAAACTTCAAGATCCAACACTGTAATCGAATGTTTCACCCCCAAAACCCTATAATTTCCAATCCCATCTTTCTGTTACCAGCAGGTTTTAGGATTAAAGCCATGTGCCCTATAATCTCAATGAGCTAAATGCTTATGAGAGAGAGAACTGGCATAGCTTAAAATTCCTGTGCAGGTATGAATCTCTCCTTGCACCTTTTGGGTTATGTTTACAGTTTCACAATAACATGTGAAGGACATATTTCCACACATCCACGTGTACAAAAAATGGTCATAAGGAAGATAAGCAACAGGTAATCCATTTTAGAATTGCCTCCTTTTAGAATATTATAAATATATTCTGCCTGCTTGTTCCATGACCAAACTATTCACAAAATTTACGATGGTGCTCAACTGATCTTAACCCCACTGCCCTGTGGCTGAACACTTCAACTCCCCCACCCCCGCTCCATCAAGGACATGCAGGTCCTGGGCCTCCTCCATCACCAAACTCTTACCACCCAACGCCTGGAGGAAGAACGCCTCATATTCCACATCAGGACCCTGCAATCACACGGGTTCAATGTGGATTTCATCAGTTTCCTCATTTCCCCTTCCCCCACACTATCTCAGTTCCAAGCCTCCAACTCGGCACCTCCCTCCTGATCTGTCCATCACCTTTCCCATCTATCCGCTCCACCCTCCTCTCTGACCTATCAAGCTTCTCCCTCATCTTCATCTACCTATCGCTTTCTCAGCTACCT
>NC_057744.1:31583259-31622091 GCF_004010195.1 Chiloscyllium plagiosum | reverse complement strand
TGAAGGGCTTATGCCCGAAATGTCGATTTTCCTGCTCCTCTGATTGCTGCCTGACTTGCTGTGCTTTTCCAGCAACACACTCTCGACTCTGATCACCAGCATCTGCACTCCTCACTCCCTCCTGATCTTTGACACCAAAAAAATGGTGTCTCACCTCACTGTCAAAAATTTGAGGGTTCATTCCTCATTAAAGAGACTTAAGTACATAATCAAAGCTGACAGTGTACAGCAGCAATGGTAGAGATATCACCTTTAGTGTAGGACATTAAACCAAAGTCACTTAATGAGAGACAAACTGACCTCTTTGAGCAAGCCAACATTTATCCCTCAAATAGTATCCTTAAAACAGTTTACCTGATCATTACTTCAATGATATTTGTGGGATAATCCTGCATGCAAACTGTTTACTGTATTCACAGCATCACAATAGTGACCAAACTTGGACACTGCTTTAATTGTTGTAAAGCTGGCAGGTGTGCAAGGGACTATACAAATACAAGTCTTTCCCAGTTCAGGCTAGGATTCTCCTAGCATTACAGTCAAATGTCAACTTTTGTGCCCTGACGGTACAGTTGAACTGGGTCAACACACATTAAAAACATACACATTGAAGGCACTCACTAGCTTCAGTGTAGACTTGACCAAAGCGATAGTAACACATTTTGTACATCATGCAGTTGAGCAGGACAGGGGATCCCTCTCTGTCGACGCGGAACTCTCCAGTTGGGGTGTAGTAATCATGCTCTTTGATGTGTCGGCCTGTGTCAGTGCTTCCTCCAATTCTCACCATCCACAAGAACTTGTTTATATCTAAAGCAAAGAAAATGATAAATGGAACTGAATGAAGTTTAAAACTAAAAGCTCTGCTCAGTATCATTTAGCACCATTTGAATTCCACGGCTGAAGAATGACAACATTGTTCCAGTGGTAGCGGGCACTTGGGTGTTCACAGACTGAGGGATGGACTTTGTGGCTTTGTTTTTCAGGTGGTGAGGACTCTTGGCAGAGACAGGGGAGTGATCTGGACACTTTCTTTTGGCTGGTCCTTCTGTTTTTAGTCCCGTCTTTTGTATACTAAGATGGTGCTGGAGAATGGCAATGTTACTTTTCACTGTATCCCTGTATTTGAATACACACGATAATAAAGATTTAAATCTAAATTAGAAAAATGGAAATACAGAAATGATTTAAAGCTCACTTGGAATCCTTGTTCATGAAACTCTGATGTTTTAATTTATTTTGTCAAAGCTTGGATCAAATTGAAGAGCAGCATGTAGTTCAGAGTGGGAGCATTTATTGTCCAGCACCATTCAAGGTTTAGGCAAGTAGGCGACTTCCTGGTTTGCCTTTCTCACAAAGCATGCCTCTCCAACAATTTGCAGCAAAACTAGAAATATTATAATAAATTTGGGATTTTTATTGTTTTAGAGTCATATTAAATATTAGTAAGGAATCAAAAATCTTTTACTGTATGCCATTTTATTTGTCACTGCTTCCCTCAATACAATCAGGAATTACAGCATGACAAACAGAAAACTCGAAAAACAATTGAAAAGGAAGAATGTGTAAAAAAAAAAAGGATTGGATTAGAATGAGCGGCTTGAGATGTAGAGGTAACACTGGAAACAGTGGGCAAAATGGCCTCCTTTTCTGTTCTGTGGTAGATTATTAGACACGAAATTGAAGATTTAAATTTGTCAAAAAGCGTATAAAGTCAATCTTTGGGAACAAGACTGTAATAATACACTCCCCATGTACAAGAGATTATTTCACTGCTCTCCACAGTACTGAGCTATAAAACAAAGATTGCCTGAAAACTGGCAATTCTTCAAAAGCCATTCAGTTACTTTGATACATATGGAGTCTCAATTTGAGACCTTCCAAGATAAGGTGCCATAACTGGGCTCCAAATGTTACCCTCCTCATCCTTACAGATCCTCTCCCAACTTTACAGCTTTTATTTCCTCACTGACTGCAGGTCTTCTCTCTCCACTTCACAGTCTCACACACCCCTCAGTCCCAACTGTCCACGCTGACTGGTGTAATTCACTTTGCTCCTCCAAACACACTGTAGATCTCTCCCACATTTGCTGTTTGTAGGTTTGTAGCAAGTATAGGAGATAACCAGTGTGTGAGTGGAAGAGTGGCTCCTCACCTGTCTTCCCTCTAAGCTCCAAGATTCTGTGCCCACCACGCTGATCATGAAACTGACTGCTGGCTCAAGAAGTCGCTGCTGTGCACAGATCCTGTAGGCCTGCTTACCTCGAAAGCAGATTAGAGGGAATGAAGCTCCTCACCATTTCCTTCCTTTAGATGGGGATGCCATTTTTCTGATTTGTTGCACCGTAATTGAATTTTCCTGTGAGATTTGAAAGTCTGAAGGCCAGATTCACCCACTGCCGCATGTATTCTTCTCTGAAGGTTGTAAAGTTTTAGAATTCCCTACCTCAAGGGAACAATGGAGGCTGAGTGATCAAATATATTCAAGGGTCAGTTAAGTAAATTGGCTGTGAAATATCCTGTGCCTATTTCTTCTTTTCTCAAATTGTGGTGTGGGCTTCTCTAAGTATTTATGCAGCACCTCATGATGCAATGTATAAAATACAAAGAAAGCTTACCATCAGAGGAATATCCTGTGAGACCTCCAAAAATGACCAATACGTAGCTGACATCTAACTCCCTCATGATCTCGTAGGCCTTCTCCTCCGGGGATGCCATTGCCTAGTAGTGGATAAATATACCCAGCATTAGTTACATATAGATGTGATATCGATAAGCTTCCCTCTCATTTTGCTGATCTTTGCCTGCTCAGAAATCCATTGTGCAGAGAATAAATAAACAAATCTTCTAATATCTCTATAACAATCTCAGAGGACAAGATCGCAGGTTAATTAATCTATACTGAGGTACTGTCTTTCGAACCAGTCTTTTGTTCCTTCCTTTATCCTACTGACATCTCCCTTTGCCTCACACCATCATTCCTGTTGTCATTTAAACTTTTGCCTTCCACCCTCGAACTAACCTTTTTTAATCTGCCTTCTCCAAACCCTTTCAGACTTGCTTCATACCCATTTTCTCTCTTTCTTTACCAGTTTTGAAAGAAGGTTATTGATCTGAAACATTAATCTGGTTTCCCTTTTTACAGATGCTGCCCGACCTACTGACTATGGCCAGCTTCTATTTTTTTTTTGCTTTAAGTATTCTAGTATCTTAGACCCAAAATGCCACAGCGCAGTAGTAGTATTTTGAGTCATGAGCCCACAGTCGTGGCATACCTTCTGGTTTGGCACTCCAGTTTAAGTAGTGTGGGAGTGCTGCATTGTCAGAGGTGCTGAAACATTGAGAGCTGCCCTATTCTGTATGTTCAGATGAATTTACAAGTCCATGGCATTATTCAAAGAAGAACAGCAGAGTTTCCTGCTAGCTTTGCTGACATTTATTGCTTAACCAGAACTAAAACATGCAAATTCTTCATTTATTTACTTTCTGTCTGCAGCAAATTTCTATGAATTTTTTTGGCTGCCACGTTTCATACAACGGTGACTACACTTCATTGACTATAATGAGTTCTGGGGAGTTCTTGGGTCATGCAAGATGCTACGTAATTGCAAGTCTTTTGCTTTTACATTGAAATTTGTATGCAGGAGGGGGAAAAAAGTGAGTCCTGAAGTATAGGAGGTAGGGTGTCATGGTCAGGTTCCTATCAATCACGGTACAGATAAATCCTATGAAAAGCCAGCAGCTATGTCCTCTGTAACTGATGCCAAACTAATAACTGGAGAAAGTTATATTGGGTATGATGCTATTTCAGGATTTCCAGCTGATTTTCAACGCGAGGAAGAAGCATATTACTTCACTGCTCAGAAAGGTCAGCATCAATATCAGAATTTATGGTGAAAGTTTCATAGAATCTGAAAGTTGGCCCCCCACAATAGGTTTTGCTTAGACTTTTCAGTGTGTGCATAACATGGTTTCTGAAGTGAAATTATCTTTTCTCAAGCTACATACCTGCCCAACTCTGGAGATGTGAGTGTTATTCCAGGTGTTATTGTCGACTAGGATGGTTCGATTGGCCATTGCTGTGATTTGATAACCATAATCCCACCACGACATCACCTTGGCATCCTGAAAACAGACAGGCTCAATGTAACCCAGACGAGCAGTGAAGGTAAACCAGCTACTCCATTAACCCAACACCAGTTTACGTGTGGCAGCACATCATCTATAAACATCACAGTAGAAATTCAAATAGATAGACAATGATGCATAAGAAAATACCAGTTGGTCCATCCAGCAAATACCTTATTGCTTAACATAGACATTCCCCACCCCAACAAGAGGTGGTTTGAATCCCATATCAGCAAGAGAAAATAAAATCCTAGAAATTAAAGAAACAGAAATTCTATCCAGAATAAAAATAAGATCCTTTTTGTTTTCGGTGGTATGTGCTACAATAACAACCACTGTGACCATAGTTAGTTCACAGTTTTACACCATCAAACTGGCACAGATTACCAAAGTTCTTGAAGTGGCTCATAGTTCCTTGAAAGTGGAGTTGCAGGTAGATAGTGAAGAAAACGTTTGGTATGCTTTCCTTTACTGGCAAGTGCATTGATTATAGGAATTGAGAGGTTATGTTGCAGGACATTCGTTAGCCTCTTTTGGAATATGGTGAGCAATTCAGGTCACCCTGACAGAGGAAGGATGTTGTGAAACTTGATTCAGAAAAGATTTACAAGGATGTTGCCAGGATTGGAGGGTTTGAGCTATGAGGACAGGCTGAATGGCTGGACCTGTTTTCCCTGGAGTGTCGGAGGCTGAGGGGTGACCTTTTAAAATCATGAGAAGCATGGACAGGGTAAATGGACAAGGTCTTTTCCCTGGGGTGGGAGAGTCCAGAACTAGCGGGCATAGATTTAGGGTGAGGGGGAAAGACATAAAAGGGACCTATGGGGAAACCTTTTCACACAGAGGATGGTGCTTGTCTGGAATGATCTGCCAGAGGAAGTGGTGGCGGATGATACAATTATAACATTTAAAAGGCATCTGGATAGGTTTATGAATAGGAAGAGTTTAGAGGGATATGAGCCAAATGGTGGCAAATGGAACTAGATTACTTTAAGATATCTGGGGGGCATGGACGGGTTGGACGGATGGGGTTTGTTTCCATGCTGTATGTAACTCCATGACTCGTTTCCTGGGACAATGCACACTCATCTATGTGAAATTTATGGAGAACAGCAACCGATTCAGAATGGAAATACAAAAGAAATCAGTCATTTGGGGAGACACATTCAGACTTTCAGAATTTGAGCACAAAACACAACAATTATGATTACAGGGGAACAAAACTGATGCTGCCTGAAGCCTCTATTTGCTTGCAGGACATTAGGTACTAGCTAGTGTGGGGATCTGGAGTCACCTACTGGCCAGACCAGGTAGTACGGACAGATTCCCCTCTGGAGGATATCCAGTTTCAAATCATGCAGCTTTCATGGCATCAACGCATTAATTGGAGAATTTATTGAACTCAGGGCTTGCAATTTACCCATGGAAGAATGTATACTAATTGCATCTGGGTTTACAATCCAATCAATGTATTACACATTATTTTGTTTTAAAATTGGAGTCATTTACAACACAAAAGGTGACCATTTGGCCCACTGTGTTTAAGCTGGCTATTAAAGAACCATCCACATAATCCCCCTTAACCCCCAGGTCTTAGTCCATAGCCTTGTAGGTTACTACAAACCCAAATACCTTTTAAAAGTGAGGAGAGTTCCTGCCACTACTACTCTTTAAGGCACTGTTGGACTGTATGGCTCACTCCCTTGGCCTGAGCAGTGAGAAACTATGAAGTGCCAATCAGTGCCAAAAGAGTTCTACATCCTCACCAGTCTCTGGATAAAAATAACCCTCAAACTCCCCTCTAATCTTGGTACCCATTACTTAAATCTTCAAATAAGCAGACAAGGGGTACAGAATCAGTATTATCACAGCAAAGGTGCACTAATATTTATTCAAACTTTCCTACTTCGGAGGGTTACTGGAACACAATGGTCAACACAAATATTCTGCATCAAATATTACTGTTCAAAGATTTCAAGTGAGCAAATGCAAGCTAAGGTACTAGTTGAATTTGTAAAAGAGACTGAATTATTTCTCATTCCTGCACACAACACATATTTTACCTAAAGCACTCCTGCTGAACTCTACTTCAAGGGAGGCAGTCCAAGGGCAGTAGGCACTGACAGTCAAAGGGTGGCCACAATTCAGCAAACCTCTGCCCAGACAGAGTTCTATTGCATTTGCTTGTTCTGGAGGTCTCATCTCTCTCACAAAAGATTTCAGATTTGGGTCAAAGCATGAAACACCAAACAACTTGACCCGCTTTACTCTCTGACTGCCTATTCTGAAGCTTTTCCTGCTTCACATGGAGGTATCAGAGATGTGCTTTCTGACTGCTGCCAGTGCCTGCCTGAATCCAGTCATGTGGTATGCCCTTACCTCCGGGGTGTTGTGTCTGAGCCAGTAATAAGCTTCCCTGAAATCATCGAAGATAATCCTGCTTCCGTCCCCTCCCCGAGCAGACAGAACAATGGAGGGGGATGAATATGCCTCGCTGGTCACCCAAGTGGAATGGAAGGTGTAGGTAATTAGGAAGAAGGTCATTACGAGCACCATTCCACTCGCTACCTAAATCAGAACAAATTACAAAATGTTGTTAGAGATTTCCATCATGTCCAAGAAGCAATGACACAAACTTCTCCAAACAAAAGTAAAATTAATCCAATTGCTGGAAATCTGAAATAAAAAAGAAAGTGTTCCAAATACTAAGATCTGGCAGTACGTGCAAGATAAAATTAATATTTCAAGTTGATGACCTTTAACCAGAATCGAAAAATGGATGCTTTATTTTGAAAGGAGGGAGTTTGGTGAAGGTGTGCAAAATAAGCACACCTTCACCAAAGGGAAGATAATGGATAGGGTGCATGATAGGAGAGATTACATATCAAAAAGGTTAAGGCAATAGAAGTGGGACAAATATTTGATGAAAAATATGTCTAGAGGTGGTGTGAAAAGCATATGTTGACACCATCTGAAAGCAAAATGAGAAAGAAACAACTGTGAAAGCAGAAACTTCTGAATCACTGTTGGATGGCCTGGCTCACTCCCTTTGTCCTGAACAATGAGAAACTATGAAGGATACCCAATAGGTGCCGAAAGCCCAGCATTGATATACTCACTGACTATTCTCAAAACTATAGACAGTTATGAGCATCCATTACTGGCAGGCTACTTGATTATAGGTGCTGTCTCAAAAATAACTATATGCATGTCCCAGAAATTAAGGCAGGATCCTGGCTGATCATTTGCTCTCTAACCTAGGAATGCAGGTGTTAATCTAAATGGACATATTGTTCCTCCGACTGAGGTCTCGGATTGTAGCCAAGACGATTTGGGCTGCATCCATTCTGATGAGCGCAGAGCGTTGGACGTGATCTGTTTGGACTTCAGTAAGGCATTCGACAAGGTTCCCCATGGGAGACTGGTGGGATGTTATCAGGGTTGAAGGATTTGAGCTCTAAGGGAGAGGCTGAATAGGCTGGGGCTGTTATCCCTATAGTGTTGGCGGCTGAGGGGTGACTATAGAGTTTTATAAAATCATGAAGGGAATGGATAGACAAAGTCTTTTCCCTGGGGTGGGGGAGTCCAGAACTCGAGGGCATAGGTTTTGGGTGAGAGGAGAAAAGTATAAAAGAGACCTAAGGGGCAACTTTTTCATGCAGAGGGTGGTGTCTGTATGGGCATATGAATAGGAAGGGTTTAGAGAAAGTATAAAAGAGACCTAAGGGGCAACCTTTTCATGCAGAGGGTGGTGTCTGTATGGAATGAGCTGCCAAAGGAAGTGGTGGAGGCCAGTACAATTACACCACTTAAAGGCGTCTGGATGGGCATATGAATAGGAAGGGTTTAGAGGGATATGGGTCGGGTGCTGGCAGGTGGGACTAGATTAGGTTAAGATATCTGGTTGGCATGGACAAGTTGGACTGAGGGGACTGCTTCTGTGCTGTACATCTCAATGAGTCTATGACCTGGGTTCAAGTCCCACCTGCCCCAGAAGTGTGTAATAACATCTCTGAATAGGTTGATTAGAAATTACAAAAAACAATATCAGAGGGAGCACAAAAGAAAATTGTTTTCGCCATCTTCTCTGCTGGAAAAGGTCACTTCAAGACAACTTTGAATCTCTGTGCCCTTGAAGAATTTCATGCAATGAATCATAGAGGGTGCGTGACACTTCAATAACAAAGCTGCACAAGTATTCGCTTAAAAACATTGATGGCAATAATTAGTGGCAACTAAATAGAATACTCAGTCCGTTCTCTTATCATACATTTAAACAGTGGGCGCAACTTGGATCTGGAGAACAGCAGCCACATCAATAGATACGGAACTAGAGACGTACAGCAGGTCAGATAGCATCACAGGAGCAGGAAAGTTAACGTTTCGAGCTGAGACCCTTCATCAAGACTAGGGAAGGGAGCACAGAAATAAATGGAGGGGAAGGGTAGGTGTGAGATGGTGATAGGTAGATGCAGGTAAGGGGCAATCGTGATTGGTTCATGGGGAGGGGTGGAGCAGACAGGTGAATGGGAAGGTGGACAGGTAGGTCAGGTCAGGGAGGGAGGGAGGAGACAGAGGGCTGGATATGGGATGAGGCTGGGGTGGGGGCAATTTTGGAGCTGGTGAACTTTACATGGAGGATGTTGGGCTGTAAGCTCCTGAGGCAGAATATAAGGTGCTGCTCCTCCAGTTTGTATTCGACTTCTTTTTGACAGCAGAGACGGCTCAGGATGGACATTCGCCAGGGGAGTGGGTCAGAGAGTTGAAATGGATGGCAACCGGAAGGTCGTGTTGATTGATGCATGTAGAGTGCAGGTGATCTGCAAACCGGTCTCCAAATCTGCGTTTGGCCTCTCTGATATAGAGGTGACCACATCGGGAGCAATGGATGCAATAGACCAGATTGGAAGACATGCAGATGAAACTCAGCCAGACCTGGAAGGATTGTTTTGGGCCTTGGATGGAGGTGAGAGGGGATGTGTGGGGGCAGGATTTGCACTTCTTGAGGTTACGCCTCTTGCAAACCCCATCCCTCTATTTATTTGTGCTCCCTTCCCCATCCTCAGTCCTGATGAAGGGTCTCAGCCTTAAACGTTGACTTTCCTGCCCTCTGATGCTATCTGACCTGCTGGGCTTCTCCAGTTCCACATCTATGACTCAGGCGTCCAGCATCTACAGTCCTTACTGTCTCTTCGCAGCCACTTCAATGCACTTGTATATGGTTAAATGCTGCTCTGGGGTTCAAACTACTAAAAATAGATACAAACATTGACAGGCTGCGTTTACAATTACATTTTAATAATTTACTCCCATTTCTTCTAGTTTTCAAACACTGGCACAGTGTCAAGGTCAGATTTAATGTTCATCCCTCATTACCATGGAGATGGTGGCGAGTCTCCTGCATGAATCTCTGCTGACATTGTCATGCACATGCCCCTCAATGCTCTGAGGTAGGGAACTCCAATACAAATGAAGGATTGCCAACCGAACCAAGAAAGGATGGTGTGCTTTAGAAGTGATAGCGTTCACATAACATCGCTGTCCTTGGTGTTCATGGTCTAGTTGTCACAAGGGAAGGAGCTATTGTTGAAGTTATCATAATAAGTTGCTGCAGTGCTCCCTTTCGTTTGCACATGCTGCAACCACAATTTACCAATGATTGGGGCGAATAACAGGCTCATTGCTTTGCTCTGGGTAGTGTTAACTCGAGTGTTGAAAAGACTGAAATAGGCACACAATCTTCCACCCAAATTTTAATTGCAGATTAAATACTACCAATCAGTGCATGTGTTATCAGAGTCATGATGACACTGTGCCCAGGCACTGTGCACAGGGTACTGGGTGTGAAACTGGAGTAAGTTTCTTGATTTAACCAGGTCACAACCAATCAAACAAGACTATAACAATGATGTACTCAAACTTGCAGTCTAGCCTTTCAGGTTCTGCTGCTTCACTCCCTCATCTCCAAATCCTCTCAGAGGGACAACGTCTGGGTTGCAGGTTGCTGTTATGCATTATGCTTTCCTGGAACCCTGGTTATTAATCCATAGGTATCTGTAAATTTGTTAATAAGGCAGTCTCCCACTCCTATAAGTGGCCTGGATGATTCTAGAGTCTAGGCACTGACAGCACTGCAGTACTACACTTTAACAGCCAAGCTTGAAAGGAGCAAGCTGACTGAGAAAGGGGAATTTTCACCACATTGGATATCCAATGATTAACCTGATCAGTATGTTCCAGTACACATAATTATCACAACATGGTAGATTAATTTTATCTGCTACAGCTTGCTGCCTTGCTCAGATGGTAATTCTTCATTTCTAGGCCTAGACAGCAATGAACATAGACCACCACCACCACGGGTCATTCCATCCTCACCCACGGTCCAATCTACCCCTGTCTGCAGCTCCTGGCAGTGCAGCCTGTTGCCATCCTCCTGTTAAGTCCACATCCCCAGTCGGTAGCATTGGATGGAGATCAGAAGTGAAAAACCTAGCTGATTTTCTCTGTCTTGTCAATGTTATTTGCAATGTCCCATCTGATGTCAGCTGAGATTTTTTGTTTTAATAAATATTTTTATTCGAAATCTTTTTAAATATTTTACAAAACATTTATATACAAAAAAAAAGTACCAAAATACAGAAAGATAGAGGCACTACAACAATGTCATATCACGATACTATTAATAATGAGCTACCTACTATTCTACTGGAACGTTATCTACTTAAACTACAAACAAATTAAGTAAAAGTTAAATTAAACTGAATTCAAATTAACATAATTATATCTCACTACTTTATTCTATTTTATTCATCACATCTCCACTCAGGCTCCCATCCCTGGGAGCACCATCTACAGTAGCCGTATTCTTTTCCCCCAGCCTCACGGGCGTCCAGACGGATTCCCACAGCTATTCCACAGCCCTGATTAATATTGCTGATAAGTCTGCGTCAATATAATTTAGAAAGGGCCACCATGTCTTGTAAAACTGCTCCATTTTGTGGTGGGAGTGTTGGGGGAGATGCTCCGTCACAAGCCTACGCCACCCCAAAAGACCTGGTGGTTTTTCCGACATCCAATTCACTAGAATGTTCTTCCTCACACAGAGGGGGCAAATCTGGCAAGCCCAGAAGAAATACCGGATCCAATTTAACTTCGATCTCCACAGTGTCCTTCAACTCCCTTATTATAGCACTCCAGTATCTCTGGATCTTACAACTGGACCAGTAGCAGTGTGAGAGTTCTTATACTAATTTTACATTTGGGACATCCTGGAGACACTCCTCTCTTGAACTTTGCTTGCCTCTCTGGCACCATATCTGCCCTGTGTAAAATCTTCAAATGCATGGCCTGCGCTCTGTTACATACTGAAATTCTCCTTACATTTCCCATGGATCTTCCCATACCTCCAATGAGATATCCTCTCCTAGCTCTCGATTCCATGTCTTACAGAGTCCCTCCACGTCCCCTAAGGCACTTCCTTTCTGTAAATGATACAAAATACTAACTGAAGGAGCGTCCTTACACCCGGAGCACTCTTTTCTCCACGTCTGACTTGTAAAGCTGAGCCAGGTGTGTGGTCTTCCCCTGTATATAATCCCTTATCTGAAAGTACTGGAAAAGGTCCCTATTAACAATTCATATTTCTGACTTAGTTGGCTAAATGACATCAAGACCTCCCCCTCGAATAATTCTCCCAAACAAGCGGTTCCCTTATTCTCCCATGCCGTAAAGCCAGAGTCCATTGCCCCAGGTTGAAATCCTTGAGCTCCCACCAACGGCGTAAATGGCGAGGTCATAAGCCAATTGCCCTCCTCTTGCCTCATTATCCTCCAGGCTTTCACCATATTTAAAACGACTGGACTCTTACACTGCTCGGTCATGGATTTCATCTTATCCATAAATAATAGATTAACTAGGGGACATCTCGACTGAGAGGCTTCAACATCAAGCCATACCGACTCAGAATACGTCACCGACAATATGCGAACAGGGTGCTTATTCGATATTTCTTCAAGTCCAGAAGATCCACCCTGAAAAGGCTGCAATTTGGTAAATTTAATTAGGGGGCATCTGTGACACCAAATAAAAGAACCTAGCCAACCACTGAGTGTCCGTAATACTCGTCTGGGTAGCAACAACTGGAGCATTTTCATGGGGTACAACAGGTGAGGACAAACATTAATTTTAATCAGGGTTATTCGGCCTAACCATGATAACGGTAAACCCTCCCACTGCTGCAAATCCTGTTTTATCTTCTCCAATTGTTGTACATAGTTAGCTTTATACAGCTGGTGGAAGGCAGGGGCAATAAAAATTCCCAAATACAAAAAGACCTTTTGATGAGCATCTAAATGGGAACTGCATTCCATCCTTCAGATCAGGCACCTCCACTAGACCCCCCACCAGCTCAGCTTCTGATTTTGTAAAGTTGATGCTGTCGCCCGAAAAACTCCAAATAAATTAATTGTTTGAATCAATTGAGGTATAGACTCCTCAGATTGGCCAAGAACAAAAGGACCATTAACATATAGGGTGATCTTATGCTCCCCCATCTTCACCCCTAGCGCCACTATTTCAGGATCCCTCCTGAGAGCCTTGGCTAATGGCTCAATTGCCAAGGTAAATAACAGCGGTGATAGAGGACACCCCTGTTGACTAACTGTTCCAATACTAAAGTTATCTGACTTAGTGCTGTTTGTGATTATTGCCACCTTAGGATCATTATGTAACACTGCCACCCATCTGGCAAAGGGTCCCCCCAGACCAAAGTGCTGTAGGACCCCAAACAAGTACAGCTGTTCCATCCAGTCAAATGCTTTTTCTGCATCTAGAGAGACCACCAAACCTGGGATCAATCTTTGCTGGCATACCTGCACGATGTTCAGTCCCCTCCTGATATTGTTGGAGGAGTTATGGCCCTTGACAAAACCAGTCTGATCTTTCATAATATAGGGCAACACCTTTTCCAACCTCAGGGCCACCATCTTGAATAGAACTTTAAAATTTACATTCAACAATGAAATTGGTCTGTATGAAGCACATTCTTTGGGGTCTTTCCCCTTCTTTAAAATGAGGAAGATATTAGGTTCCCCAAGAGAGGGTGGCAGACAATCCTGTGCATATGAATAGCTATACACCCCCAAACGTAGCTCCACCAACACATTTATGAATTCCTTATAGAATTCACTTGGGAATCCATTTGACCCCGGTGCTTTGCCACCCTGGAGATGCTTTACTGCTTCCTGCACTTTCTGTACCATCGTAGGCACATTCAACAGGGAAACCTGCTCCGTGTTTATACTGGGGAGGTCTAGGTTCTCAAGAAAGCACTGCATTCTCGCTGCACCATGTTCGTCTCCCTCTGATTGATATAACTCTGCGAAGTTTTCCCTAAATCTAACATTGATCTTCTTCAACTCACGGGTAGCCGTGCCAGCCTTGTCTCTAACAGACATAATAGATTGGAAAATATTTTTCTTTCTAGCTAGAAATCTACCTGGCTTATCTCCAAATTCAAACAGCCTTTGTTTAGCGAAGGAGACCTTTTTTTTTGCCACCTGTGTATGCAATGAGTCGAGTGCTGCCTGAAGGGCCGTGACCCACTGCAGCTTGACCAAAGAGGGCCTATTATAATATACTTCCTCCGCTATCTGCAGCCAGGCCTCCAGCATCCATTGCTGCTCCTCCCTCTGCCTCCTTTAGTCGTTGAGTACGAAATAATCAGGCCTCCGTAAATATGCCTTAGTGGCCTCCCAAAAAATTGCTGGATTACTGGCCATACCAGAGTTGATATCCCAGAAGGCCCTGAAATCTCTTGTGATATACTCAATGAATTTGCTATCCTTTAACAGGAATGGTTCCATGCACCAGTGCCATGTATCCATTCCACCACCCTTGATTTCAACATCTAAATACACTGGTGCATGGTCTAAGACAGCTATCTTCCCAATTTTGCATGCCAATGTTCTGCCCAAACAATCCAATGGCAAAAAAAACATTAATTCGCATATGGCACTTGCGTAGGTTGGAACAGAAAGTCTCTTCCATTAGGTGAAGATGCTTCCACGCATCCCAGCCCCTCAGACATGTCCATCAACTGCTTAGATTGTACGGGGTGTCAACCCCTTGACACCCTGTCAACTTCGGGATCTATTAGGTCGGTGATTAAAATTCCCTCCTTTGATTGTGTGGCGCATGATGCGCCAGGGAACAATACACATTCAAGACGCCATACTCTTCTCCATGTATTAGAGCTTTAAGAATGATGAACCATCCATGTTCGTCCTTAATTTGCTCAGTTACCTGGAAAGGGAGGTTCCTTCTTACCAGTATAGCCACTCTTCTACTCTTAGAGCTAAAGGAGGAGAAGATTACCCTGTCATAAACCCCCTGCTGCAGTTTCAGATGCTCCTTATCAGTTGGATGCGTCTCTTGCAGTAGGGCGATGTCCACCCTTTCCTTCCTAAGGCTTGACAACACCTTTCTTTTAATGGGGGAATGGCTCCCTTTTATATTCCAGGTGCACCACCTGAACGAATCACTAGCCATGGTCATCCAGTGCAGCCCGTGGTTTCCCCAAGAGGAGGGAGCTTATCTGAGGTGCGACGAGCGACAAAGACATTAATTCTATAAAGTCTAAAAACTACTTCAATAAAAACTACTACAACTAAAAAAACTAATCACTACATTTAACTGAAGCAAACACCCAAATGACTCTCAATTCACTAGAGATCTCCTATCTTGCCCACGGAGGGGCACGCATCCCAATCCTTTCTACCATCCCAACTCCCTCTAGATGAGGCCCTGCCCTAGCCCCAGGCAATTCAAAATGGATGGCCATTCCCCCCCAACCACCACCATGCACATCTTAACCACAGGTATAGCCACCCCCAACTCAAAAACAAAAGAACAGCAGTTTAAAAAAAAGCCCCAGATAATACCCAATCGACCGATATCGGAAATAATTCTGGTTTTACATCAAGGAAGTACGTATAATGCCGATAAGCACAAAAGAATGGGAGAGGAGGAGGAGGAAAAGGGCAAAAAAATCCATACCATTGTCCTTAACAATGTCCCTTCACCACCCCCCCAATCTGTCACACCATAATCTTAGCAGCTCCAGATGTTCAGGAAGTTCATATTAGCAGTTTTCCCCCAAGAGGTGGTTGATGAGGGGACGGGTAAAGGTCCACCTTGCCAGGGGGTATGGCACAGAGCCCAGCACAGCAGACCACTCAGACTGCCACCATCTTGAGTCTCAGCTGAGATCTGTTAACTCAGTATACCCATGAGTATGCCTTGCTAGTATGGCAATACTGTCACCCATTTAGTAACATAGTGAGTGTAGTAAATTATTCATCCCAAAGGGTGATAAAACTGAGGAAGGATTGATCATACCTCATTCTTAATTGGATAAGTGGAGTCCTGCTGCTTTTTTAATTTCTTATCAGGACGGCTGATATCCAAATTCTTGATGTAAGTCGATAGCACCTGAGAAACACCAATTCCTGAGAGAATGCACATCACTGGGGCCAGGACCAGCATAAGCCGAACCTGTGGAGACAACAGAAGTGTGCAAATTTAAAATAAATAACAAAAGTCGAATCTAGCCAATACATTCTCCCAGAATACTTGCCCATGGGTCTGAATCCAGGGTTGTTATGACGAGGATGCAGTGTGGAATGTACATGACACAGCGTGGCAGTGGGGAATGGGTAGACTGAAGGCACAGATGCAGCAACATGAGTAGTGAGAGCAAGAAACATTTGGCATGAAGACAGTTACTTTTTTCCATATCCATCCACAGTTTACAGAATAAACCAAAACATCCAGAATTGTTTGACATTTCTGCATTAGGATAACATGAAGGCTCCAATCTTGTTGGGACTGATTTGTGATATTACGAGCACAATATCTCAAAGTAGCTCCACTGGGTCAAGTGGACATTGTCTACAGTGGCAACTCTAAGTGCATCTGCATTCCAAAACGTTGCCTTATTTGCTGGTGAGTTATGGCTCCTGCTATTTTCAAAAGGATCCCTAAAGGGGACAAACCGTCAATCTGATTAGAGGGATCGTATTGAAAGAGAGAAGTCGCTTGCTGTGCAAGTAAATCACGAGTCTTATAGGAACATCAAACAAAATCCTGGGGAGACACTGGCTTTGCTTTCAAGAAAGAGGGGAAGGCCAAAATGGTATTGTTCTAAACTCTGCTGCACTGTGAAATATTCTTTAAATATACTTGAGACACCTGAATTCAGCTCTCTGCAAAATCTTATAATGGTAAGTAGTGCTGCAATTTGGAAAGGAAATGCAGGTCAGAGAATAATCAGACATTGCAACCAAATATAAACACCTGCTATAGTTTCTTTTGGCTCGTTAGGATGTTAGGCATAGCAGTTCAAGTCCCAGGGTCTGGTGAGGCAAGTTCAAAAGACTGGTTGCTTGCCTGTACTGTTCTATGAATCACTGTTACAGAGGGAAGAGGGAGAATAGCTCAATCACTGTTATGGGGGGGAAAGAGGGAGAACAGCAGTGAAGAATTGCACAGGATACCAGACATACTCCTAATCTGGAAACCATAGTATGAGTTTTGTTTTGTCTTCTTCCCCTTCTCTACGAAAATGAAAGGCTTTGCATGGAACATCAGACTACAAATTTAGGGTCACTGTAGTGCAGAATTTGACCCCACAAATTATCATTTTCAAAGAAGCTCACGCCAAAGTTTATTTTAACATGCAAAATTATCAAGTGTTTACAATACACACAAACCATCAGGGATTTGCAATCTCATTAGAGTTAAAAAAAACCAGAAACAATTGGGAAAACAAGAACCTCAGAGAATAATACATGGCTGCGAAGGATTGCTGTGTTTAGGCAACACATTGACCAACATACTACAGCAGTAGTAAAGTTCTAAAATCATAACTGCTATGTATGAATCTAATGCAGTACACAGGGTGATAATATTAATCCATTACTTCAGACTGCTTTGTAAGCAGCAACACTACCTACCAGTAAAATGTTGTACAGGTTCATAGCACTTTTCCTGACATTTCAACCTGTTTATTTTTTGGCAGAAGTATTTAATTTGAGGTTCAGATGTCTTGTTCATAGTCAAACACAACCAAGGAATTCCACTGGCAATACTGTGCGCGGGTCAGAATAATTCTTACCATCACAGCTGAGAAGTACATACTGGTGACACCATACATGATGATAAAAATCCTGGCATCTGACAGGTTATTGAAGCAATAGTACAAACCAACTGCAGGAAGAAAACAGAAATAACTACTGCAGTCAGATACAAATGTGGCTATTAAATATTTGCAAAAGTCCCAGTTTCACTAAAAAAAAAGCAAAAAAACACAAATTCCATCTTCCATGATTTCAGAATGACCAGAAATGCATCACAGCCATTAAAATGATCAGATGCCTGGACTAACAATCTATTGTATATGAGGCCAAATCTCACCATGATATATTGAGAATCTTAAAAAAAGCTCTGGAAATTTTTTAAAAATACACCTGTTAAACAGGCTCCTGTGATGCTGTCCTAAAATCCAACTGACAATACAACTGACAAATCTCAAGGACAGAAACCTTCCAACCTCAGCCAACACGTGACACCATCTTTCACTTGCATTTGACCCGTAGGCAACTGAAATGGGCACAATGGGTCACTCAGTTGTATTACACCTCCTCTAAATCACCATCACTAAATCTCCCATTATCAACATCTTGGTGATTACCATTGAGCAGACTCCGAATTGGTCTACATCACATAAATACTGTGGATAAAAGAAGTCAAAGGCTAGGAATTCTGTAGTGAGTAACTCAGATCTAATGTGATTACAACAGTCAAGAGAAAATAGTTTCCACCCAGAGGCTGGTGGGTGGAATGTAGTTGGGGAAGAAACCTTCAACTCCTTTAAATGGAACTTGGATCCACACCCAAAATGCTGCAACTTGCAAGCCTATACACCAGGTCCTGGAAGGTCAAATTAAAATAGGCCGCTAGTTTATTCAGCTGGCTCAGATACCATGGGTTGAATGGTGTCTTTCTTTGCTGCAACCAATATATGGTTCTACATAGACATTCCCAATGCCTGTCCTTTATCTACAAGATACAACTCAGGAGTGTGATGCAGAACACTCCCCTTGCATGGATGAGTGCAATGTAACAAGACTCAAGAAGCTTGAGACCATCCCAAGAAAAAGCAGCCTACTTGGCCACCTTCAACATTCACCACCTTTAATATTTACTTCTTTCATTACTGACACACACTTGCAGCAGTGTGTACCATCTACAAGATGTACTGCAGTAATTCACAATGACTTTCCATGAGGATGTTCTAAACCCCCAACTATATTACCTTGAAGGACAAGGGGAGTAGATGATGGGAACACCATCACCCAGCAAGTTCCTCTGCAAGAAACACACACCATCCTGACTTGGAACTATATTGCCACTCATTCACTGTAGCTGGATCAAAATCCTGGAATTCCATTACTGTACTGAGAATGTAACTAAACCCTAAGGATTACGGAAGAGGGCAGATCAGTACCAGCTTCCCCAGGGCAATAAGTGGTTGTCTAGGGCAATGCTGACTTCTCATGAACATATTAAAAAAAATGCTATATAAATTATACATTTTAATCTGAGATTGATGGAATTTTATTATCCTAAGGCTTTTAAAAATATGGGGCAGAGATGGCAGATCAGCCTTTTTTTTCATGATAGCAACAAGAGTAGGCCACTTCGCCCCTCAGGTCTGTTCCACATTTCAATGAACCCATGTGTAGCATTTCCCATAGACAACTACATGCAACATACAAAGATGCAGTATTTTCAATGTAGAAAATTGACAAAAACTGCAGAGATTCAAGGTATCACCACCACCTCCTTGGAGTGATATCGATGCTCTTAAAGTATTCCACATAAACCTTTTGTTTAAAAGAACTTTTACAATTAGGTCTTTTGACAGCTCATGGAAGATTTTGTACAGATTGTTGTATGAATGCACATCTCATGCAGATAGAGGGGATACATAGGCTACTTTCACACACCCTTATAAACATGAGTACCTGGAAACATGAAGACAAGGAGTTGCAAGTCAAAGTAATATGATGACCAAGTGGTGGGCTGATGTTCAGAGACCGAGGCAATGATGGGAATGTTGTTCTTTGCATAAGAAGGATCTAACAATGAGTAGAAGCGCCCAGTCCATGGGGAAATCTTGCCTGTAATTAAACCAACATACCTAATTACATTCAGGAAAAAAAGGACATTAGCTGATACAATCTGCGAATTCATTGCGAGTACAATATAAAACAATTTTGAGTCTTTGTGACAGAGGTCTGAATCAGGATGGAAGGTTATTGAAGCAAATGCTAATCAACCCTAAAAGGCAGTAACTATAAGCAGACCTCACCATAGATATACAAGTTAACTTGGAAAAGACAAGTGCAGGAAAAACTTCAATTTCAACCTATGAAAGCAACACAAGATTATAACTTCAAACAAAATGTTAACTATAATTGATCATCACTTTAGAAGGGGAGTTCTGAAAGGGTAGTGGTAACAAGAGCATTGCAATCATAAACAGTTATGGACCCTGATGATGGAGGGGCCTTGGGCTATTTATGGCCAGACATGCTAGGACAGCCATTTCCATCTATCTTGCAAATAAACAGTATTCTTTGCTTTTCACAGTGAAGTGAACAGCATACAAATACAGGAAGGAATATTAGGAAAACTATTTAATCCATCAGGAATAGGGAGAACACAAGTACAGGAATTTCAGTAAGGAAAACTGGGAATATTTACATAATTTTCAGGAAATAGTTAAATCAAAATCAGTGTTAGAAGCTTGGAAATTTTACATAACATGCAGCATGAACTTATGATCACAGTAGTGATCTGCCAAATTAAAAAGATTGTCCTTCGGGGGGAAAAAATCTGCCATCCATACTTGGTGTGGCTTACATTGCAATTCCAGACTCATCAAGTGATTGACTCCTAACTAACCTCAAACTGGCCATTCAAACAAGCTATTCATTTGAAGGTGATTCACTACTGATTCGATGTGGAGGTCGAACCCCTCCATTAATTAAAACCAAACACCCAGAGAAGCTGTTAAAATATGAATGATTTACAGAGAACTCCTAATTTGCAATATTTAAAGAAAAATAACACTTTATTTTCCTAACTCTAATTGTGAACACTAAACAAAAACTATTCACAAGTCCAAGCATCCTTTTCTTAACTATTTACCACCTGACCCCGAACTTTATAAAAATGCTGTTCCAATAACATAATTATTAAATTTACATTAAATTAATCTCAAGTCCACACACTGTCTTCAATCTTCTAACTGCTGATCTAGGTGAAAGTGAGGACTGCAGATGCTGGAGATCAGAGTCAAGATTAGAGTGGTGCTGGAAAAGCACAGCAGGTCAGACAGCATCCGAAGAGCAGGAAATCTACCTGCTGATCTCCCTGGTTGTCTTCTTTCTTTTTACTGCGAGCATGTTTTACGTGAAAGATACCTTTTTTGATAGAGTGTGTCTTCTAATTTCTTTGAGAGCAAAACATTAAATGGGCAGTTAGCTGTCTGGATCTATGGCAGTTGCTCTGCTGCTCTGTCTTAATTGCTCTCTGACCAAGTTTTCAAAATGCCCTGGTTTTATACCCTCCAACATTGTTCCCTGTCAGTGGTCTGATGTTGTCAAAACAATCAATTCAAATTCAATTTGGTTGTTATATCCTAAGCATAACTGAAAGTAATTGGTTAAATCTGAATTGTCAAAACAACAACCAAAACTCAGGTCTCAATTTAACAGCCATTTGTTATATGTATCTATTTTGGAACAGCCCGTTGCCCAGCTGTTCCCTTTGGGCAGCTGAGCCTGCATTTTCAGTTTACTTCAAAATTCAGAAAAACACTTTCTATTTTAAAGTGAACACATGTGCTTTCGACTTCGTAATACTACCGCTTGCTAAAGGGCAATAAATGCTGATCTAGTCAGTGACACTTGTATCCTAAGATCTGAATTTTTAAAATATTTGATTATTGCTGATCTCTCACACATCTCTTTTCTCTAGTATCAGACAGCGCACCTGCTGCTGCTAAAATGGAGGAGTAGGTGGACCACTCCTCTGGGAAAGATTCAGGAAGATGTATTGAGAGAATGACAGGGGTTCAGGCTGTAATGAAAGGAAATAAGGAAGAGGTAGATATAATAAAATGGGCAATAACATTGTACCTGTGAGCATCAGCACTGCTCCTGCAGACAGGACCACTAACCCCACCAGAGAGATGACACTCTTGAAAAGAATCTCAAACTGTTGTGGATTCAACTTGCTGCGTAGGTAATCAACAAATGCATGGATTTGGCACAGACCAAAAACACCCAAGGCAGCCATATGCTCTGAAGACTGGACAGGCTGAGGGGAGAAAGAAACCAGGGAATTAATAAGTTTTCACTATAATACCCAGAGAGAAACTGCACATGGGGTACAAAGTACTATCTAACCAGGACTATTTTCAGACTGGTACAAGCAATGACAAATTAAATGAAATGGTTCAAAGAACTTCTTAATTCATGTACCAGGAGTCACTTTACTTGAGTGTTGAAAAGGTAAATGATAAAGCACAGTGAATGCAAAGTTACTTGACTCTAAACTGCTTTGTAAGTTATTCAAGGATTCAGATATGGAGCCACTGTCTCTGCTGCCTACTAAAGTGGGCAGTCAGATTTGAAATTTTAAATTTCAAAATAGTACACACAAAAATAGGTTTGTCTGGTGGAACAAACTGCACAAAAAAGTCTCAATATTTTCCCAACACAAAGGGGAGTGGAAATATGGAATTAGCTTCTTCAGGAAGGACTCGACAGAACTATAACGCAGATCAGTTGTTATGATTAAATGATAGACAGGATAAAGCAACTGAATTGCCAATATCTGATTCTGTCTATAGCTGAATTTGAACTAATAGGTTTAAGGAGGAGAATTGTATGATCTAGGTAGTATGTCAGCAGACTGGACATTATATCCTTCGCCCACAATTTACGACAAGTTCAAAGAAAGGTCCTCCATTTGGATCTGGCTTGGACTAACATTTGACCCTAGTTGTTGACATCTGGAGAGACACGTGGAAATGCAGCATGCCTCAGCACCTGCAGAGGAAGAAAGGGCACCAGAGAAAGGAAATAGTTTTACAGACCTGGAATCCCACAAAGGAGATCTGCATTGAGAGTATGGTTCCAAGGCTGTACACTGTGCAGTATGCAACATAGATCCGGTGGGAAAATCTGCCAGTTAGCATTAGGATGAGCACATGAAGTGGAATCAGATTAATCAAAAATACGTAACCACCCCATGATGAAACCTGAAAGAGGTAAAACCCACCAAGATGAGAAATACAATAGGGATAAAATTAAACAGGTATCAACATACTTAAGAATACCAGGATACATTAATATTAATCTATTTAAATTAGTCGATATACATAACATGCTGTCAGAGAAGCCATAGCGAGTTGCTGCAGTGTATCTTGGACATAATACACATGTATTGATGTGGAGGGAGTGCACTTCAAAATGGAGAACATGGTACCAATCAACCATTCAATGCACATAAAAAACACAAACCAGCATATCCCATTGTAAAGGATGGAAGCTTTAATCTAAGATTGTTCACTGTATCACATCCCCATGACACTGTACTCCTTTGGCTATAAATTCTGTGAGCATGATCTTAACCTCCACAACCACCTGAAGGAGGAGTGGTGCTCCGAAAGCTAGTGCTTCCAAATAAACCTGTTGGACTATAACCTGGAATTGTGTGATTTTTAACTTGCTCCATATACAAGTTATTAACTTTGATTGTAAACAGCTGAGGTCCAACCATTAATCCTTGCAGTATTCTGTCAGTTACAAAAATGTCAAACCACAAAGGATCTACTACTGTTTTCTATCCATTAACAAAATCTCAATCCATGCTAATACACTACCCCCCCCCAACCCCGATCTTCAGCCCTAACGAGTGTGGCACCTTAGGAAATATGCTTTTCAAAATCCAAATACACTACATAACTAGTAAACTAACCTGATAGTCACAACTTCGAAAGTGAAACTGTTTAATAGATTAATGAGCTTGTCATTTTCATAAATCCTCTGTTGACAGATAATTGTAAAATGATTTGGCAACATTCCCTGTTCACAAAAACCCAACAACAGCGAGTATATAATCTTCCCCATGACTGATCTCAGGTTATAGGCCTACAGCTCATTTCCTTTCTTGTATAGTAGAGTTATGTTTGCTATCTTCCAATTATGGGAATGGTTCCAAACTGTAGGGAATTCTTGAAGATCAAAACCAATGCACCAACCATAGCTTAACCACTACCTTTTAAACCCAAGGATGCTGATCATTACATTGAGGAGGCTTGTCTACTTTATGGCCTAATAATTTCTCTTGCATTATTTATTTACTGAAAATGATGTCCCTAAATTCCTCATTTCCGCAAGGTCTTTAGTTCTTTTTTTTTCTAAAATTTTCCTTTTGCAATGAAGAGGGATAAAGTTGTCATCAGCAATAATTTGCTAACCGTATGACTATTCATTTAGAAAATTCTGTGATACAGATAAAAGTTTTTTTTAAAAAATGTCTGCTACTTCCCGATTCACCATTATAATTTCACCTGTTCTCTAACAGATCTGCATTTAATTTCACAAACTACTTCCTTTTTAAATACTTACAGAAGGCTTTACAATCTGTTCTATCTTTTCAATATTCAGGTCGACAAGTTTTATTTTGATTTTTCCATGATTCCCTCATAATTTTTAGTTATTGTAGAGAATGCATATTTGCTGCAAATTAAGAATTTGTTAAATATTCACCTTTACCTATCATAATTTTTCATAGCTTGACCAACTGTCATTCATTTATAGCTTGCTTTATTCACATTTATGACCACAGTTTTGAACTTTTAAGTTCAATTTAAAATTTTACAATGTGACCATTATTCCCTTTACAACTAAGTGACCCTTTTTCACCGCACAATGTCAAACATTAAAATAAGTTCCTTGAAATGTTGATTTTTTAAATAAAAAATTACCTTATTTGCACGCCATAAACTCATCACTAACAGTAATACCACATGCTACTTTCCATATTCTGTATGAAAATTGAAGTTTCCTATGACTACTATATCATCCTTGTTATATGCAGTTCCAATTCCTGAATTATACTTTGGAATGTGTACTTACCATGTAGAAGTAGGCCAGTGCACACATAGCAGACCAGTAGATGGAGCCAGTCTTTACAGATTTAATCCACAAGTAGTATGTCAGCAACATGCAGAATATAGCAATACCTGCAGCGATACACAATAAGCATTATAAAAAGGCAGCAATGCTGTCAATATACAATGTAGGAGATCACTTCAATCTACCATGTTGTCAACCAATGCTGCCATTCTCCTTCAGCGAGATGTCAGTTCCAGGTCACATCTCAGATTTAACTTGCAAAAGGCATGGGATTCTAGTGATCTGGAAAGGAAACCTCTGGCTGCTCATGAAAGCACTTCTACACCAATCTGAGAACACAAAGTCCAGGTTACCATTTCAGCCCAGAATTATAATGCGTTGTCCTTTGATTGAAGATGTTAAACTAAAGTAACAGTCACCTGAAATAAAAACAAACTCCTCAGTTTTCCCAGCAATTTAAGCTCTAAGCAAGGATCACTGGACCTGAACCTCTGCTTTCTCTCCACAGATGCTGCTAGATCTGCTGAGTTTTCCCAAAAATTTCTGTTTCTGACTTACAGCATCCACAGTGTTTTTTTGGCTATGATTACCTATTATAGCAATTCAATCTCCCAAATTATTTGGCAAAGAGCAGCAGTGAGTTCTCTAAATGCTCAAGCTAAATTTACTACCTCAAATATCACCAAAACTAAAAATCAGAATGAATGGTAATTCATCTTCTACCTTTCTGAAACTGCTCATAAATCCCAAAAGGATTTGGTGCACTTATCTACAGAACTGAGACTGGTCTCCACTGAACCTACAGCTAGAGTGTGAATGCAGCCTGTACCTTGAAGCAGTGACCCAATTTATCATAGCAGCAAAACAAAGTGCCGGTGGGAGGATGTCTCACCCCAACTTGGAGTCAAGATTGGGCTTTTAAATAAGTAATGGGTTTAGTGTCCTTGCAAGTGAAAACAACCTTTCACAATGATTAATTATGTAATTTAAGAGTCTTCAAACAGAAGCTAATGCATTCAAATACAATTATTTATCAAATTTTAAACAACAAAACAGTGTATAGAGGCTTTGATTATTAAAATATCTTAAGGCATCTAACAGGATTATTCCCGATCAAAAATGCAATCAGTTATAGCAGATAGCCAGATTGGTTAAGTTGCAAGAAGATATACAGGAGACTATAGCTGACAGAGCGCTGAGGTCTTAGAGGTCCATAAGTATCTTAGAGATGGGGAGCTGCAAGGCCACAAGAGATTTGAAAACAAGGATGAGAATTTTGAAAATGAGATATTCCCTGTCAGGGAGCCAAAAGGGGCTCATGAGGTGATGACTGAATGGGACTCAGTGTGATATGGATACTGCCATTGTTTTGGATGAGTTCAGGTCTATAAAGGTTAGCTCATGGGAGGTCTAGCTGGAGAAAATTGGAATACTCAAATGTAGAGGTAACAAAGATATGGATGAGTGCTTCCACAGCAGATGAGCAGAGGGACAAAGTCGGGCTATATTATGGAGATGAAAGTAACGGTCTTGGTAATCACTTACATTGCAATCATTAAGAAACAAGACCTTGTGTCAGAACTGAAATTAAGAGCTATCACAATTATGCATGTCATTATTAGGAACTTAAGAATACCATTCTGCATTTAAGAAATTATTGAAGCAATAGAAAATTAATCAAACCAATTAATCCAACACAAAAGATGCTTGGGCTGGATACTCACCTTCATTATCGTAGGAACCAGCTACAGACCGAGAGATATAACCAGGGACCACAGCAATCATGGCAGCAGCTAACAAGCCAGCACCAGCATCCTGAAACACAAACAACAGTGTGGACAGGGAATTACGTTATAAAAAATGCCACATGTTCAAGATCTGAAATGAAAAGAAAATGTTTTAAATTCAAATCACAAAATGCTTTATGGGCAACGACAGGGTTTCAACTTGCTCATTGGATTGATTTTATTTCCAGTTATACTAATGGGGGTACATCAAGCATCATTCATGGAATATTGCTGAAGATCAGTTCTGGTCACTTCACTATAGGAAGGATGAGAAAGCTTTATTGAAGATGCAACAGAGGTTTACCAGGATGCTGCCTGGACTGGAAGGCATGTGTTATGAAGAAAGGTTGGGGGAGCTAGAGCTTTTCTCATTGGAGCAAAGAAGGATAAGAGGTGGCCTGATAAAGGTGTACAAGATGATGAGAGGCATAGAGAAAGTGAATATTCAGAGACTTTCTCCCATGGTGGAAATGGCTATCATGATGGGGCATAATTTTAAGGTGATTGAAGGAAGATGTTGAGGAGATGTCAGAGGTAGGTTCTTTACACAGAGAGTGGTCGGTGCGTGGAATGCACTGCCAGCAGTGGTAGTAGAGTCAGACACATTAGGGACATTAAAGTGACTCTTGGGTAGGCTCATGAAAGATTGTACAATGAAGGGTAGCTAGGTTAGTCTGATCTTAGAGGAGGATAAAAGGTCAGCACAACATCGAAAGCAGAAGGGCCTGTACTGCTCTACATTCTATTTCACCACCAAACACAACTCATTACTGCCCAAATTTAATTACAGCTCTGATACAAAAGATTGTATCATTGCTGGGGATTTAGTAAGTAACCTCCTTGAGTTGGGTCTTTAAAGACTTGTCTACAGATACCAGTAGCACCAAAGGCAAATGCAAGTGATCACTCCAGCAATTCTACTGACCACTAGCAACACAACTTACCACCTAGAAAGAAATATTATGTAATTTGAATAAGCCAGCATGATAAAACAGAGAAAAACAGTTTGCAAATGAGTTATCTGTCAAAACTGACAAAGGATCATAAACCATAAACTTCAACTTGGTTTCTCTCCCTACAAGTGCTGCCTAACCTGAGCATTTCTAGCATTTTGTTTTTATTTCAGGTTTGTTACATAGGCATGAGATCTTGCACCTGTAAAATCTTTCCCCGAAAAAAATGGTCTGCAGTGAACTTCATTGCTTCACTGTTGAAACAGTTGATATTACTAACATTACAGTTACAAAAACTGTTCTGAGGCAGTCTGAACAGCTCCCTAGGTTCACATACCCTGGTTTACAGGGATCACAGTTCACTTCCTACCTTCAGTTCCTTTGTTAAGTGATAAGTGACAATGGTGGTGAAAGATGAGAAGAGTGGAGCCAGAAACACACAGACATTCCTGATGTCAACAGCGATGTGGAAGAAATGCAGCACATGGTAGAGAGCAGCAGAAGTTATCATGAGACCTGGAAATCAATAAAGTAATGCTGCAGGTTATTCTTAAAAAAATAGAATATATCTGCACTAACATGCTTGGGCACTACTGCATATCCATTTGAAATTAATGACAAGATTAAATTCCCTACAGTGTGAAAACAGGCCCTTTGGCCCACCAAGCCCACATTGACCCTCTGAAGAGCAATCCACCCAGACCCATTCCCCTACACTTACCCCTGGCACCTAACACTACGGGCAATTTAGCATGGCCAATTCACCTAACCTGCACATCCTTAGACTGTGGGAGGAAACCGGAGTACTCGGAAGAACTCACACAGACACGGGAAAAATGTGCAAACTCCACTTAGACAGTTGCCCGAGGCGGGAATTGAACCCGGGTCCCTGGCGCTGTGAGGCAGCAGTGCTAACCACTGAGCCACTGTGCCGCCCTTACAGTGCTGCAAAGGTTCCCAGTGAGCAAATGGAATATAAAGACAACAAAAGATGTGGTTTCTTTCCTAGCTGATTGCAGAGTACCCTGAATAAATCATTATACATTGACTATGTTAATATAGCAATAAGATTGAGGAATTATTTCATCAAGATAACCAATTTCTTGGACTCTCATAACCTGGAAATTAGCTCCTACCTACATCTTGCAATGTAAATTATTTTATGCCCAACTGAAGTGTCAGGTTCAGGCCCTGTATTATTATGTTCAATCACTTGAGTCTTCATAACAAACTTGAATATTACAGTAACAAAGCTATTTAGAACGTTATATTGTTACAGTGTCATCAAAATAAATAAAAGTTATTTCATAAGTTTTCTTCTGTTCTTCTGTTTTTTTCTGCTCCCCTCTACTTCCATCCTGCTCTCGTTTCCCAGTCTCTTTCACTGCTTCACTGGCTGAGGTTGCCATTAGGTCCCACCTTTTCCACCTCGTTCCTCACCTGAGGCATGGTGACCTCCAGGTTAAATCACCACCAGTCATATCTCTCTCTCTCTAATGAAAGTGCAGTCCTATTGCCGTCTTCAACTATGGAGACATGATTTACTAATCTATCATTTTAATTCCTGTTCTAAACCTTCTGAGGAAAAACAAACAAATTAATCTCATTTTCTTTTTTCTTCAGCTTCCAACTGGGTCCTGAAAGCAAGATTGATAATTAAGTTTTAGCAATACGTTTAAAACACTTGCAATGATCATTGTAAATTTAAAGATTGACAGGATTGTTTCAAAATTTTTGGGCAACTTGAGAGTCAGTTTTAAAACTCCAAGTCAGGTGATGCCTCAAGGTAAGCCTCTAATCCTTACATGGTAATACAGCCACAGCACTCAAATGGGGGTTGATAGATGTATCAAAAACTAAATGTCTACACTGATACATTAGATAACAAGTCAGCTGTTGAAACTACACTGACCTGGGTAGATTGTTCCTCCAATAATCCTGCCTAGCGGATACCAGGCTCGATCATCAAACCAGTTATGGAATTTGTAGAACCCTTCTTCAGTGAGGAAGCGAGTGGTCCGGTAATTGAAGTACCTAAAGATATTTCAAGGTACCAGTTGGAGGAGAACAAGGTAAGTTCCTTGATTAAATACTACTTTTAAATATCTTCATACTGAACAAAAGGAAAATAAAAATGTTAAACCTGTAGCGGCTATACAAAGTGGCTCTACATTATCCTCTCAAAGGCACAGGGGACAGAAAATAAAAGCTGCTGACATCACACCCAAAGGAATAAAATCTTAAGAAAAATCAAATAAAACAGGTACTGAAGCAAAGACACAAGGAAGATTGGCCCAAAGTTTAGTTATAAAGATGTACAAATGCTTTCAATCCATTTTAATATCCCTGCCTGGTTTATTTTATTTATTTCCTCTGCTTATCATCTTCTGTTTACTGGTTGCAAACCTAAAGTGCCTCAAATGTGCATAACTAGAAAGTTGAAATTTGATATATTGTGCAATAATGAAATTTTAAAAATGTGTATTGGTACTTACGGATCAAACTCATGGATGACACTCTCAAACCTCAATACAGAGAACAATCTGGTAGAAAATGCTGCGGAATAAACAAAAATTAATATTACAATTGAATCCTGTTCACTACTATCTTTAAGTAACCTTAACAGTAGTCTTAACATTTGAATTCAAATTTATTTCACAGGTCAAATATTGAAGTTAACCAAATTTTATGAAATAATTTCATCTTTGGCTTTCAATAACTAATTTGAATTGCTATAAAATTCCCTCCTGTTTGTCAGAATTGTGGTGACGGTGGGGTGGATCTGAAAGTTTAATTCATAATCTCACTGAATCATGATCCTGACCTGTTTCTTCAATATTTTTGGATTATGTTTAGTTTTATGGCTGGGGACTTCAAGCAGGTCCTCAGAAGGTGTCACAATCTGAAATCTGTGGAATGGATGGCCAAACTCAGAGACAATCCACATTCCTTTAGGTTTTCAGTGGATGACAGCCTTGCTAAGGGCGAGAGAGAGAGCAACAGCGCGAGAGAGATAGTCAAGTTTCCATCCTCTGAACATTGTTCTACAGAGAATATATTTAAATTCTTGGATGTACAGAGGCTCCTTCTGACAGTGGAACAATTTGTTGGGGAATAAAAAGTGAGGGATCGTGGTCTTACACAGAAACAGTTATAATTGCGTTAGTAAAACCCAGAGTAGACTGACTCATCCAATGGTCAATGTGGGCAAAGTTGTATCAACTAAACACACAACAAACCATATAGTGCACAAGTGAATGGAAACATCAGCTACTTTAAAAAGGATATTAAAACCTGCTCCAAAAGAGAAATTAGCACTCCTGCTCTTTAGGTGGCATACACCTCACACTTTAGTTCACAATTCTTACTTCACATGCACTTGCAGAGGATGCTGGCAGAGCCAGGTTAGGAATAGGGATAAAATTAGGCATTTCATTTTCATTTGCTGCTCCTATCAGCCTCAAAGTTCAACTTAAATAGAAGGCAGCAATTTCACGCTTTAAGTCTGGTGCAACATTCGATACAATCAAGGTTGATCTTCCACTTCACCCTAACCGTCCCACACCATCCCCATATTCTTTAATTTCTTCAAGTACCCAAAAATCTGTACATGATTGATAATATTTTATATTAAGCTCAAGAGTGATACAATTTGATCAGAAACTACAGTCTTCAATCTAAACAAAGGAAGCAATGTGGATTGGTCAGGGTAGGTTAGTAACTGAATTAAACAATATGATAATGGATTGGCAATGTCTAGTATTGAAAGAAATAAATGCTTGGTTTACAACAAACACCCATTCCTTTGAGGTATAAAAACCCACCAGAAAAATTTATTCAACAGTTGCAAAGATGACTTGAAGATTGTATTAGAGAAGGTAAGCTTATACGGTTGCCAAATAAGTAGTAGGCCTGAGGAATGCTAACATTTTACAATTCAGCAAAGAAAGCTCATTCTCATTAGAAAGAAACTGACAATGCAAAAATAGAATATGAAAGCAAACTAGCCAGAAGTATAACTTTAGATGATGAAAGTTTCTATAAAAGGCACATGTGAGCCGAATACAGTCAGAGGGGAAGGTTTACGATGGAGAATAAGGGATTGGCAGAGAGGGCATAATCTTAAGGTGAGAGGAGAAAGATTTAAAAGGGACCCAACGGGCAACTTTTGCACAGTGAGTGTTTCATATGTGGAATTAATTGCCAGAGGATGTGGTAAATGCAGGATCAGTTACAATATTTAAAAGGCATTTGTACAGATATGTGAATAGGAAACGTTTAGAGAGATATGGGACAAATGCAGGCAAGTGGAACTAAGTTTAATTTGGGAAATGTGGTCAGCATGGACAAGTTGAACCGAAGGGTCTGTTTCCATGTTATATCACTATGACTTTAATGCATCCACAAATCCAAGACTTTTTCCTTAAGTATTCTAAGATATATGTTTCAGATGTCATAAAGGTGGTCCTTTTTTCAAAAAGCTGTTCCTTTTCTCAAGGATGCTGCGTCCTTGGTTTTTTCAGAGGGGTTGTAAATAGGCCAGGCTCCGAAATGGCTGGGATTGATACAGACCTGAAAGGCCTTTTTGCTTGTACGTAAACAGATGAGTGTGTATATTCGGAACAGCATAGTTAAGTCTAGTTTGGTATAGTCTAAGCTCTGTGGGTGCTCTTTATTCTGTCCTTTGTGTTTCATTCTGTAATTTTGTGAATAAATTTTTGTCTGTTTTAAAACCTGGTAGTCAATCTGGCTAATTTACTCCAAGTAATTTTCACTGTACACTTATTGAAACAAATTGCAACGTTAAGGCCTGGGCTGCCTGCTTAAGAATGTTTTGAGTGCTCTGGTCTAGTCCATAACACAGAGCCTAGGTATTTGTCAGTGTTCAATTTCTCCAACATCATTTTCAATATGTTTTGTGCTCTCTTTCATGAACCCAGAGCAAAATATGTATTCAGTTGGTCAACTATTTCCTTGCTCCTCAATGTAAATTCCCTGTATCTGACCGCAGCGGACCTACATTTGTCTTCACCAATGCTTTTTCCTTCACATACCTGTAGAAACTTTTACGTTTAGGTTTTAACGTCCCTACAAGCTCACTCTCATACTCTATTTCTTAATCAATCCCTTTGTCCTTCTTTGCTGAATTCTGAACTGCTCCCATTACTCAGCCCGTTATTCCTTCTAGCCAATTTCTATGTCTTTTCCTAAAATCTAATACCCTCTCTGAATTCCTTTATAAGCCATGGTTTGGACATCTTGTCCACTTGACTTTTGTGCCAGACAGGAATGAACGATCAGAGTTAATGTTTTGGGTTGGGTGTTTTGTTTCTGATTTAGAGCATCCACAATTCTTTTGGTTTATATTAGGAATGAACAATTGTTGCGGTTTAATCACGTACTATTTGAATGCTTGCTATCACCTTTTCACTTTCTGCAACAATCCCTAATGAGGAATTTGATCGTATTATCGTCACGCATCCCCAATGGGCCTCTCTCAATTACGCTACCATTATTCCTTTCTCATGACACAATGTCCTAATTGGTTCTTCAACATACTGGCCTGGAAAACCATCCCGTGTATATACTTCAGAAATTCCTACTCTACAGTACTGCTATTAATAGGATTTGCCCAGTCCATACACAGATTAAAGTCAACCATAATTACAAACACTCCTTTATTGCATGCATCTCTAATTTGGACATCGATGCACAGTTCCCATTAGTGGGTTTTTTTGCCCGTTGTTGTTTTTCAGCTCTACCCATACAGATTCCACACTGCTGCATCACACTTACATCATTTCTTGAGATGATAAACTAGTTCAGATCCACGCACCTGACTAGTTACAAATTGCTAAGCTAAAAATTGCCTGCTTATACCTATGGTGTCTCAAAGTGCTGTAATTTGTTCATGTAGTGCAACATTGTTTGGCCTAGCTCATAATCAAAGAAGACAACTTAAAGCCACAGAGGAAAGATGAAAATCAGAAAACTAATATTCTGCATAATTCTGGTCTCCCTCTGATAGGAAGGATGTTGTGAAACTTGAAAGGGTTCAGAAAAGGATGTTGCCAGGGTTGGAGGTTTTAAGCTATAGAGAAAGGCTGAACAGGCTGGAGCTGTTTTCCCTGGAGTGTCAAATGCTGAGGGGTGACCTTATAGAAGTTTGTAATATCATAAGGGACATGGATAGGATAAACAGAGGAGGTCTTTTCCCTGGGGTGGGGCAGTCCAGAACTAGAGGGCATAGGTTTAGGGTGAGGGGGGAAGATATAAATGGGACCTAACAGGCAACCTTTTCACACAGAGGGTGGTATGTGTATGGAAATAAGCTGCCAAAGGAAGTGGTGGAAGCTGGTACAATTACAACATTTAAAAGTCATCCGAATGGGTACACGAAGAGGAAAATGGACCAAGTGTTGGCAAATGGCACTCAATTAGTTTAGGATATCTGGTCAGCATGGACGAGTCGGACCAAAGGGTCTGTTTCCATATTATATGACTCTATGACTAGTGGTCGCAAGTTTGCCTTTTAAAAAAAAGGAAAGAGAGAAACATTCTACATCTTTTCTGGGTCTGAGGAATGAATGAAACAGTAAGAGATGGTGTGATTGGGATCAATGCTGAATTGCAGGAGTATGAGTTGTCCAAGAGTTGAACTTTTATTCTTATGAATAATAAGCAAAGCCTGGTTAGAAACTCACAGAGCACAGCTGCCATAGACAGAATGAGCAGCTTCAGCAGGGTGTCCTGTTTCTCATAAGACAACCGCAAAAATCCCAGCTTCGTCATCTTTGGTCTGGTGTTTGCAGCTGACAGACTATTAACCTAGGAAACAGAAATAACAATTGTAATACTTATATTAGCACCAGATTCATTCAATGACAGCAAGAAATACATTACAATCATAATTACAGTGAGCAATATGAACTCAATTTCGTTTTGTGAATTTCTTAAATCTAGCTTTCCAGCAGCCTTAGCCTATGCAATACAGATTTCTATTTCCCATTCTAATCTGCCTATCGCCGACACATTGATTCAATGCATATGATCCAAGTAACCTGTTACAGTTTGTCTATCACCTGCTTGACAGGAATTACTGACATGGATCCGTGAGCTGATTCCCAGGTTTATCGTTATTAATGCTGACAGGCAATACTTAAGATTTCCAAAAGTCAGGATTGGGAGGTCACAGCTGTGGACAATGGCTCTGAAAGCTTAAACTCAAAGCAATCTAAAAATACGGCACATTCCCTCTTAGAGGATTATATTGTATTGATAATAAAGTAAATTGTCAAGAAATATAAAAACAAGAAAAGCATCTATGGGTATGTAAAAAATATCAGCTAGTGATTCTGGGATTCTTGGAAGATACGACTGGGGAATTGATAATGGTGAACTGGGAAATGGAAGATAATTTAACCAAAACTTTGCATTGAATCCTAAGAGATAGGATGTACATATACTTGGAAAGGCAAGGACTGATTAGGGATAGTTAACGTGGCTTTGTGCGTGGGAAATCATGTCTCACAAACTTGATTGAGTTTTTTGAAGTAGTAACAAAGAAGATTGATGAGGGCAGAGCAGTGAACGTGATCCATATGGACTTCAGTAAGGGTGACCAGTGGAGTGCCACAAGGATCGGTGCTGGGTCCACTACTTTTCGTATTAATATAAAAAGATTTGGATGTGAGAATAAGAGGTATAGAAGTAAATTTGCAGATGACACCAAAATTGGAGGTGTAGTGGACAGCAAAGAAGGTTACCTCAAACTACAACAGGATCTGATCATCAGATGGGCCAATGGGCTGAGAAATGACAGATGGAGTTTAAATTTAGATAAATGAGAGGTGCTGCATTTTGGGAAAGCAAATCTTAGCAGGACTTATACACTTAATGGTAAGGTCAAAGGGAGTGTTGCTCAATAAAGAGACCTTGGAGTGCAAGTTCATAGCTCCTTGAAAGTAGAGTCGCAGGTAGATAGGATAGTGAAGGCGGCGTTTGGTATGCTTTCTTTTATAGGTCAGAGTATTGAGTACAGGAGTTGGGAGGTCATGTTGCGGCTGTAAGATTTACAAGGATGTTGCCTGGGTTGGAGAATTTGAGCTATAAGGGGTGGGTGAATAGGATGGGGCTGTTATCCTGGGAGTGTCGGAGGGTGAGGGGTGACCTTATACCTTATAAAATCATGAGGGGCATGGGATAGGATAAATACACAAAGTTGAAAATGTGTTCCTGGAAAAGCGCAGATCTTCAGCATCTGCAGACCTCACTTTCTCCCTAAATACACAAAGTCTCTTCCCTGGGCATAGGTTTAGGGTAAAAGGGGAAAGATATAAAAGAGACCTAAGGGGCAACTTTTTCACGCAGAGGGTGGTACGTGTGTGAAATGGGCTGCCAGAGGAAGTGTTGGAGGCTGGTACAATTGCAACATTTAAAAGGTATTTGGATGGGTATATGAATAGGAAGGGTTTGGAGGGATATGGGCTGGGTGCTGGCAAGTGGGACTAGATTGGAGTGGATATCTGGTCGGCATGGACAAGTTGGAGTGAAGGGTCTGTTTCCGTGTTGTACATCTCTATGACTCGATGCCCTTCACATGGGAAGTCACTGTAAACACCCAAAAGATATCAGATAAGCAAGGTGCTAAGGAGGGGAAAAGTCTTGAGTGCAGATTAACTCATTGTGACTACTTACACGTCCTTAAGGCTAAATGTACATTTCAAGCGTTCAGATTTCAGTCAAGGTGACAATGACCTCTGCCAATGTCACACAGCAATGAATACTTTGCAGATACTTCAAAATCTGTCTACCACTAACAAGGCAAGTCAGGGGTGTCTGGAGGTGGAATGCTCCCCATCAACACTACTCAAGAATTGTGGCACAATTCAGGACAGAGCAACCCATTTCCTCCACCACTTTGACGAACTGCAGTAACATTTCAAGAATCCTCCAACAGCAATTCCTAAACCTGCGACTTCTATCATCCAAAAGAACATGGGAAGGTCCACAAAACTCTTTCATTACAAGATCCCCTGGTTTCTTCCCACAGTTCAAAGATGTGCAGGTTAGGTGGATTGGCCATGCTAAATTGCCCATAGTGTCCAAGGATGTGTAAATTAGGTGGATTAGCCATGGGAAATGCAGGTTTACAGAGACAGGGTAGGGGAAGTAGTCTGGGTGGGATACTCTTTGGAAGCTCAGTTTGGACATGATGGGCCAAATGGCCTGTTCCCACTCTGTGGAGATTCTGTGATTCTATACTGCAGTTCAAGAGACATATCTGCAGTTCTGTAAGGAGGGATCTCAGATTTTGATCCAGCAGAAGTGAAGGAATGATGTTATAGTTCCAACTCAGGATGATATGTGGCTTGGAGGGGATCTCATAATAAAGGGCTTTCACGTACCTTCCCATGTTCTTTTAGGTGCCTTCTTGAACCACTGCAATCCACTTGGTCGAGGGTAGACCCATAATGCCTTAAGGGATTACTTGCATAGTTTTGGTCCCCATATTTAAGAAAGGATACATTGGCATTGGAGGCAGTTCAAAAGACATTCACCAGGTTCATTCCTGGGATGAAGCAATTGATGCATGAAGAACAGATGAACAGGTTATGCCCTTTTACATCAGATTTTAAAAGAATGAAAAGTGATCACATTGAAACAATGAAGATTCTGAGGGGGCTTGACATGATAGATGTTAAAATGATGTTTTAAATAGTGAGAACACCTTAAACCAGGAGATATGGAGAGAGATTAAGTGCTGCTATTCCAAACTGAGACACGAAAAAACTTTTTCGCCCAGAGCACACAGTGTATGTTTGGAAGTCTTCATCTCAGAGCATTATGGAGGCTGGATCACAAAGTATGTAAGAGAGAGGGTATGCAGGTTTTTATAATATCAAAGAGTTGAAGGCTGTGAGGAGTTGAAGTCTGGGGCAGGTAAGTCATGATTTTATAAAATGACAGGACAGGCTTGAGGGAATAAATACCTTACTCCAGATCCTATTTCTTACATAGCCAGTGAGGCTCACATCTCTGGAATGAACAACAAAAAGAAGGTTTCCAGTACACTCCAGTCAAACCACAAGGTAAACGAGGCCAACTAACCACTGTTGGAGAAATGTTAGACTGAAGGTGCTGTGCTTTCAGGTAAGACACAAGAGTGAGACGTTATATACACGGGTAACAATAATGATCCAATGGCACTACAAAACACAGGCAGGGTCATGAGGATGAAGATGGGAAAATGGAGAAATGCACGAAATATGGCCATTTAAAAAATGAAAACTGAATGCAAATTATTCGCAAATATTGCTACAGCATAAACCACACAGCCAAACAGCCTTTTGAATCTGTTCATGTCACTGGCAATGTCAGTACTCATCCCAAATGCTTTCCAGGTGGTGGTGGGAAGTCAATATGGATAAATACTTCTAAAATCGATCAGGATTTTACTTTTACAATGTTTCTGAGACTTGATATGAAGAGAGAGGCCAGAACTCCCAGTGCACAACAATTTTCTTTCAGAGCCCTGGAAAGGCTGGTCATGTTTGCCAAAATGACAGAGGTACAGCTCTTACACTTCGCTGTGGCCCACCCAAAAACCACAGATCATTCTCTGCTGCCTCATGGTTAGCAAAAGACTTTCATTCATATAGCACCTCTCAAGACTTCAGAATGTCCCAAAGTGCCGTATAGCCAATTAGGTACTTCTGAAGCATCAAACTGGCTGTAAAGTGAGAAACATAGCAGTCACTTTGCACGTTGCTGAGCTCCTACAAACAGCAAGGAAATTAAGAACTGGTATTGAAATTTAAATGGGGTTGACTGAGCAGCAACAGTGGTCCAGAATCAGCATCATTTATATCCTTTTCTTTGAACTGGGTCCCAGCATCTTTCAAGTCTATCTGATATGGTAAACAAAACTTTACTTCCACTCCTTATAGAAAAAGAGTAAATCCAACATTGTAGCTTTCCCTCAGTGCTACAGTTGAATGTTGGTCCATTTATTCACTCACATCTCTGGAATGGGAGTTGAACCCACAGCTTCTAACTCAGGAATCAACTGCACTATGAAAGTTATACTTCATTTGTGCAAGAATTATTTAAAACTTGCTATGTACAGCACAATCTCGACAGCCAAACAAATTCCCACAGAAACTCAAAAACCTTTTACACAGTAGAGACAAATTCATCCAACATCTCAGCGGTATATGCCAAGTTAGACAGTGGTATAGAATGCAGAAAAACAGGCTTGATCTCTCCTTTGTACTGATCAGACAATTGCATTTAGCGATCCTGCAACTGAATTTGGAACAAAAGAGGTTTAACCAGAATCCAGTGACCATTTGGTAGGAGCAAATTATTGCAGATTCTCCGATGAAGAGTCATCTAGACTCAAAACATTAGCTTGCTCACTCTCCATGGATGCTGTCTGACCTGCTGTGATCGCCAGCATTTATTGCTTCCAGTGATTATCTTGACATAGAGTCACAGAATCATAGAGATGTACAGCATGGAAACAGACCCTTCGGTCCAACCCATGATGACCAGATATCCCAACCCAATCTAGTCCCACCTGACAGCACCCAGCCCATATCCCTCCAAACTCTTCCTAATCATATACCAATCCAAATGCCTTTTAAATGTTGCAATTGTACCAGCCTCCACCACTTCCTCTGG
>NC_057744.1:31503150-31583231 GCF_004010195.1 Chiloscyllium plagiosum | reverse complement strand
AGCTCAAATCCTCCAACCCTGGCAACATCCTTGTAAATCTTTTCTGAATCCTTTCAAGTTTCAAAACATCTTTTTCTTCCCAGGGAAAGAGGGTGTGACTGGCTAGACCAGCATTTATTGCCTATCCGTAATTACCCTGGAGAAGGTCAAGATGAGCTACTTTCTTGAAGTGTAGTTCTTGGAGGGCTGGGTCACTCGCAGTGCTCATAGGGCAGCAATTCCAGGATTTAGACCTGCAATAGTGAAGAACCAATAATATATTTCCAATTCGGGATGGTGAGTAGCTTGGACAAGAACTTTCAGGTGGTGGTGCTCTTATTGCATCCTTCTGGATAGTAGAGGTTGTGGATTTGGAAGGTGTTTTAACATGTTACTGCAATGCATCTTGTAGATGGTACACACTGCAGCCATTTAGCATCAGTGAAGGGAGTGAACGTTAAACAGAGTTTGATTCTGGCTGTGAAACGAATAAGCAAAAATTGTCAAAACTTAAATGATCACGGTTGTCATTCAGACAGTGTAAGGTTCCATATTCCTACAGAATTTTACCTCAGAATAGTGGCTAAATTGGACAAAGAAAAATAAAAGTTCCCTGCAACATTTTTTTTGAAGAATCAAATCAAATGTTAAAGGAGATTCATAGAAATGGAAGCAGCTCATTGGCATTGCGGACTATATGGAATTGACCAACTTACTGGGATTTTGCATAATCTACAGAAACACAACCTCAGGATTTTAAAAGACAGTTAATTACAAATTAAACAGGCGATGGCAGGGGGCGGACAGAGAGCGGATGACGCCGATAAGGCGCAGTGCCTGGACTCTCAGTGTGTCCCCGAACTCGCATATCCCGACCCTGGCTTCCCCAGCACTGCTGCCCGGGGCCCCGAGCGCGTCTGACCCGGGAGCCGGTCCCTGTCCCCGCCCCCGGGGCCCTGTCGCTGTCCCCGCCCGGGGCCCGAGCGCGTCTGACCCGGGAGCCGGTCCCTGTCGCTGTCCCCGCCCGGGGCCTAGCTCTTCCCCACCCCCACCAAGGCCCTTTCCCTGTCTCTCTCTATCCCCCGGGGCCCCTCGCTTCCCCGCGGATTGTGCCCGGGCCACCTCCCCCTCTGACCTGCTCAGCTCTTCGTTCACTCCATCCGCAGCCGCGGCTCGGGCCGCTCGCTGGTGTAACCTACCCCGCTAGCGGAAGTGGCCAAACCACTCGGCCACGGCGGCGGGGGGGGGGGCGGATCCCGCGGAGAGGGGGCCCTCCGATTGGGCGATCCGCTACCAGTCAGAGCCGGCCGTTTCCGGTATCAAGTTTGGTCGAGCTCGCAAAGTGGACGTGTCATTCGCGCGAGGCCGCGCGCCTGCCCACGTCGAGGAGTCCCAGCGGAACAAGAGCGACCCCTGCAACTATTGCCTGATGGGATACCGGAGGTTTGAAGCTGGGCAGCTGTCAATCAAACAGTCTGAGCTGCAGTGCGTGAGGGTGTGAGAAGGAGAGACTGGGAACATCCACAGACAGGAGCTAACATTGACTGTTCAAATGCCTTTGGGAAAGACTAACAGAGCCAGGGAGTATATACCGAATGGTAGGACCTTAGGAGACAAAGGATCAGAGGGGCCTTGGTGTGTATGACCATAGATCCTCAAAGGCAGTGGGACTGGTGGATAAGGTGATTAAGAAACTGCAAGAGTACAGAGGATATGGTGCACCTATGTATAAGACTGAGTCGAAGTGTGTTGCTGGAAAAACACAGCCGGTCAGGAGGCATCTGAGGAGCAGGAGAATCGACGTTTCAGGCATAAGCCCTTCATCAGGAATGAAGGGGTGGTCCAAGGGGGCTGAGAGATAAATGGGAGGGAGGGTGGGGACTGGGGGAAGGTAGCTGGGAATGTGGTAGGTACTCCTGCTCTTTGCATGCTACCTGACCATCTGTGCTTTTTCAGCACCACACTCTTCTACTCTGATCTCCAGCATCCGCAGTACTCACTTCCTTCCAGTTGATTATAACCTTAGTGCAAAGCCTGTTCCAAGTTCTTCTCCTCCCTCTTCAAGGATTTCAGTGAGTCTCTCTCACTGCAACCCCCCCCCACAAACACACACATATATAGCAAGGACAGCTACAAAGTGGAACAACTCCCCACCAGTCGGGATCCTTCATCAGGATGTGAGGTACAGAGTTATGAAAGATGTAGATAGGTAGAAACATTTCACCTTAATAGAGGGGTCAATAACCAGTGGACTGTTTTAAAGGTAAGGAGCAGGAGGTTTTAAGATTAGAGGGGATTCATTTGAGGGACATCAGTTGATTTTTAAAAAAATTAATGTAGCATCAATCGTAATCGTTGTGCTATTCCGGAGAAAATTCTCTCATTGAAGATATTGATGGAAACCTTGCCCAGACCTTCCTCTGCATTTTTCCATAGCTGCCCAATAGACTTGAGAATCTGAGTAATAAAACTTGACTCACCAGCACATTACATACAAACACTTAGAGCAGGGATTATATGTTTGATTTCCTGAACCTGCTCTGTTATTCAATTAAATCATAAAACCTCAAATCCACATCCCCCATCTCTCAGAATCAGAGTGTTTGCTGCAAGAGGAGGATTTTCAGCCTGCCATGTCTACACTTACTCCTCAAATAAATACGAGCTAGTGCCAGTGTCCTCCCCACCCACAATAGCCTTGCACATTATTTCAATCCAAGTAATCATCCAGTGCCCCCTGTATGCCTCCTTTGAACTTACCTCGACTGCATTTTCCGGCAGTTCATTCCATACCTTAAAAGTTCGCGGTGTGAAAACGTTGCTTCTTGCATCAGATTTGCTCTTTTTGAAAACCACTTTAAATCTGTGCTCACTGGTTCTTGACAGTTTATCCCTATCAAGCCTGCTCATAATTTTGTAAACTTCTATCAGATCTTCCTTCAGTCTTCTCTCTAAGGACAACAGTCCCAACTTTTACAATCTGTCCTCATAACCAAAGTTTCTCATCCCAGGAACCATTCTTGAAAATTGCTTCAGTACTCATTCTAATGCATTCATATCCTTCCTACAATGAGGTGCCCAGATCTGTATTCAGGGTTCCAGCTGAGATCTAATAATTGTTATACAAGTTCAACATCACCTCCTTGCTCTTGTACTCTATGCCCTTTTTAATAAAGCTGAGGTGACTGCATGCTTTACTTCCTGCTCTTACTACCTATTCTACCACCTATAGTGATCTAACACATATACACCTAAATCCCTCTGCTCCTGCCCCCCACCTTGGAATTGTGATTCCATTTATAATGTCTTTCAATATTCTTTATACAAAATACATCACTTCACACTTCTCTGTATTGAATACCACCTATCTGCCCACACTACCAAATTTTTTATGTCACAGAATCCCTAAAGTGTAGAAGTAGGCCATACAGCCCATTGAGTCCACACCTACCCTTGAAAGAGCATCCCACCCAGGCCCATCCCCCCATCCCAATAGCCCTACATTTCTCATGGCTAACCCACCCAATGTGTACATCCCTGGACACTATGGGCAACTTGGCATGGCCAATCCATCTTATGTTTTTGGACTGTGGGAGGAAACCCACGCAGGCACAGGAAGAATGTACAAACTCCATATTGAGTCACTCAAGACTGGAATCGATCCTGGGGCCCTGGCACTGTGAGGCAGTAGTGCTAACCACCATGACCATCATTGCCTAAATATATGCCTTTTTTAAAAAAAAAGATACAATCTTTAAGATGCTTAGTTTACCATGGATGGTGGGGTTCCCTTTTGATTTGCGTGTGTTGGATTGTGACTAGTGTATTCTGAAATATCCCTTTAAATATCTGCCATTATATCTCAATTGACTTACCCATGAACCTAATTTGCCAGTCACCTTGAGCTAGCTCTGTTAGGAGGCAGTGAAAGCCAGGTCATTGAGTATATTTAAGACTGAGATAGATAGGTTCTTGAGTATCAAGGGGATCAAGGGTTACGGGAAGAAAGCAGGAGAATGGGAAACTTATCAGCCGTGACTGAATGGTGGAGCAGACTCGATGTGCTGAATAGCCTAATTTCTGCTCCTATGTCTTATAATCATCCTAATCTAAATTTAAAATGAACCCACTTTTCTCTCCCTCAAACTGAATGTAAAATTCAATTTGAACACTGCTACCAAGGGGCATCTTCACTGAAATAATTAATACTACCTTGTTACACAATACCAGGTGTGGTGTAGGCTGTGTAGCTCCAGAACATGCTATTCTAAGAAACCATTTCAAAACATTCTATGAATTCATCTAGGTTACTTTTGCCTGTCTTACTTTTTCAGTAGACTAACATCTATGATTATTATCAGAGCTTTCTAACAAATTCCCATTGCTCTTTCCTTTATACTATGTTCTCACATACAATCCCCAGTGTGGAAACAGACCATTAGGCCCAGCAAGTGCACCCCCCCAACCCTCCGAAGACTAACCCACCCAGACCCATTCCCCTACCCTATTACTCCAACATTTACCCCAACTAATGCACCTAATCTACACATCTCTGAACACTACTGGCAGTTTAGCATGGCCAATTCACTTAACCTGCACATCTTTGGATTGTGGGAGGAAACCCACACAGACATGGGGAGAATGTTCAAACTCCACACAGTTACCAGAGGCTGGAATCAAACCTGGGTACCTGGTGCCATGAGGCAATAGTGCTAATTACGGAGCCATTATGCTGCCCATATGGGTCATTTAAATCACACCCACATGGAACTTGACTTTATCATTTCTCATGTCTACCCAGGTCACATCTACATTCGGATTTCCTGAACTTCATTCATCCCTCTCCAACGTAGTAATAATGAATGAAGAGTAATCATTTTAATAACATCATGTCCTTTCTAATTGTCATGCATCCTTCATTATTCAGATTTGAAGCTATATAATCCCACCACCATGTTTCTGTAATGGTAATTATTTTCATTGGTACTATCTATTCATCTGTTGTATTTCAAGTTATGCTCAGTTACAGAACTTTTAGGTTTGTCCTTTCTGTATTCTGTTGCCATATTTGCTGTTGTAATCTGAATATCATTTCCCATATTAACATTTTTTTCTTGTGATGTGCTAGTGTGATTTAGAATTGTACTGATGTCCAGAATTAGTTATAGTTTAAAATTGTCTTTAATTTGTAAGTTGCAAATGATTAAATCAGTATTTTTACTTATTTTAATAATGGCTGTTGGTGGGTGTATGAAACTTTCACTATTTGCTCACCTGTGCTATGAAAAATAAATTGCAGTTCAATTGCAGATGTTGACATTTCAAAATTGGGCTGTATCTGAAAAGTGTTGTGTGCTGTGCAATACTCTGGTGAACTATTAGTTGCCACAATTTATGTCACAGTTATTCTGGGATAATAAATTGATTGCTAGTTTCCCTTTCATGGCTGGCTGTAGTTAATACCAAGGTGCCAATATTGCAATTTACCTTCTGTACTGAGCTTCCTCAGTGCCTTATTCAGAAAGCATTGCTCCAACTTGTACAAGTGCTTTTATTTTCACATTAAATGGCGTGTACACTGACATATATCAAATACATTTTGAGCTCCATTTTTATATCATCCTCAGTCTGCAACAGGGGCTGAGGACAAAGTCCTTATTACAAAAGCACACAATGTGTCAAACACAACTTTTAAAATTACTTTGTATAAGTTCACAAAACATAGCACATTGAGTAAGATCTTATTCTTTTTAAAAAGAGAAAGTTGAACAGCTCAAGCTTGCTGTAGTTTGAAAACAACATGCTTTATATGAAATCTGAAAATGCACATTAAAATACAGTCAAATACACTAATCATCCTTCATATAAAAGGGGCAAAAGCAGCTTGATCTGAAATTTATGGACATTGTCCATCAGCACCCTCCACCTAGAAGTAATATTTTATCTCCCTTTTTTGGTTTGTTATAGGAAGTTGTACCATTTAAAATATTTGTTGAAGAGGGTGGCTCCCTGTATAATCAGTGAGTTAATACTGCATGTTGTCCAATAGATTCAAACCAATTAAGGAGTCCCAGGTCACAGCCCAGGCTGTGTTGAGTTCGCTGATCTCAGCCTGAGTAAAAGTTGGAGCACAATAATTAATGGTCAGTGATTCCTAACGTGATGAATGTTAGCATTCTTGTTGGCATTTTGGAGTTACACTCCAAAGTTAAACCTCATGCTTATATGCTCACACTGAGCCTGACTGGACTAACCTTGGGGAGTGGGTAGGATCATGTGAAGAGAAAGCCTGCAATGTCCATCTCTCTGCAATTCAAACAGATTTCAGTAGTGAGGCAACATTTTCAGTTATCAAGACAGCTGCAATTTCTCTTTGCTGCAGACCAGTAGAAATGTAATGGTACATCACAGAACAGGGTATTGCAATGCCTTGCGAGCTTTCTGAATGGTATCTGCAATAGGGAAAGAAAGCCTTCTCATCTAAACAGGACTTTACACATAGGAGCCCTATAAAATGAGCAGTAGTTAGATTGCTAGCATCAGAAAAATAGAAACGATCCCAGATTTGACTAAACATTAACTGGCCACCGAGTCTGAAGTGGAAGAGGAAAATCTGTTTGCAGCTTTTCTGCATCTCCAGGTGAATCGATTGAAAAGCTACATTAAATGTCATAATGTCTATAGGCTGTAATCCCTGAACCAAAGGGAATAAAGGGACTGAATTCATAGTTCAGACAACATTATGGACTGAATTACACCTCACAGTGGGGGAGCACCATGAATTAAGTGCTTAAAACATGTATTTTAAGCTGAGAAAAAGGTGCAGAGGGATAGTAATAACCCAATGACTGCTGGAGCTGTGAAGACACATAACTGGTACGTTAATAATTCACATAAACCACAATATTGATAGTTTTACCAAGTACACATGTCACACAAAATACAATAGAAACATGAGTTATGACCATGTTAAGGTCGGTTTTCTGTGAGGCAGACACAACGCAGCTTGAAACAACTCAAAGTGAAAGAAGCATTTGATGCTTTTGCTCTTTATAGCACTACGTACCACTATGTTATAGATCCAGGTGAATACCGTCTACAGTACATGGAGGTGACTACTGCCATGATTCCTGCTGTATCCTTTAATATAAAAGGAAGGTCATTCACTGGGGCAAGTATCCTCAAATAGGGCTGGGACAATGAGGTCTGATAGTATTTAAGAGTGTCTCAGCTTGCAATCAGGTAAAATTGTGCCAAATGTGTATAAAATTCAACATTTTCAACTCTTTTAAAAAAAATGTTCCAGTTATGATCAGGATTGGAGCCGGGTGCAGGATTCCAGGTAGAGCACTGGTAATTTAAGTCTCTGTGCTAGTGAACTGTACCTCAAGATAAATAGAGTATCCAGATCTTCTTTGAAAATGGACTTTAGTGTTTAACCATGAACTATATTGTTTAAATATAACATTCCAGAAGCACTGAAGAGTCAAAGTAAAATTAATTTCAAGCAAACATTATGATCACATCCTGGACCGGACAGTTCCCAAGTGAATGTCTCTTCTGAATTCACTGCTAAGTATATATAATCTATAATTTAGATATATAGTTGGAGTAAGTAAACACAAATCAGACAAAGAACTGTACTAGCTGTTTCACTTGATTTTATGGAAACAAACTTCGAAATGTTCGATTTGGAATTTTATTGCTTTAAATCTAAAGGCAGGGACTTTGCGCATTAAGTGCAGCTTGTTTGAATTAATTATCTGCTTGACAGCCCAAACATTTTGGTTTCAAACTTTTCTGTACAAGTTGCTGAAATCTACTTTAAAAACAAAGACTTGAAATGGCAGATTATAGGTACATTTAATTTGTATGGGGTGGGGTATGTGTGCTATTTGATGTGATACACAGACTAACAACAGAGGGAGAGGAGACCAATATGGTCAATCCCTGTTCAGCGTTGAATGACGAGGCGGCAGTGGGAGTTCTAAAACTGCCTCAGCCCTGGATTATCAAAGGGGGAGGGCCACTGCAGAGGATAATGAGAAACATTAGCAGGGCTAACACACCTGATTGCTCTCCAGTGGTTCCTGCTCAAAGCAGGTCACCAATAGGCATCAGATTAACACCTTCATCCAGGTAGTGCTCTGGGATATTTTACCAGAGTTCTAAACGACGTGAAAGAAGAACAAATCAGAATTTTAACCCTTTGATCTCAGTGCAAGTGCTAATTGCAGCGCTAGTTGCTCAACTTTTGCTTTTCTTATTCCATTGTTCCACGTTTGGTTTAAAAACATAATTTTCCCAATTTGATTTTAGTTTAACCTGACACATTGCAGTCATCACTGCTGGTTCAAATGGTCTCAAATGTGTGTTAATTTGACAGTAACTATGCCCAGAAACCTGCTTGTTTCTTGCTCCCTTTTTAAATTAATAAATGTTAGTTACATCAGTCTCCTTAATTTACAGAACTTTTAAATGCAAACAAACCTACCTTCAGCCTGCACGATAATTGTGGATAGATTTCCAACAGAATTATGGACTAAAGACAGGGTTTCAGGTGCCATCTCTTTCAATTGATATGTCAATAACTTGATGGAAGAATCAGCTTCACAGCATTAAAGTGACCCATTTAGATTAGATTCCCTACAGTGTGGGAACAGGCCCTTCGGGCCAACAAATCCACACCGACCCTCCGAAGAGTAACCTCCCTCCCTCTGACTAATGCACCTAACATTATGGGCAATTTAGCATGGGCCAATTCACCTGACCTGCACATCTTTGGAGGAAACCGGAGCATCCGGAGGAAACCCACGCAGACACGGGGAGAATGTGCAAACTCCACACAGACAGTCGCCCGAGGCTGGAATCGAACCTGGGACCCTAGTGCTACGAGGCAGCAGCGCTAACCACTGAGCCACCATGCGACCCATATGGGTCACCATTTCAGCACTTGGTTAAATGCCAACGTCATATCAATAAATGCATTGTATAATACAACATACATACATGCAAGCAAGCAGTCTGTTGCCAGGGTACTGCTAATACTCAGAGATATAACCTCAACAGCTCAGATTTCTTTTGAATCAGAATTTCTTTGTTACAGAAATTAGTATCAATTAATGAATGCATATCGGAGAAGAAATTACAGACTGGAATCTAAGGGAGGAGTTCAGGTGGCTCACAAGAATAGTAATGAATATCTAGGATTGAATCATGAAGTGGCATTTAAAAAAAGGGTTTCTAGAGAAGTGCCATTGAAAAATGAACAATACGACAAACTGAGGAAATTGCACGACACGCGAGAGGGAAGGGAGGGGTGTGTGTATACGGACGAGAGAATGACAGTGAGCAACAGAATACAATGAAAAGGGTCCTTGTAGTCCTATATTTCAGCTTGCATTTTAGACACTGTCAAGAGATCAATACAACACAACTTACTTATAAAGAGAATGATATACCCCACTCACAAACAAGGTGCAGCAATTCCACAAGTGGAAATTGCAACTTGTGTAGAACATTAACAATTGGTCCAACTCAATATTTCATGGGCTATGGTATCTCAATACTAACAGTCAAACATGGGCTGAGAGATTTTGAAAGTACTTCCTCGATATTTTATAAATCCAATAAAAGTGATATTCCTGGATGGTCAGCATCCTGATGGTATTTGAGAGAGATGTCAGTAATTTTTTGTGTCCGTGCATACATAGGGACACAGGAGCAGGAGTAAGCCATTCAGTCACTCAAACCTTTTGCAGAGAAGCTGGTTCTACGCACTCAAGGTCAAGAAATATTCCCAAGATTCATATTCAAAGCTAATTAATCAGTGTGGTGCAGCAATAGATTCAAATCGATATCAAACAAAATAAACATCAGTAAATAATGGACAACAGTGCATGTTATCTTGGTACAGGATACTCTGTTTTCTCTTTCTGAAATTTAAGGTTTACTGTTTTTAAAATGTTGCTTCATGTAAGTAATTTTTGATAAAGTTAGGGCCACAGTTTGGTTCCATAGTTCTTATAACTTACGTTCTACTGTGTACTAATTGTGAACAGGCACGATCAGATATCCCAAAATGGATTAAAAAAGTCTCGTCCACACAAACACATTGGTTTCTCATTTTATGGGACTGCTTGAGATGGGACTGCTTGTTTAATTGGAAAGTTCCACTTCAGGGCGGGGGGCTGCAGCTCTCCTCCTTATTATCATCATTCCCCATTATACGGACCCAGTGGCTAAAGGAGGGTTACATAGTCAAGATAACAGGAGTCTGCTGAACCTAGTGAATAGCACCTAGGAGAAAGTGAGGACTGCAGATGCTGGAGATCAGAGCTGAAACATGTGTTGCTAGAAAAGCGCAGCAGGTCCGGCAGCATCCAAGGAGGAGAATCGACGTTTCGGACATAAGCCCTTCTTCAGGAAACCTAAAGAAGGGCTTATGCCCAAAACGTCGATTCTCCTGCTCCTTCGATGCTGCCTGACCTGCTGAGCTTTTCCAGCAACACATGTTTCAGCTAGTGAATAGCACCGACTACAGTAGATCATGAGATATGCTTTTTTATAAATGCACAAAGTTTAAAAGTTTGCTCAACTACATTAATCACATTTCAAGATTGCAGAATTTTAAATACCTTTTATCAACCAGTTGAAATGAAACGGAGCTCCTTCAGTACACCACAGGAAGTTGTTTTGACAAGTCTTTGTTACAAGAAACATGGCAAACATTGCAGCCCTAGAGGCATCTCACCAGACAGAAGCTGCAAGGCTCAGTGGAGGATGGAGATAAGTGAAAGAAACACGAGCAGTGTGGGCTTCTCAGCCTGGTAAGGAACAGATGTGAATTGTGATCCTGAGTAATGATGATCTAGAACACAATCTCAAGTTAAAAATTGTGACAGGAGGTTCAGAGGCAAATGTGTGACTCATGCCAGGAATTTCTGCTTCACAAGGCGAAGTCACAGCATCAAATTATGGGTAGAGCACTGGGGATGAAAACTCTGGAAAGGTCTTAAAATGAGACAAAGCTGGCTCCTTCAGGATGGACGAATGCCTTTGGAATATCTTGTGACCTCTGTATACAGTGAAGTTTAAGCAGTTGTCAGTGCGAACAGAATAGTGCAACAACACCCCCTCACCCCACCTGGTCCACCCATACATAAAATCATAAGAGTCAAATAGCATGGAAACAGACCCTATGTCCAACTCGTCCAAGCCGACCAACCCAACTTCAGATCTTACAGATAAAAGGAGAACAGTCTGCTCCATTGTATGTCATGGTAGAGATACTAACTGTTCCTGACTACTGGTCAACATGACTGACACTGACCCAGAAACTTTCACGATTGAGTGGTATTTTTTTAGTCATACTTTTTTCCATCATAAACATGCATTCTTCCAATTTTGGAAGCCATATGTAATCCCCCACCAATGACATTCTGCACAGAAGGAAGCAACAGTCAGTTCTCTTTCTTCACCTGTCAGAATTCCATCTCTCAGCCATAAGGGAACACTACACGCCGAACAGTTGGAACTGGTCACACGTTGAGAAGACTTGAAAGCTAATACATTCTGTACGGCTATTACAGAAGTAATCTGGACATGTATCAAAGAGTTTAATATAACCTTCGATCTGGCCAAAGACAAAACACGGTCAACAGTAAAATTAAGGCAAAGTGAGACTACCTTAAAGGGGTTTGGCCAGATTGGCTGGGATGGAAAAGGAGAGGGTTGAGCAGCAAGAAATGGCAAGGAGTAAAGAACTTAAACATAAAATTTGGACAGGACCAAAATGTGATTTTACCAAATGGATGATAGATCAGAAGATGGTTGGGTTTGACCTTTCATTTGTCAGTCATTGTGCTGACCTATAATTTGCTTTTACAGTATTCACACAACTCAACTTTTGTTCATGGAGTATTAGCCAACCATTTAGCCACATATCTGAAATGTAAGTATCGTCAGTTCTGCTATAACGAGTGTTTTTTCAAAGCAAATTGACTATAATGTGATTGAAGAATTTAGACCATTATTTGTAGATTGCGACCTTTCCTTACCTGTCTTGGCTATAACGCGATTCAGACCCCATTATTTTAGATGGTGCAGCTATGGCACAATTTCCTTATAACGTGAGATTGCACGAGGATGGAACCAACACATTACATCAGAACTGACTGTGGTATGAACACTGTCAATGCAGGCTCAGTGATTCCTAACATATGAAAAAAACACATTGGGCTTGGGATAGTCTAAATCAGAGCACATTTTTATATGAGAAGTAAGTTCTAATGTCAGTCTTTAAGGAATAACATTTTGTAAATTCCACACTGCAGTACTCCATCCCTCTTCAAAAAGAATCACTGAATTAAAAAAAAAATTAGGTTTCTTCATTAACTCAATGGGATCACAAATACACTTAACCATAATTATTAGTTTTAATATTGAACCAGAACTAGAAAGTTACCATTTTCATTATGAAATCCCTGATGGTTATCTGGAGTGAGACTAATACTGACACAAGCATGGTTACATGTTCACAACCTTGCACACCTTTCCTCTCACCCTGGCCCCTCAAAACAACAGAGAAACACATTATGTTCTGTAAGTCACACACTTGGCACAAATGTATACAAATGTAACATTCAGGCACAAGTCAGCTAACATTTGCAACAAGTTCTCTCTCACTCACATGCATTCTATAAAACGCTTTATACATAAAAGTGTACCACTTGAAAATCAGATGAAAATTCAAGTCTTCTACTTCCCAGTTTGCTAACACGTAGGTGAATTGCACAAGAATTCAGAGAGGTGGGGTGTTGGACAGGTGAAAGGCAGGTCTGGAATCCATGTTCAGAAACACGTGAAGTGTGGCTGCTCATTAACAAAGTCTCCAGTAGAACAGTCCTGCCTTCTTGAGCTGTGGATCATTTGTGAGAACCCTATGCAAAGGGAGGGGGCAAGAGGCATTATACCCTCAACTGAAGTTTACTGCTGCGTCGTAGATCGTTGTTTGGCAGGGGATGAATGAGGAGATGGCAGATGCTCAGACGACCCTGTTGTTGTCATGGCAGATTGGATATGAACCGTCTTGTGAAAGAGTTTATTGCTGAGCATGATCACAAAGGAGAAGAGGTGGAGCTGGAAATGACTGGAAGAGAAATTGAAATAACAATCAAAGTTGTGTCTGTTTTAATTTCAAATAGCATCACTCCAGTTCCTATTATGACGGAAACATTTCTCAAGTCCTATTCCCCTTGCCTTGAAATTTTAAGTCGTGATTGTCTGGTATTAATTCCTGCTTTCAATCAAGGGTGATGCGCAGAATTCCTGACTAAGAAAGCTCATCTTCACCTTTTTAAAAAAGTTATATCTTCACCATTTTGCTGTATTAATAATATTTGGGACATGAGCATTCCTCCATTTTGAGATTTCACACTGCATTCAATCTGGTGTAAGATGTTACATGAAATTTAGACAAATAAATGTGACTGTGCAACAGAAAACCCTTGATTTTTGATACTGTATGCTTTATAGTAATTCCTGTTTGATTGTAATTTGTGAGGCTAGCCAGTTCTTCAAATATATTCATAAATTCACCACTTTTAAATAAAAAAAATTCCAATTCTCCCCACACGTCTAGGGGATCGTTTGTCCTTTGCCTGCAGGATAGAAATATGATGGACAATCAACATAGTAGACAGGAAGGAAGTTTGCTGAGAGTTTTGATGTGCAGTCCTGCAGCTGATGGATGCTAGCCTGTGGCTGCAATTCTGGCTGGTGTTGTGGGAGGCTTCAGCTGTTGGCACTGGGGAAATTGGGCAAGTAACTTTGCTGGGTTACCTGTGTGTACCTACTTCAGGGGGATAATCAGGAGAACTGGTTGTGTCCTGGCAACAAGTTGCCATCCACCATGAAGCAACAATGAATGGCTTGCAGTCTCTCACTTTGGGAAATGGTTGGAACTGTTCAAACGTCCTTCGTGGAGGGTCCATACACATCAGCCGGTGCTGGGGTTCTATACTGTGCTCCAGAACTGAATAAATCTAATTGAAGTTGCTTGTCATCCCATCTCTCCCCGAGTTTTATGCTTTTATAGTTGGGAAAAAGGTTGAAACATCAATTCTGAAGGACATCACCACCAACTCTGGGATATGTCATGGAGAAAGCGAAGTCTTTCATTTTCAATGCAGCATCAAAAACCTCAGTTCTCCCTGCATTGTGCTGACAATTGATGCTATGTTGTCAAACCTGAGAGATGGTACCAACACTCTTCCCATTTTCCAAACAATAAAAAAAAAATTCATGTGAAGTGGGCATTGCTAGCAAGGCCAACACTTGCTGCCTATTCCTCATTGGTCTCAAGAGGGTGGGCAGTGAGCTGCCTTCTTGAACTTCTGCAATCTGCAGAAATGTAGGAGCAAGAGTAGGCCATTCAGCTGCTCCACCATTCGAGATTATGGCCGATGATCTATCTCAATGCCCTATCCCCTTATCCCCATCTGGGGCAAACACAGTGGCTCAGTGATTAGCACTGCTGCCTCACAGCGCCAGGGACCCAGGTTCAATTCCCACCTTGGGCAACTGTCTGCGTGGAGTTTCCACATTCTCCCTCTACCTGTGTGGGTTTCCACCAGGTGCTCTGGTTTCTTCCCACAGTCCAAAGATGTGCAGGTCAGGTAGATTGACCATGACAAATTGCCCATAGTGTACAGGGATGTGCAAGCTAGGTGGATTAGCCATGGGAAATGCAAGGTTACAGGGATAGGGTAGGGAGTGGATTTGGGTGGGATGCTCTTCAGAGGGTCGGTGCAGACTTAATGGACCAAATGGCCTGCTTCTGCACTGTAGGGATTCTATGAAAACATAAATGTGTATTCAAACTCCAAAAGTTCCATGAAGTGGTACCAATTTGAGTCTGAGTAAAGTGAAGAGTAATTTTTAAGGACAATAAAGATGAACCATATTTGTGGGGGTCTGGAATCAAATGTTCCCCTGATCAGGTAAGGATGGTAGATTTTCTTCCCTAAAGGATTTTAGTGAATCAATTGGATTTCTATAATTATAATTTCAAGATGGTTTCATGTCATTCTTTCACTATACCAATAATGACTTTCAATTCCAGATTTGAGTTTAGAACCATAGAATTAATTCTGAAGAGCAATATCACCCATCTTTGGGAAATGTCAGGAGAAAGCTCTATCCTCCACCCTCAATGCAACATCAAAAACTTCAGTTCTCCCTGGACTGTGTTGCCAATTAGTGTTATGTTGTCAAGCTTGTGAGCTGAAAGCTCAGAATGAGGCCATTTGGCCCACTGAATCTGCACCGGCTCTCTGAAGAGCATCCTATTCCCCAACCCTATTCCTGTAATCTCGCATTTCCCTCAGCCTGCACATCCCTGGACATTACGGACAATTTAGCTTAGCTAATCCACCTAAACTGCACATGTTTGGACTGTGAGAGGAAACTGGAGCATCTAGCAGAAACCCAGGCAGATTTTATTAATCAACTGAATTTAAATTCCACTATCTGCTGTCGTAGAATTTGAATCCATACCCCAGGTATTAATCTGGCTCTCGAGATGACTACTCCACTGTCTCCTTACTATCTTAGTGTTCCTTCTGTTGCATTACGATGAAAATAGGAATTGAAATGTACTTACAATGATCTCAGTGGGGTCTTTGCTTCGTTTGCACTTATTATAAATAGAGGAAAGAGAATGGAGAACAAACAGCCACTGCAAAACACAAAGAGAGACATTTTTTGTTACGAGGAGAAAGTGAGGACTGCAGATGCTGGCGATCAGAGTCGAGTGGAAAAACACAGCCAGTCAGGCAGCATCTGAGCAGCAGGAGAATTGATGTTTCGTTCATAAGCCCTTCAACAGGAATGCCCATCCTGGTGAAGGGCTTATGCCCAAAATGTCGATTCTCCTGCTCCTCAAATGCTGCCTGACCTGCTGTGCTTTTCAAGCACCATATCCTTGACCCACATTTTCTGTTACAAAATGATCTGTCTAGCATCCTTTCCTGGGCAACAGCACATTTTATGCCAAGCTGAGGATTCTGGGTAATCCAAGATGGAGGACAGGAAAATTTCTGGCTGTACCAGCTGCTACCTTTTTGAGATATTTTAGGTGTTGGAGACGATTTCCTCGAACACCAGGAGCAGCAATTACTGTTTCATATGCTGTTGCATTGTTTTGGAACTTTGGGAAAAAAAAGCCAAAACAACAGCAGTTTTATAAGAGAGAAGAACAGACAAAGGAAGCATGTGGTGAGGTCAGTGCAGGAGAGAGAGAAAGAGAAAGAAACTGACACCACAATGAACCTGCACAGTTACTGCCTTTGCTGTTTGAATTCATGTATCACTTGACATTGGAATGCATCTGGGAAAATTAACAAAGTGAAATTCACAACTAATCTTCGAGGAACTATTTGGGTGAAGTTCACAACACAGAAACAGATAAGTGAATTCTTTTAAGTGTGTGGGTTCTTTCTTGATTATATGTTTTTTGAGATATGTCTCTTGATTAAACATAAGATATAAGCCATAGCTATTAATTTAATCTGGGGCAGTGTTTTGTAGAGGAATAAGACGGTGTTATTTTCTGGGTCTGCAGATTGTGAAGGAGCAAAAAATGGCCTTTAGTCGAATGATATGCGCTTCTTGTCAGATGTGGGAGTTTAAAGAGAGTTTAAGGGTTACTGTGGATTATATCTGCAATAAATGCTGTTGGTTGCAAATCCTATCAGATTGAATGGATCGGTTGGAGAGACAGTAAGAGGCAATGAGGAATTTGCAACACAACAGTATGTGAGGGATGGCAGTTATAGGAAGGGTAAGAGAGGTAGGCAGCTAGTGCAGGAGTCTTCTGTCTTCTGTGGCTATCCCCATTTCAAGCAAGTATGCTATTTTTGAAAATGTAAGGGGTGATGGATTCACAGGGGAACGTACAACAAACAGTCCAGTTTCTGGTATTGAGACTGGCTCTAATGCAACGAGGGGTTCGTCCGGTTCCAAGAGATCAATTGTGTTAGGTGACTCTCTAGACCGAGGTACAGACAGACGTTTCTGTGGCCAGTAGCGAAAAAGCAGAATGGTGTGTTGCTTCCCTACTGCAAGGATTAAGGATGCCTCAGAGAGGGTGCAGAATGTTCTTAAAGGGGAGGGGGGCCAGCAGGAGGTCATTGTGCACATTGGAACCAAAGACATAGGAAGGGAAAAGGTTGAGACTCTGAAGGGAGATTACAGAGTTAGGCAGTAATTTAAAAACGAGGTTCTAAAGGGTAGTAATATCTGGATTACTCCTGGTGATATGAGCTAGTGAGGGCAGGAATAGGAGGATACAGCAGATGATTGCACGGCTGAGGAGCTGGTGTATGGGCAAAGGATTCACATTTTTTTGGATCATTGGAATCTCTTTAGGGGTAGAAGTGACCTGTACAACAAGGACAGATTACACCTGAATTGGAAGGGGACTATTATACTGGCAGGGAGATTTGCTAGAAGAGGATTTAAACTATTAAGGTGGGACCCAGGGAGATAGTGAAGAAAGAGATCAATCTGAGACTGATCTGAGAACAAAGACAAGTCAAACAGTTAGGGCAGGTACATGGGACTGGGATATCATAGCAATTACAGAAACATGGCTCAGGGATGGGCAGGACTGGCAGCTTAATGTTCCAGGATACAAATGCTACAGGAAGGATAGAAAGAGAGGCAGAGGAGAGGGAGTGGCATTTTTGATAAGGGATAGCATTACAGCTGTACCGAGGGAGGATATTCCTGAAAATACATCCAGGGAAGTTATTTGGGTGGAATTGAGAAATAAGAAAGGAACGATCACCTTATTGGGATTGTATTATAGACTGGAGGAGAAAGTGAGGTCTGCAGATGCTGGAGATCAAAGTTGAAACTTTATTGCTGGAACAGCACAGCAGGTCAGGCAGCATCCAGGGAACAGGAGATTCGACGTTTCGGGCACAGGCCCTTCTTCAGGAATCATTCCTGAAGAAGGGCCTGTGCCCGAAACGTCGAATCTCCTGTTCCCTGGATGCTGCCTGACCTGCTGTGCTGTTCCAGCAATAAAGTTTCAACATTGTATTATAGACTCCCTAATAGTCAGAGGGAAATTGAGAAACAAACTTGTAAGGAGATCTCAGCTAACTGTAAGAATAATAGAGGAGTTATGGTAGGGGATAAAAAGTGGATAAATTCCCAGGACCTGATCAGGTGTACCTTAGAACTCTGTGGGAAGCTAGAGAAGTGACTGCTGGGCCTCTTGCTGAGATATTTGTATCATCAATAGTCATGGGTGAGGTGCCGGAAGACTGGAGGTTCCCTGAGTTGGGGGAGTCCAGAACTAGAGAGCACAAGTTTAGGGTGAGAGGGGATAGATATAAGAGAGACCTAAGGGGCAACTTTTTCACACAGAGGGTGGTACGTGTATGGAATGAGCTACCAGAGGAAGTGGTGGAGGTTAGTACAACTGCAACATTTAAAAGGCATTTGGATGGGTATATGAATAGGAAAGGTTTGGAGGGATATGGGCCAGGTGCTGGCAGGTGGGACTAGATTGGGTTGGGATATCTGTCGGCATGGCCGAGTTGAACTGAAGGGTCTGTTTCTGTACTGTACATCTCTATGACTATGATTCGGGTCCACGAAGCAGTGTTTCCCAAACGTTATCTCACTATGACTTCATTTCAACACTTGAAAATGATCAAACTTTTGAGTAAGAACTACCAGGGTGAGGAGAGGAGGACAGTGAGAGTGTGATCTCGGGCCTTACTGTAAGTGCAGGCCGTACTTGTTACAACAGTCAGAGCTCCACTGTGGCCACAACTTGCAAGTGTCAGCTTGCAACCCACTCGGGGTCCGAGAGAAGGTGCAGAGGAGGCTAACGTGAATATTTCCAACGATGGGTCAAACTGGTTGGAAGGTTAAGTTGGAGAAGCTGGTCGGTTTCGTAGGAAAAATGGGGTTTGGGGACAGGAGTTTGTGGGGAGATCTGGCAGAGGTGTATATGATTGTGAAAGATTTACATTATGTAAAGACATAAAAGCACTTCTGATTTGCTCATGGCACAAGGATGAGGGCTCTTTCCCAAAAGATTCTTCGGGGAAAAGGAGAGTAAGAGCTTTATAATCCACTGGATAGTATTGCCTCTGATTCTTGCTGCCAATGAGGGTGGTAGATGCCGAGATGATGAAAGATTTCAAAAGTAAATTGAGCAGGTGGGCGAACTGAACTAAGCAGCCGATGGGGATAGAGCAGAAGGAAAGGGTCTAATTGGATTGCTCTGGAAGATTTACATAGACTTAATGTAGATCATAGAACAGTACAGGCCCTTCAGCCACTGATGCAGACCTTTTATCCCATTCTAAGAACAAACTAACCTACATATCCTTCATTTTACTATCATCCATGTGCCTATCCAAGAGTCACTTAAATGTCCCTAATGTCTCTGACTCTACTACCACCGCTGGCAGTGCATGCTAGGTACCCACCACACTGTGTATAAAGAATCCATCTCTGACATCTCCCTTAAACTTTCCTCCAATCACCGGAAAATTATGCCTTGTGATAGATATTTCTGCCCTGGGAAAAAGTTTCTGACTATCCACTCTATCTAAGCTTCTTATCATCTTGTACACTTCTATCAAGTCACCTCTCACCTTTCCTTGCTCCAATGAGAAGAAATTTTCTTCATTAGACATGCCCTCCAGTGCAGGCAGCATCCTGGTAAATCTCCTCTGCACCCTCTCTGAAGCTTCCACATCTTTCCTATAATGAGTCGACCAGAACTGAACACAATATTGCAAGTGTGGTCTAACCATGGCTCTATACAGCTGCAGCATAACCTCGCAGCTCTTAAACTCAATCCCCCTCCTAATGAAAGCCAACACTATACGCTTTCTTAACAATCCTATCAACTTGGATGGTAACATTGAGGGATCTATGGACATGGACCCCAAGATCCCTCTGTTCCTCCACACTGCCAAGAATCCTGCCTTTAACCCTATATTCTGCATTCAAATTCGACCTTCCAAAATGTATCATTTCCCACTTCTCCAGGTTGAATATTTCCCAGCCCAGTTCTGCTAACTGTCAATGTCCCGTTGCAAACTATCACAGCCCTCCAGACTATCCATCACTCTCCCAACCTTCATGTCATCAGCAAACTTTACTAACCCACCCTTCCACTTCCTCATCCAAGTCATTTGCTCACAAAAAGCAAAGGTCTCAGAACAGATCCCTGTGGAACACCACTGGTCACCGAGCTCCAGGGTGCATACGATCGATCTACTACCACCCTCTGCTTCTATGGTCCATCCAATTCTGTATCCAGACAACCAAATTTCCCTGTATCCCAAGCCTCCTCACTTTCTGAATGAGCATATCATGGGGAACCTTATCAAACTCCTTCCTAAAATCCATGTACACCACCTCCACTGATCTACCTTTAAAGTGTTTTGTAACATCCTCAAAGAATTCAATAAGGCTTGTGAGGCATGACCTGCCCCTCTCAAAGCCATGCTGACTATCTCTCGTCAAACTATGGTTTTCCAAGTAATTATAAATCCTGTCTCTCCGAATCGTCTCCAGTAATTTGCCCACCACAGACGTAAGACCGACTGGTCTGTAATTCCCAGGACTATTCCTATCCAAACAAAGACACGCATGAGAATTCCAACTGAAACTGTATCAACAAACACATCGAGTTAGAGCCAATCTACCACCAGAGAAAAGGAGCAGGAAGTAACATCACCAACCCAAAGAACCCCAAACATATAAACAGAAAGCAGGAATTTTCAGCATTGCTTCGCCTGAGGCCCACTGAAGACGTTACCTAGTCGGGTAACAAAATATCTGGAAATGAACCTTCAAGCTCAGCAAGCAAACCTACATCCAAAACTATTCTATTCCCTTTCTATTCCAACGCCCCTCCCCTAAGTCCCTCCTCCCTACCTTTTATCTTAGTCTGCTGGACACACTTTCCTCATTCCTGAAGAAGGGCTTATGCCCGAAACGTCGTTCTCCTGTTCCCTGGATGCTGCCTGACCTGCTGCGCTGTTCCAACAACACATTTTCAGCTATTCCCTTTCTTGAACAAGGGAGTAACATTTGCCACCCTACAATCATCTGGCACTATTCCAGTGGACAGTGAGGATGCAAAGATCATTACCAAAGGTGCTGCAATCTCTTACCTTGCTTCCTGTAGTAACCGAGGTGATATCCCGTCTGGCCCAGGGGACTTCTCTATCCTTCTGTTTTTCAAAGTTTTCAGCAAATCCTCCTTCTTAACATTAACCTGCTCAAGCACATCAGCATGTTTCATGCTGTCTTCACAAACAACAAGGGCCCTCTCAGTAACGAATACTGAACCAAAATATTCTTAAGGGCCTCTCCTACCTCTTCTGACTCCAGACACAAGTTCCCTTCACTATCCCTGATTGGTCCTACCCTCACTCTGGCCATCCTCTTTTTCCTCACATAAGTACAGAATGCCTAGCAGCTTTCCATAATCCCAGCTTCTAAAGCTTTCTCATGCCTTCTTCTAGCTCTCTTAAGTCCAGTCTTCAGTTCTTTCCTGGCTACCTCTACAGCCCTGTCTGATCCTTGCCTCCTCAACCTTAAATAAGTTTCTTTCTTCCTCTTGACTAGATGTTCCACAACCCTTGTCAGCCAAGTTTCCTTCACCCTACTATCCTTCCTTCCCTCAGTGCGACAAACCTATCCAGCACTATCAGTAAGTGCTCCCTAAACAACCTCCACATTTCTGTCATGCATTTTCCAGAGAACATCTGTTCCCAATTTAGGCACCCCAGTTTCTGCATAATAGCATTATAATTCCCCCTCCCCCAATTAAATACTTTCTCATACCATCTAATCCTATCCCTCTCCATGACTATAGTAAAGGTTAGGGAGTTGTGTTCACTATCACCAAAATGCTCTCCCACCTGGCCTGGTTCGTTGCCAAGCACCAAATCCAATATGGCCTCCCCTCTAGTCAGCCTATCTACATATTGAGTCAGGAATCCTTCCGGGACACATGACAAAAACTGCTCCATCCAAACTATTTGAACTCAGGAGACTCTAATCAATATCAGGGAAAGTAAAATCACGCATGACAACAACCCTGTTACTTCTGCACCTTTCCAAAATCTTCCTCCTAATCTGCTCTTCCATGTTGCCACTGGGGGAGTCTGTAGAAAACTCCCAATAAAGTGACTGCTCCTTTCCTGTTTCTGACTTCTACCCATACTGACTCAGTAGACAAACCCTCCTTGGTAACCTCCCTTTCTGCACCTGCAATATTATCCCTGATTAGCAATGCCACTCCCCCTCCTCTTTTACCTCCACCACCCCCCTTCCTTTTTAAACCCTGGAACATCTAATACAGAATAACCTCGATTATCTGAATGTGGTGGGCGGGGAGCATTTTTTTCAGATAACTAATCCAATGTCTCTCCTCTGGGACTCAGTGTTTTCTGAAGTTCTCTTTTTCCTCACTCTGCCTACCTTGTTCCCTCCCTCTGTCTCAGGGTTTGTTTCTGAGCAGAGACACACACACACACACACACACACACGTGTGTAAGGGACCTGCAGTATTGCTGAAGCCTCTCCCTGCTGCTGCTTCAATTCAATGGGATTGACAGAGCAAGGGCTTGCCGAGTCCACTCTCCGTTCAGGAGACCAGGCAGCAGCAGCACAGTACCCCCCACAAATGCCGCGTACTTTCAACTCCCCACGTTTCCAGCCAGCGGATGGAGTGAAGCGGCCAGATGTCTCTTATCTCTTCCCCCCCAATGGGGCTCCGGAACAAAATGAAGTAATGGAAATAATACATCAGCTGGACTGGACACCAACAGCAAGACTGCTGCTGCCCTTTTTGGGTGGGGGAAGGAAGAGGTGGGGTAAGAAGAGGAGTCTCAATATAGCACACACACACACAAAACTTCTTACTGCAACGTTTTGACAAGTTCCCACTCTGCCATGGACAGGAAATGTTTTGGAGATTATCTGGGGAAGGGGAGTTTGTATGGTAGGGTAGACCCCATAATAAAGAAAAATAACAGTTAAGTTTCAGCGTTCTTATGAGTTCAGGACTACTATTTTCAAAAACTCAGATGTGAAGTCTTTGTAATGGACTGGTGTGTTCATAATTTGAGAATATTCAGCGCTCTGAATTTGCCCAGATCATCATTCTGTCTGTCTTCGTTGGGAGAGGGAGAGGAAGGAGGGAGGGAGATGTGCCTGAGCTCCAGTCGATATCCAGGACTGTTCTCGGCAGCATTTCAGGAATCCAAATTCACTTTTAATAATTGAAAACAAAAGATACAATTGTCGCACCAGTGTCGGTAACACCTCTTTGATGTAATGTTTTACGGGATCTCAGATCTTGTTCGGTTAACCAATGTTGTTCTGTACATTCTTTCCCCTGTGATTTCCAAGTCTCCATAATGGCCACACTATCCTAATTCCAAGTACTGATCCATGCTCCAAGTTCATCACCCTTATTCCTGATACTTCTTGCATTAAATAACACACTTCAACCCATCACACTAACTACAACTTTGTCCTAACACCCGTCTATCCCTCCTCACAGCCACTCTGCAAGCTAATTCTGGCTGTTCACTAGCTGGCCCATCTTCAGAACCATAGCTCCGGTTCCCACACCCCCTGCCAAACTAGTTTAAACCCTCCCAAGAGTTATATCAAACCTCCTGCCCAGGATATTGGTGTCCCTCCAGTTCAGGTGCAACCCGTCCTTCTTGAACAGGTCCCACCTTCCCATGAGGTATTCCAATGATTGATGTATCTGAAGCCCTCCTTCCTCATTGCTGCTTATGTGCCTTTTGTGAATCTTATTTTTTCTTCTTCCTTGGTGACATGAAGACAGATCTAAGTTTAACAGACAAGAGCACTTTTGATTTTTTGCAGCAGTCATTATTGCCTTCATCAGTCATCCCATAAACTATAAGAACAGAGTGTGCAGTTTTGGTCATACTTCAGGAAGGATGTGATTGCACTGGAGGGGTTGCAGAGTAGAGTCACAGGGATTTTGGCTGGGGTGGAACACTTCAGCTGAGGGGTAAATAGAAAACAGTTGGTACTCTTAGTCAAAGGCTCAATATCAAGGGGGCATAATTTAATATGAAAGACAGGATGTTTGGGGGGGGGATTTGAGGAAAGTGGGGACTCTGGAATGCACTGCCTGGGAGGAGAGTTGAGGCAGGAAACTTCACAACCTTTAGAAAGTACTTACATGAGCACAAGTGTCATAACATTCAAGGCAATATGGACTAGCGTGGAAAGTATATTTTTGGCAGCACAGACTTGATGGGCCGAGGACACTCTTCTACCCTGAATGATTCTAAGCTGGTAACTGGCAAGGAAGATGAGCAAGACTGCATCACTGATTAGATTGGGTAATCAGTAATGATCATAAAATAATTTAAAAACAAGGTGAGAATTTAATTTTTTTTAGTCAGTAGGGACTGGGAGCTGATGTAGCTCAGTGAAAATAAGGATGATGGGTGATTGGCAATTGGTCCACTACAGGATATAAGTGGCAGAGTTTTACATAAGTGGCAGAGTTTTACAGAGTTTTACAGAGCTTTACAGACATTGGAGGATAGGAAGATAGCCGTGAGATCACTGAATAGTCACGTGTCGAGGTTAGAAAGACGTGAGAAGATGGCTGAGGTAGGGATGCAAGTACGTGATGTTACAGAAGTAGGAGATAGATGAAGACATGAGATAGCACCATTATTAAGACTCTGCAATTCATCAGAAGTCAACAGTCAGGGGGGTGCAGGGAATGAACTGCAGCTTGTCATAGGGAACGAAGAAATGGACTTTGGTTTTATTGACATTTACTTGTAGACAACTGCGCCCATCCAAGATTGGAGTCTGACGATGTGGAGTCCATGAAGGGATAAAGCTGTGCTGTGTGTCTGCATATACATGGAACATAACCCCAGGTTTACAGATGGTGCTGTTGAAAGGTTGATTGGAGATGAAAAGAGGAGAAGGCAGAGGATAGGTGTTGCTGGAGGTAACTGGGAGGGCCAGTCGTTGCTGGATATGCTCTTGCTGTACTTGAATACGAGTGGAATCTTTAAGAGCAGTCCTACTCGATTTGATAATGGAGGCATGGTGTTTGGAGGGATTGTCAAAAGCTGCAGATGTTGAAATGTAATGATGCACCAAACACAGAAAAGCCCATTATGGTGCTGTGGTAAATGTGGAAACTCTCTGGAAAGATTCAAACGGGTGCTATGGTGAAGGATAGAAACTTGGGAGACAAGGACTTTGGAAAGAAAAGTGAAGTTGAAAATGCTGCAACAGTTTGCAAAGGAAGAGGAATTAAGAACGGTTGTTTGAGGAGTTGGTGATGATAATAGTTTCAGAGAGATTGTGATGGTACACTGTTAGAGCTTCATGGAATTTTATTCTGTCCATCATGCTCATGCTGGTCCTTTTGAAAGTAAAAAATATTCACTTAGATCCAGCCTCCAGGTCATACCCTTACAGCTTTACAATTTGCTCCCCTTGCATTTAATCCAATTTCCTGTTAGGACGTACTGATTCAGCTTTCATCAACCTTTTGGACAGGGCATTGCAGATCAGAATACATCATTGTCCAAAAAATGTTCTCACTTCACCTCTGTTTCTTTTGTGAATTACTGTCAATCTGTCTCTTAATACCTTCCTCCCTTTAAGAAATGGTTCCGCCTGATTTAGTCTATCAAAACACCTTGTAATTTTAGGCATTTAATTAAATCTCTCAACTTTGTCTGCTTGAAGGAAATCTTTCATCACCTTCAGCCTCACCACATTACTCATCCCTGATACCATTCTGGTACATCCCTGCATCCTATCTGTGGCATTGATATCCTTCCTGAAGGATGGTGCCCAGATTAGAAACAAAAATTTCAGCTAGTGACTAAGCAATGAATTCAACACGTTTATTCTGTTTGTTTCCATTAACAAAGCCAAGGAGTCCATAGGTACTGCTAAAAGCAGCTGATAAGGGAATTTAAGATTGTTGCTGCAAAGTACCTACCTGATGACATAGGATGATGGCAGAGCAGTGAGGATAGCCAATGGCAATCCAAAACCAAAATAATAAGGCCAATTCCGCTCGATATTGGACAAGCGCTGATGCATCTCGATTCCTGTAGACAGCACAAAGAACAAGATTAATACTGCAAATCTGGAGCAGCATTGAGTCACCTGATGAATGCTGTACAATTAGTGTATTTATGACATATCACACCAACATACGCACTGTCACATTACATTTAATACCAGGTTACTCAGACCCTTGTGGGATACAGACCATCTTCCCTGTGCAACTTACCATTGCTATACTCCACCTGAGATGGGCCAGACATCCTTGACATAGATACCTGGCTGCTACAAACATACTCAATGGTTGCACCTAATGCAGGATTTGAGAGGTGGAAATAGGAGCATTGCTAAAACCTGCAGCAATATTCCTGATTAGCGCAGTGTCTCCCAGCCGCTCTCTTCCTCTACCTAATTAAAAAAAAAAAGACTCTGGTGTGTTGATAATATAAGGTTTTTCTATTTTTTATCATGTGATTGGTGTGATTTCTTTTTCCATTTATCTATTATTTCATATTATTGTTGGACTAAATTAAGCTTAAGAGTAAAAATGACAGGAGATCGCAGACCCGCGTTATTCTCCTTTTGCTCAATGTGGGAGCTCAGGGATGCGGCCAATGTTCCTGAGTTCTTCACGTTCAGGAAGTGTGTCCAGCTGCAGCTCTTGTTAGACCGCAAGCTTTAGATAGGGGATCTGGATGAGCACAGACTTGGAGGGCCGAAGGGCCTGTTCCTGTGCTGCAATTTTCTTTGATCTTTATTTTTATTACCTGGCGCTGAGGCCTTCAACTTTCCCCTGAAGAATAGTAGGCCCTGAGTTCAAACAGCAACCTGGAACCTCAAAGGGCTCTTACCTGACTTGATCTTCAGGGACCCTAAAAAACCCTCCAGTCTGCAGAGGTCCCAGTACAAGTGTCACTCTGAGCCTACCACAGACAGACAGACAGACAGAGGAGAGCTGAAGCAAAAGGGTGGGAATGTCCCTTTGAGTGGGCCTTCAGCAGCTTGGGGAAAGTTGGCAACTGGTAGGGGAGGACATGACTACTCCACCGTCATTACCATTGCTCCACCTAGTATTCCTCAGGTTTAACTGGAGAGGAAAATTTGCAATATAAAGTTTAAAAACAAGTTCCCAATAACTTCCACAGTTTCTCAAGTAGCTGTCAGTTTTAGGATTACCCCAATGAGGAAATGGCTCATTCTAATGAAATTCAAACAGCATAAGTCAGTGAACAAGAAATTAAAAACCCCAGCAGAGTGGTGCTTACCATGCTCAGTGGTAAGCATTCTTGTCTGAGTCAGAACATTGGGAGTTCCAGTTTTGCCTCAAAAACCAGATCATCAGGCGGACCTTCCAGTGTAGCATCAAGGAAATGCTGGGCTCTTTCAGGTCAGATCATGGCCCTGCCTGTGCTGCCACTCCCCCAACCCCCCCATCCCCTCAAGTGAATGGAAGAGATCTTACAGCATTATTTGAAGAAAGAGACCAACCCTGCTCATTCTTCCCCTCACCTCAAGATTGATTCACACCCACCCCTCACTTCTGACAGTGATCACTCCTCCATCTCATTCCTCCGCTCACCCTGACAGTGACCATCCAACTCATCCACCATCCCTTTTAAAATTGGCTATTTGGAAGCCAGGGATTATAGAAAAGGAGTGAGAAGACCAACTGCGGGATGGGGTAAGCCCATCAAGTGGCGCAGGACTGGACTGGGGGTGGGCAAACACATCTTGGGGGGGAATTATTGAATGTTACCATGTGGGATGAGCATTGCTACTGCTTGTTCACACTGTGCAGTAACTTTAAGACTAATGTGAACAACTGGAAGTACATCTACTAAGAACTAGAGAAAGGGCATGGCTACAGCCCACATGAGAGATTCCGGACAATCTTAGGTGGGATACGGATCCTGTAAGTGAAGACAGTTTTAGTATGAAGGACAGGATGTGTTGGCCCAGGGCCAAAAGGCCTGTTCCTGTGCGGGATTGTGCTTTGCTGTAATCTAAGCAGATTGACGCCAAACATAGGAATTCTAAACTTGCCAAGTAAATACTGCCGATATAATAACTTGGGTCTTTCTCAGGAGTAATGTAAGTGAAGCGGGAGCCTCTGTCTTTGGTGGATGTGGATTATGTCCAAAAAAGGCCTCCCATACACATTAATCCTAATAATTTTAAAATGAGGCTGAAATATTGGGAGCAGGTCCAATGTTTATTTTCCTGTGGAGACTGGACAAGAAACGGAAAGCATCTAAATACCTTAAAAAGGTCCTATCCACAACTAAAAAAGACAGAATTCAGCAAATCCCAAAACAAAAGGAAACATAACAATGGAAATTGCTGGGAAAATTCAGGTCTGGCAGCATGTCAAAGAATCAGAGATGTACAGCACAAAAACAGACCCTTCAGTCCAACTCGTCCAGGCCGACCAGATATCCTAAGTAAATCTAGTCCCATTTGCCAGCATTTGGCTCACATCCCTCTAAACTCTTCCTATTCACATACCTAATTCCTTTTAAAATGTTGTAATTATACCAGCCTCCACCACTTCCTCTGGCAGCTCATTCCATATGCACCACCTTCTGCATGAAAAGGTTGCCCTTGAGATCACTTTTAAATCTTTCCCCTCACAACCCTAAACCTACGCCCTCTAGTTTTGGATTCCCCCACCCCAGTGAAGAGACCTTGTCGATTTACCCTATCCATGCCCCTCATGATTTTATAAACATCTATTAGATCACCCCTCAGCCTCCGATGCTCCAGGGAAAACAGCCCCAGCCTATTCAGCCTCTCCCTGTAGCTCAAACGCTCCAACCAAGTGTGGAATGAAAGTAGAGTTAATGTTTCCAACCTAGTGACCCTACTTCAGAACCCTTCAGTGACCCTTCTTCTAGTTCAAAAGAAGAATTACTGGACCCAATACATAACTCTGCTTTCTCTACAAATGCTGCCAGACCTGAATTTTCCCAGCAATTTGTTGTTGTTTCCGATTTCTTTGGTTTTCTTTTTTTAGTTTAGGACAATGAGCTCCCCTGCTGGCTGCTTGTTGAAGCTTCAAGCATATGGACTAGCACAGAGGCTCCCAGTCTACATAGAGGCAGCTGATAGTAACAGTACCTGCCCTAGCTAATAGACAAGAGGTAAAACTTAGGAGGGAAAGGTCCACCAGACTTCTTGAAACTGAAGAAGGGCTTATGCCCGAAACGTCGATTCTCCTGTTCCCTGGATGCTGCCTGACCTGCTGCGCTTTTCCAGCAACACATTTTCAGCTTCTTGAAACTGACGACAACTGAAGGACATCTGAAAATACTGACTTCACTTTATATTATTGTCCTGCCACTGGTGATGAACTTGTTTTGCTATTGAGTTTGTTGTGGGATGAAACTCTGTGTCTGGGTTTTCAACAAAATGTCCATTGTTCAGGAGTCACAAGTGCACAATCCAGTTTAGCCACTAAATTGCTGCAAGAAAGTCCCTTTCCCAACATGGCATTTCAATAAAATGGTTTAAAATGTCCAGAAGTCAGTATTGCCAGATATTTAAACTATGTTTCAAGTTTCCGCAAGGGACACTAAACTCCCTTCTGGCTGAGTTTCACTCAATTTCACTAACTAGTCACATTTGGCAGGCGGCAGTGGTACAGAATTGACTCACCATTGTTGAACCATTTGTATTCAAAGCAATAGAGAGAATACAGCATCGACATGTGAAATAGGCTCCCCAGCTGTCCAATAATTTCAATCGGAAAATGACTCACTATCAGTCCCTACGGAAAACAAATGGAGTGAATAAAACCAGAACTTAAATGATTAAAAAAAAGCATATCAATGAAAATCATAAAACTTGATCTTGCTGAAGCTTCACAAAGGCACTTTTCAACAGAGGTTAATAGGATAGCAGCAGGAACCCTGATCTCACTTTCCCCAGTTCCAATTCGGGGTAATTATCTGAACCCTTGCAGTAGGCAGTGGTACAATTTGCATCTGAACTAGAAGATTTAAACTCCAACCCAGAGACTCAACTACAAAAATCTATGCTGACACTCCGATTCAAGACTGAGGGAGTGCTGCCTTTCAACAAGATGTTAAAATCAATGAGGTAAAAACAATGATTGTAGATGCTGGAAACCAGATTCTGGAGTAGAGTGGTGCTGGAAAAGCACAGCAATTCAGGCAGCATCCGAGGAGCAGGACTGGCCCATCTTCTCAGATGGAGGTAGAAGATCAGTGCTTTGGCCAATATTTATCCCCCAACAGGTATTAATGCCAAGTAAAACAGATGATCACACTGCTGTGGATTCTTTTACTGGCTGTTGTGGTTCCTATGTTATAGTACTGGCTACACTTCCCAAGTATTTTGTTGGCTTTGATGAAGTTTGTGATGTCCAGATGCAAAAAGCACTACGTAAATGCAATTATGTTCTTTGCACTGAGATCAGCTAATAGCTTAGTCACATTTAAGACCATAAGACATAGGAGTGGAAGTAAGGCCATTCGGCCCATCGAATCCACTCCGCCATTTAATCATGGCTGATGGGCATTTCAACTCCACTTACCCGCATTCTCCCCGTAGCCCTTAATTCCTTGTGACATCAAGAATTTATCAATCTCTGCCTTGAAGACATTTAGCGTCCCGGCCTCCACTGTACTCCGCAGCAATGAATTCCACAGGCCCATCACTCTCTGGCTGAAGAAATGTCTCCACATTTCTGTTCTGAACTGACCCCCTCTAATTCTAAGGCTGTGCCCACGGGTCCTACTCCCCTCGCCTAACGGAAACAATTTCTTAGCGTCCACCCTTTCCAAGCCATGTATTATCTTGTAAGTTTCTATTAGATCTCTCCTTAAGCTTCTAAACTCCAATGAGTACAATCCCAGGATCCTCAGCCGTTCCTTGTATGTTAGACCTACCATTCCAGGGATCATCCGTGTGAATCTCCGCTGGACATGCTCCAGTGCCTGTATGTCCTTCCTGAGGTGTGGGGCCCAAAACTGAACACAGTACTCCAAATGGGGCCTAACCAGAGCTTTATAAAGTCTCAGTAGCACAACAGTGCTTTTATATTCCAACCCTCTTGAGATAAGTGACAACATTGCATTCGCTTTCTTAATCAAGGAGTCAACCTGCATGTTTACCTTTAGAGAATCCTCGACTAGCACTCCCAGATCCCTTTGTACTTTGGCTTTATGATTTTTCTCACTGTTTAGAAAGTAGTCCATGCTTGTATTCTTTTTTCCAAAGTGCAAGACCTCGCATTTGCTCACATTGAACTTCATCAGCCATTTCCTGGACCACTCTCCCAAACTGTCTAGATCCTTCTGCAGCCTCCCCACTTCCTTAGTACTACCTGCCTGTCCACCTAACTTCGAATCATCGGTAAACTTCGCTAGAATGTCCCCAGTCCCTTCATCCAGATCATTCATATATAACGTGAACAGCTGCGGCCCCAACACTGAACCCTGTGGGACACCGCTTGTCACCGGCTGCCATTCCGGAAAAGAACCTCTTACCCCAACTCTCTGCCTTCTGTCAGACAGCCAATCCTCAGTCCATACCAGTAGCTCACCTCGGACACCATGGGCCCTCACCTTACTCAGCAGCCTCCCGTGTGGCACCTTATCAAAGGCCTTTTGGAAGTCTAGATAGACCTCATCCACTGGGTTTCCCTGGTCTAACATACCTGTCACCTCTTCAAAGAATTCTAACAGGTTTATCAGGCACGACCTTCCCTTACTAAATCCATTTTGACTTGTTCTAATCTGACCCTGTTCTTCCAAGTTTGACTTGTTCTAATCTGACCCTGTTCTTCCAAGAATTTAGAAATCTCTTCCTTAACGATGGATTCTAGAATTTTACTAACAACTGAGGTTAGGCTAATTGGCCTATAATTTTCCATCTTTTGTCTTGATCCTTTCTTGAACAAGGGGGTTACAACAGCGGTCTTCCAATCATCCGGGACTTTCCCTGACTCCAGTGACTTTTGAAAGATCTTAACCAACGCCTCCGCTATTTCCTCAGCCAGCTCCCTCAGAACTCTAGGATGTAGCCCATCGGGGCCAGGAGATTTGTCAATTTTAAGACCTTTTAGCTTTTCTAGCACTCTCTCTTTTGTAATGGCAACCATACTCAACTCAGCCCCCTGACTCCCTTTAATCTTGGGATATTACTCATGTCTTCCACTGTGAAGACTGACACAAAGTACTTATTAAGTTCTCCAGCTATTTCCTTACCTCCCATTACTCGCCTTCCAGCATCAGTTTGAAGTGACCCAATGTCTACTTTTGCCTGTCGTTTGTTTCTTATGCATTAGGGCTTGCATTTCTTAAGATAACTGTATTTTTGAATTAGAGGTTTTAGTGATAACCCAACAAGGAAACTATGTAGCACAGGAAAATTTCTGACCTGATGTCAAAGGCAAAGAAAGGAAGAAACAATTCTGCTAAGTCTCACTCACTGACTGTCCAGTTGTTATTCTTCACAACATTACATTAGCACAGGATTCAAATAATCCATACGGTTCTAGTCAGACACAAAAGAAATCCAGCTGGATCTGCAGCTGCTCTATATCTTCATGGTCTGAGTCCCCATTAACCAGTAGCATGACCTATTTACTCGTCTCAGAGCACTGTGCTTCATACATACCTGAATGAGGAACAAGGCCTGCAGGAGCAGATTGAAAAGCATGTCCGCGATAATCTTACTTATACTGGGGAAAGGTTGTGCTTTCCTTCCAGACACTTTAAACGCTAGGTCAGCAATGTCCTGTAACAAGCAATGATTTTTAACAATTATTCACTCTTAAAAGCTCTGTGAAAAGTTGTGGGGTTTTCTCTGGATGGGGTGTGAGGGGCTAAGAGGATAACCAGTATAAGTATTTATACTTTCCACTTCCACCTTACTCAGTTATTTCCTTCTGAGCCTCCTTGGAGTATGTAATTGATCTGCTCCCAGGCTGCTGAACAGCGCACAACTTTGAAGCCTCAAAGTCTGTCCTTTCCGTTTACAGACATAGCCTGACCCTAACCCTCCCTGTGCATTTGTAGCACTCTTCGATTCATACAAGACATTGGCAAATAATTTTTTTAAAATGACAATGCCACTGCAATTTGAGGCTAGGCGTGTGGGTGTCACCTGCAGAGTTTCTCCTGTAGCCAATATTTAATTCTCCACAATAGTATTAAAATAGCTGAGATTAGGAATTCTGAAAAACTATGGAGTTAGTGGAAGTCTCTGCTGAAGGATGTGACAGGCAGTGGGAAGAGAGCTGACACCAGCACACAAGAATGGACTCAACAACACGGGGAAGCATATGCATTCTCTCACATAGTAACACTGAGGCATTCTGGATTAATTCCCAAATTCTTATAGGTTCAGCTGCTTTGCATTCTCAAGCTCGAAAACTGTTTCAGATGTAAAACAATAATTTTAAGATAATACTACATTCTGAGGCAATACAAGAGAAGACACTGGACTACATAAGGAGATATTAGGGTGAAAGCTTGGTTAAAGTGTCCTAGGAGGTGTTAAAGGAGACATCTCACTGAAACATATAGATTCTTAAGGTGCTTGATAGGATAAATGCTGGGAGGTGTTTCCCCTCACAGGAGAGTTAAGGATCAGAGGGCAGTTTCCGAATGAAGGAGCACCAGTTGAAGACTGAGATGAGGAGGAATGTTTTCTATCAGTGGGTTAAGAGGCTTTGAATCACCTTGCCACAGAGAGCCATAGGGCAGAGTCTTCGTGTACTTTTAAGGCTGAAATAGATTTTTGATCAGTCGGGGAATCAAGGGTTGTGGGGAAAACACCGAAATGCAGATGTGAAGAACGGCAGATCAGCTATGATCCTACTGAATGATGAAGCGGGCTCGAGTCACCTACTCTGGAGATCACAGAAGTACGGAGAGACAAAGCCAAGGAGAGATTTGAAAATAAAGATGAGAAATTTAAAAATCAAACCATGGTTTCAACAGAAGCCAATGTACGTTCAAGATCACAGTGGTGACAGGGAAATGGGATTTGGTGCTAATTAAGACACAGGTAGTTCAGTTTAGGATGACCACAAGTTAACAGAGGGAAGAGCGTGGAGGACCAGCCAGGAGTGCATTGGAATAATCAAATCTAGAGATAGTGCAGACCTGAATGAGGGTTTCAGCAAGTTCACACAGAGGCAAAGTTAGGTAATGTAAAGGAGATCAAGATAGTTGCTTTTAGTGACAATATAAATGTGTGCATGGTAGCTCATCTGAGGGTCAAATGACATCAAATTGTGAACAGACAAGTTGTGGGGGTGTGGAAGGGGGTTGGGCTCAGTCGAAATGTATGGTAAAACTTACTTTCTATTGCCTTTTGCTTAATCTCCAGAATTCCCATCTTCAGTGAGCTGCACAGATTATGATGCCTGGAGGTGCATATCTTGAGTGCTACAGACCACTATCAGACAGAGCAAAAGCCAGCAAGACAGAGAAGGATAGATCCAAGTTGGTGAAGCCTCTTCTGGAGTGCTGTGTGCAGTTCTGGTTGCCCTGTTATAGGAGGATTATTAAACTGGAAAGGGTTCAAACAAGATTTACCTGGATGTTGCCAGGAATGGAGGGTTTGGTTTATAAAAATAGACTGGAGGGGCTGGAACTTACTTCATTGGCGTGTAGGAGGTTGAGGGGTATAAAATGAGGGAAACAGAAGGGTTAATTACAAGGGTCTTTTCCCTGTGGTGGGAAAGTTCAAAACTAGTGGGCAAAAGTTTTAAGGTGAGAGGTGAAAGATTTAAAAAAGACATGGGGGTTACTTTTATTTGACACAGTGTCGTTTGTGTGTGAAATTAACTCCAAGAAAAACATGGTGGATGCAGGTACAGCTACAAAATTTCAAAGAAATTTGGATAAATTCATGAATAGGAAAGGGTTGGAGGGATATGGGCCAAACACAGGCGAGTGGAATTAATTTAGTTTGGAATCATGGTGAGCGTGAACTAAACGGGCTATTTCTGTGCTGTATAACTCTAACTACAGCAATACCTACACCTTCATCTGCAACAGCTGTAAAAGAATCTGTCACTCACAGATAGGCCTGACTAGCCACTAGTGGGTCTGCACCATTGAACACAACTATCCAAAATCTTCACAAATGAACAAATACAAAGAAAAAAACAATTTGCCAGAATATTAAAATTGAAGAAGGTTCAGAGAAACCTCCAGCTACCCAGATTAGTTTGTATGTTCTTAAGGAGATGTAAACATTACACTTGATTTTCTCTCTTTATCTGGTGTTCATTTGTCCTCTTATCATTCAAGCGCTTTGACTTGTCTTTCTTTTACCAGCTTCTTGCTGCCATTGCCCATGTGAAAGTTGACTGTATCTTTTTGTCAGTACCAAGTTTTACCTCTCAAAAGCCAAATTTCAAGGATAATCTTGATGTAGCAGAATACCTAACACTTTGTTCTTGGGTGTTTGGACGGGACTCCCATTAACAACATCTATGGGGCAAGAATGGACACTTTCATTCAGAAACTCACTACACCTTTTGGTTGAGTATTTTGTGCTAAGTGGGTCACCTCCTGATTCCCTGAAGCTTGCCCATCACACACAAGGCACAAGTGAGGGATGTGATTAGATGCTGTGTCCACATTCCTGAAGAATGCAGCTGCATTACTCAAGTTCAAATCTGTCCAGAACAAAGCAATTGGCTTAATTCCAGCACTGTAAATAACCAGTTTCATCACTGTAGCATGTACCAACTAAAATGTAAACTTCAGCAAAGCGTTCTTATACAGCACATCTCAAACCCATACCTTTACCATGACAACAAGTTCACCTTCAAATTATTCATCATCCTGACCAAGATCCTATCAAATTTTGTTTTTGTGTGTATCCTATTTATTTAAATATGTGGGACCTTTAAAATATTTTGCACAGGACGACCTATGTACAACCAGTGTGGAATCTTCCTGGATTGCTGATTTGCTGTGCACTCACACATCTCAAAAGGAAACAATGATCTTGTAAACATTCATTCTTATATTCCTGTGATTATTTGAGATTTAATAATTTAAGTGCGTGGATCCTTTCTGTTTGGTGTGACGTGTGCTAACATGTGCTCACCCTGACCAGGGAGTCTCTGGGTGTCGCATGTCAAAGAAAGAACATTAATGCTGACTTGAAATGTAGCGTTATTCACAAAGTAGACTTAAATTAAACTTGGGTGAGTGGAATGTGTACTCACAAGGAGGATGTACAGGCAGAAACAGACAAATAGAAGCTCAGTATAACTATCCTAGTTGCTTGGCTGGAGACTCGGGAATGGCTGTATGCACACATCAGACCTTTGGGTGGCTAAAATACATAGAGGTTTTTGGCACCAAAGAATAAATTAGTTAGCGTTTTGTGCAGCCTGCAGTGTTTTTATTTGGAGTGTTTGAGAAATTGAAAGCTAATATCAGTCATTTTAACTTTCCAGTTAAGAAATGGAGGTATGGAGATGCTGGGCTTTTTTTAAAATTCAGGGCTGTAGTTTCCTTTAACACACTTCACTCCTGTCTGTTTACATTTCTACCCATATTCTTCACATCAATTCCTTGCATGGGTTAATAAGTGTGGCTCTATTATTACATAGGCTTTATTGAGTGCCAACGCCACCCTCGTGCTCGTTTCAAGCAAGAACTATTATATTCTTATTCTTTGATTTCCCTTTCCTCCTCAAAATCCCTCTGGAAAACCCACCATTAATTAATGTCACCCCAACTAATCTTCTCTGGCACTAGTTTTCCCCAAGCCTCCATGAACCAGATTAGGTTACCTACATTAAAAGCATGATATAAATAGCTGATACTGAAGACTTGTTAAATATGAGGACAGGGTTATAATTAAACAATCTGTTTTACTTACCTGAAACCAGATGGCATTCACTATTTTACTGAGGACAAACAGAGGCAATATCCACAAAGCACTGAAAGTGGAGTTCAAGATAAATTCCACCCAGGACCAGACATCGCCATGTAATGAGGGGTCACCTGCGCAGATAAAAACACTACTTCACAAACACAGTCAAAGATCAACATCTTAGGATTAAAACCAAACAAATTTTCTATTAAAGGCCAATGCTACACAATGCAATAGCTTTTATAGTTTGTTGTTCTTGACTTACAAAAGGCAAGAAATTAATCTCATGCAAGGGAAGTACTGAAATAATATAGAACACAGAAAGGAGTCAAAGAGGAGATTACACAACATTAAAATAAGGAGGGAGAAGCACACAATTCCAGGTAGAATCAGGAGCACAAAGGCAAGGTATACAGGTAAACAGAAGACCCGAGTAATAAATAATGGAAACGATCTTTTGAGGAACAACAGTCTGGGTCATTTGGGACAATGTTTTTTCCAGAAGTTTGGAGTGTAGAATCCCTTGAAGAACTCTGTATCAGCACTGTTGAGTCAGAGGAAGGTGGGCACTCTTCTTTTATACAGCACGAGTCACCATGTGGTAAGCTAAAGGTCCATTGTGAATGTTAGTGAATGGAAAGGATGCTAAGATGGATGTGGTAGTAAATTTGCCTGTGGGGTATCTGGGTCAGAGGTTTAACAGAAGATTAAAGAGAGTTGGTGGGGCTTCAGGGAATGAGGTTGGCAGATGATCATGGGAGGGAAGTCAGGTGCAGTGGCTAACAAGTCAGGGGTGTAACAGCTTAAGGAGTTACTTAAGGCTCGGGTATAGCTAGCGTTCTGGTGGTGTACCTTGGTAGTTGGTAGACAGGGGATGGTCATGGCAGTGTCACAGAGGTGCTTCTGGGGTATTAGGAAGGTAGTTGGGGATATCAAGTGGGGTAATCAGGAGGAAGTTTGGACTTAGTTGGCTGTCATGGGGAGCTGTTAGAACATAGAAAAGTACAGCACAGAACAGGCCCTTCAGCCCACGATGTTGTGCTGAAGATTAATCCTAATGTAAAATAAAATAACATAACCTACGCACCCCTCAATTCATGTGCATGTCCAGTAGTTGCTTAAATGTCCCGAATGACTCTGCTTCCACCACCACCACTAGCAATGCATTCCATGCATTCACAACTTTCTGTGTAAAGAACCTATCTCTGGCACCTCCTCTATACCTTCCTCCTAATTTCTTAAAACTACCAGTCAATCCTACCCTGGGGAAAAGTCTCTGGCTTTTGACCCTAGCCATGCCTCTCATTACCTTGTAAACCTTGATCAGGTCACCTCTCTTCCTCCTTCTCTCCAGAGAGAAAAGTCTGAGCTTAGTCAACCTCTCTTCATAAGGCAAGCCCTCCAGTCCAGGCAACATCCTGATAAACCTGCTTTGCACCCTCTCCAAAGCCTCCATATATTTCCTATAGTAGGGCGACCAGAATATTCCAAGTGTGTTGCACCAGGGACTTGTAGAGCTGTAGCAAAACCTTGCAGCTCTTAAACTCTATCCCCCTATTAATGAAAACCAAAACACCATATGCTTTCTTCACAACCCTATCCACTTGGGTGGCAACTTTGAGGGATCTATGTACTTGAACACCAAGATCCCTCTGTTCCTCCACACTGCCAAGAATCTTGTCTTTAATCCTATATTCAGCATTCCAGTTCGACCTTCCAAAATGCATCACTTCGCATTTATCCAGGTTGAACTCCATCTGCCATTTCTTAGCCCAGCTCTGCATCCTGTCTATGTCATGCTTCAGCCTGACATAGCCCTCGATACTATCAACGGCACCTCCAACCTTTGTGTCATCTGCAAATTTACTAACCTAACCCTCAACTTCCTTATCCAAGTCATTTATAAAAACTACAAAGAACAGAGGCCCAAGAACAGAGCCCTGCGGGACACCACACAACACTGACCTCCAGACAAAATACTTTCCATCCAAGGAAGTGATATTAACAGGTCACCTTGCGGTCGAAGGAGGTAGCATGGTGTTGTGAAAAAAAGTGATAGAAAAGTATAACAGTAGGACTTGGACATAAGAATGCTTGTCTGTGGTTCATGTTAACCTTCTGTTGTGTAATTGGTGGCTTTTGTAGGGAAAATGGAGTCCCCATTTGTTAGCCAGGTTTCTGCTAAAATGTCAATAGACCGGCTAAAAGCAGACACTCAAAGCTTTTTATCTAGGGTAGATATTTTGGGTGTAACCCTTCTTTAGGACTGGGGGTGGGTTAGGAGGTAGAGAAGTCAATGTTTTGGATGTAACCCTTCTACCGTACTGGGGGTGACTTTTCACTACTGCCTCACAGCCCCAGGGACCTGGGTTCAATTCCACCCTCTGGCAACTGTCTGTGTGAAGTTTGCACATTCTCCCTGTGTCTACATTGGTTTCCTCCGGGTCTCTAGTTTCCTCCCACAGCCCAAAGATGTGCAGGTTAGGGTGGATTGGCCATGCTAAATTACCCACAGTGTTCGGGGATATGTCGGTTAGGTGCATTCATCAGGCGTAAGTGTGGAGTGATAGGGTAGGGGGAATGAGCCTGGGTGGGTTACTCTTCAGAAGGTTGGTGTGGACATGTTGGGTCAAATGGCCTGTTTCCACACTGTAGGGATTCTATGAATAAACCACTCTCTGCCTTCTATCAGCCAACCAATTCTGAATCCAGATAGCCAAATCTCCCTGTATCCCATACCTCCTGACTTTATGAACGAGCCTACCATGGGGAAACTTATCAAATGCCTTGCTGAAGTTCATATACACCACATCCTCTGGTCGACCTGTCTCGTTCACCTCCTCAAAAGAACTCAATAAGATTAGTTAGGCATGACCTGCCCCTCACAAAGCCATGCTGACTGCCTTTAATCACACTACGCTTTTCCAAATAGTCATAAATCCTATCTCAGAATTTTCTTTCCAAAAACTGGCTGACCACAGACGTAAGACTGACTTATGGAGTAGTCAGGGCTCAAGGGTGTATCCAGGAAACTTGGAGGTTGTTGTGGTGATTGGGGGCTGGATTCCCTAATCAGTTTTTGTCCAATGTGTACAGGAGGGTTTCCTGACACATTATGTAGTTCGGCCAACAAGAGGCGAGGCCACATTGGATTTGGTACTGGGTAATGAACCAGGCCAGGTGTTAGATTTGGAGGGAGGTGAGTGCTTTGGTGATAGTGATCACAATTTGGTTATTTAAGCAATGGAAAGGTATAGGTATATACTGCAGAGCAAGAGTTATAGCTGGGGGAAAAGGCAATTATTATGCAATTAGGCATGATTTGGGATGCATAGAATGGGGAAGGAAATTGCAGGGGATGAGCACAATTGAAATGTGGAGCTTATTCAAGGAACAGCTACTGCGTGTCCTTGATAAGTATGTACCTGTCAGGCAGGAAGAATGTGGTCAAGTGAGGGAGCTGTGGTTTACAAAAGAAGTTGAATCTCTTGTCAAGAGGAAGGAGGCAGCTTATGTAAAGATGAGATGTGAAAGCTCAGTTAGGGTGCTTGAGAGTTACAAGTTAGCCAGGAAGCACCTAAAGGAGAGAGCTAAGAGGAGTTAGGAGCGGACATGAGAAGTCGTTGGCAGATAGGATCATGGAAGATCCTAAAGCTTTCTATAGGTATGTCAGGAATGAAAGAATGACTAGAATATGATTAGGGCCAGTCAAAGACAGTAATGGGAAGTTGTGCGTGGAGACTGAGGAGATAGGAGAGGTACTAAATGAATATTTTTTATCAGTACACACACTGGAAAAAGACAATGTTGTTGAGGAGAATACTGAGATACAGGCTACTAGACTAGACGGGATTGAGGTTCACAAAGGAGGTGTTAGCAATTGTGGAAAGTGTGAAAATAGATAGATCCACCAGGCCAGATGGGATTTATCCTAGGATTCTCTGGGGAGCTAGGGAGGAGATTGCAGAAACTTTGTCATTGATCTTTATATCATCATTGTCTACAGGAATAGTGGCAGAAAACTGGGGGATAGAAAATGTTGTTCCCTTGTTCAAGGAGGGGAGTAGGGACGTCCCTAGTAATTATAGACCAGTGAGCCTTACTTCGGTTGTGGGTAAAGTGTTGGAAAGGATTCCAAGATATAGCATTTATAATAATCTCGAAGGGAGATTAGGGATAGTCAACATGGTTTTGTGAAGGGTAGGTCGTGCCTCACAAACCTTATTGAGTTCTTTGGTGGTGGTGACCAAATAGGTGGATGAGAGTAAAGCGTTGATGTAGTGTATATGGGTTTCAGTAAAACATTTGATAAAGTTCCCCATGGTAGGCTATTGCACAAAATATAGAGACACAGGATTGAGGATGCTACAGTGGTTTGGATCAGAAATTGGCTAGCTGAAAGACAGAGGGTGGTGGTTGATGGGAAATGTTCAACCTGGAGTTCAGATACTGGTGGTGTACCACAAGGATCTGTTTTGGGGCCACTGCTGTTTGTCATTTTCATAAATGACGTGGATGAGGGCAGAGAAGGATAGGTTAGTAAATTTGCAGATGTCTCGAAGATCGATGGAGTTATGGACAGCGTTGAAGGACGTTGCAGGTTACAGATGGAGATAGATAAGCTGCAGAGCTGGGCTGAGAGGTGGCAAATGGAGTTTAATGCAGAAAAAAAGTGTGCAATGATTCACTTTGAAAGAAGTAACAAGAATGCAGAGTACTGGGCTAAAGGTAAAATTCTTGACAGTATGAATGAGAAGAGAGATATCATGTACATAGATCCCTGAAAGTTGCCACCAGGTTGATAGGGTTGTCAGGAAGGCATATGTGTGTTAGCTTTTATTGGTAGAGGCATTGGGTTTCGGAGCCACAAGGTCATGCTGCAGCTGTACAAAACTCTAGTGCAGCCGCACTTGGAGTACTGCTTACTGTTCTGATCGCCGCATCGTAGGAAGGATGTGGAAGCATTGAAAAAGGTTCAGAGGATGAGGAGGTGAGTTACTTGCCACAGTACTTCTAGCCTCTGACCTGCACTTGTAGCCATGGTGTTTTGTGGCAAGTTGAGTTGGTCAATGGTATAAACACACTTGGGATTAGTGGGGGATTCAGTGGTGGTGACACCATTGAATGCTAAGAGGCAATAATTAGATTGTCTTATTGGAGATGGTCATTGCCTAGCATTGGATTCCAGTTTTGCTAGGGCTCCTTGATACTACATTTGGTCAAATGCAGCCTTGATGTCAAGGTCTGTCACTCTCACTTCACCATTTTGGAGAGAGTGGCTGCACTTGTAACTCTTGCTTCAGCAACAGTAGTGGCAATGAAGAGTTCACTGGCAGAAAACTTTCCCAGGTGTCTTGCCCAGACTCCTCATTCTGCCTGAAATACAAATAGCATAGTCCAGTCAAGCAAACTGAACTCTTTATCTATTAACATGACAGTGTTTTCTAACTTTGGAATTCTACACAGGACTTGAAAGAAACAAACTATGTTGCAAGACTGCAAATGCTTCAGGATAGAATCAAATTCTAAAATTCACCTGTGACTTGTCAGAATCTTTTTAAGAAACTTTTTTTGGTCCCAAGTTTTATTTATCAACTTCTGCTAAGATTGACTTTGTCCAAGATACGATGTGGAGATGCCGGTGTTGGACTGGGGTGGACAAAGTCAGAAGTCACATGACACCTTTTACAGATTTTCAATAAAACATTTGTAAATCTCTGAAAGTCTTTTGCTGCTTAATTCAACATATGGATATCGGTGTATAAACATGGCAGTCAAGCGAAGACACTGCATCTTCGTCAAATGAAGAAGCTGAAGGAGGAACAGCGCTCCAAAAGCTTGAGACTTGAAATAAACCTGTTGGACTATAACCTAATATCATGTGACTTCTGACTTCACCCAAGACAATTCATCTAAAAGGCTATTCTTCACTAGTGGGCCTATCTCAGTGCTAGCAGAGTAGTTTGGCTGTGGAGACAGGAAGGGTCCTGTCTTTGCTTGACAACCATGTTTGTACACTGATATCCATATGCTGAATTAAGCAGCAAAAGACTTTGAGATTTACAAATGTTTTATTGTAAATCTGTAAATGGTAAATGCTTTAGTTTTATAGAAACATCATTTTCCATCTTTTCCTTCTGGACCCCTTGCCTGTTCAGAAATGAATCTCCATTGGGGGAGAATGCTTATTAAAGTCACTGCACCTTCTCACCTACCGCAATATACATATGTAGCCTGCTCATGAAGGCATGACCCAAACGTGTCTGAAGACACAGGTCGGTCAGACCAAGGAAAGGGCATTCTGGCTGTGGAGGGAGTGCAATCAGTTCATCACACCGATTCCTGGGTTGGCATCAGAGTTTAGAATAATGAGGGTGGAATCTCATGGAAACTTACAAAATTTAAACAGGTGTAAACACACAAAAGATTTTTTGATAACCAAAGTCCAGAACCAGAGATCACATACTCAGAATACCCGGATAGGCCATTTAGGACTGAGATAAGGAGAAATATCTTCACAGACTGTGGTGAGCCTGTGGAATTCTCTGCCACAAAAAGAGATTGAGGCCAAAATATTGAATGTGTTGAAGATGATTTAGTTAACAGTTTTTATGGCTAAAGGGATTTAGCTAAAGGCTAACAGGGAGAAAGTGGGAAGAGGGCAAGGAATTGGAATGATCAGCCCTGATCATGTTGAATGTGAAAGCAGGTTCGAGGGACTGAATGGTCTGATCCTGCTCCAATGTTCTCCATTTCTATTCCAGAATTTTATTGAACTCAAATTTCACTATCTTGATGCTAGCGATTTAAACTCATTGCATCTACTTTGTGTAGTCAGTTCCACTCTACTTGATCTATTTATAGAACGACTAAACCGGGAAATTTGTTCCTTATGGGCTACTGGTCCCAGACATTATCAAATACATCCACAACCTTTCTATCTCTCTTGGCGTAATAGTTTCCTTACCAATAATACTTGCAGTGATGGCTTGAAGCAGAGGGATAAAGACTCGATAGAAGATCAGGATACTCAGCTGTGCAGATAAGAGGAGAAACATTTGTTGCTGGAAACAGTGTAACAGCATCATTTCTCAAATATTCATGGCAATAAAGCATACAGTACTTAAGTTTCTACTGCTTATTGTTGTACTCTTAATAAGAGAAATGTACACAATGTATTCACCCAACTTTAAAACATGGGTTTTCTTGGATCCAGCAAAGAAGGCAGCCATACTGGTCTACATGTGATCCAGGGCAAGTATCAGCAGGCTGTTTGTGGGGCACTTTATACACAATGCTTATTCCTGACCTCAAAGAATTGCCCAAGTTACTTGGTGGTGATACATTTGAATGCTCAACTTCCACTCTGCTGAGCTTGACTAATTCTGAAAAAGTATTGTGAAGCCTGAAGTGGGAGGTCAGGAAATAGGATAAGGCATGAGGTCAATGGCAAATTGCTTCTGACAAGCCCCATCTGTTGAATAGCAGGAACTGTAATACTTATAGCAAGAGTGATCCTTGGTGAACAGCTTCAGAACCAGCCAGGGCTTCTGCACAACCATGCACCTTCACTGAGCCTCCCTACGCGTGTGAAGAGATATTGACCTCCTGTTTTATCCCATTTCTGGATCCAATGGACGCTTGTTAGTAGATCTCAGTCAGGAAGTTCTGAATGGAGTTCCAAAATGGAAGGAAGGCAGAACTGAATAGATCATCATGCAGTGGGTAAAGTGAGGTGTAGAATGGATCGTCACAACCAGCCTATGGGTTTCCATTGGCCAGATGATGTGTACAGGATTGAAGCTTGAGAGAACAGAAAGCTAGGGGAGGGCTGTTGAGCACAGGATTCTAGTTATGATGTGCATCGATGCATTCAATTCACATTTCCTTGCTAACCACATGAGCTAAAGAACCACAGAATTTCTGAAAGTTCAATACTCATTTGCATTGTTTTCAGAATACATTCCAGTGTGAAAAATGTTGAGAAAAAATAAAATTCGCAGTAATTTCACTCTGGCTATCTCTGCTCCAGAGTCTGCAAAAGATGAGTTTGTCTGTTGAAAAATTATTCCTGACAATTAAGCTCCAACTGACCAAAAACAAATAGTCAGTAATATGACTGAGGTCTTTAAAAGGATTAATCTTAATCATAGGATAATTACAGCATAAATCCCTCATCATTGAAAATGAAGATGTCATTCCACTTAATAAGAGTAAAATCACTACAGCTCCATTAGTCTTTTTATATGAGATCATTAGAGAGAACATATTATTGCAAAATGCTACATTTTATAGTTGTAGCTGGGGGTAGGCAAGTCACAATTAGGGCAGACGACAGAATAAGCTGCAATTAGGGCTGGTTGCAGGACAATTTCAATTTGTGATTGAGAAAGGTGCAATGTGATCCCCAATATGGAACACAACTTTGCTCTTCAATTATGAGTCCCTTGTTTGAAATTAGCACATTTGACGGGGTAGTGGAAACCCTTTCCTCTTTAATCAGTGAAGACATTCTGAATAATTCCATCACTTAAAGGTTCATTATTTCTAACTATTTGTTATAAAATAGTTGCTCAGCTATTTTAAACTAAACCACCAGGAACTTTAAGATAAATACAGGCTCATGTTGCTTAAGCAGCTGTGATTTAGGTAAAAGTAAGGAAGTTAATCAACAAGCAAGTTCACCCCATTCAGGAAACACCATCCTTTCGGATGAGTTAACCTTAAGTAAAGAACAATGGTCTTACCCAGAATATTCCTCCATTCCAGGCACAACACTGCAAAATCCGGTGTGCTATTCGGGGCTCACTGAAAAACAACAGCAGATGCCTTTCATCAGAGAGAAAAGGCTATGTGTGAGGCTGACTCTTGATCCCAATGAATGGGTGCCTGTATACTTGGCCTGGGCATATGCAATTTGCACATACACAAGTGTCACCCACTGTGCACTACACAAATCTTACAAGTTTAAGCAAAAGAACACTAGTTTCAGTAACCCATTTATTTCCTAAATAAAACAGTTTTGTAGCACTGTCATTCCAGACCCATTCCTTACCCCTTCCAATTTTAGCGAAATGCTCAAACTGACTCAGTGATGAAGTATTTTGACTGTCAACTCCTCTATTGATCCTTCTAGTACAAATCTGAAGGTTACACCTCATTAGTAACAATCTATAGCAGAATGAATTCCCAATCTTTCATATGCCCCTTCATCATTGCTACCCTGCAATTCAATGACCTAACCCCAAGCTCAAGGCCTCGGAGTAGGAATGAAGAAAGTTAAATTAATAACCATTACCATTCCAGGTGGGGATGAGTGCAGGAGAAGCACATGTGCAAAACCCACCTCTCCTTCTGCAACTCTTGCTTTACAGATTTAATTCATCACTGAATCCCAATCAGATACTATTTTAACACAGTCTTTAACTTGTGTAAGGAGTGTAAATAAGAATTTAACTTAAAAACATTAAGTAATGCACTAAAATTAGTGAATGGAGGAAATTTGATATTGGTATGTTTATTAAAATAAACCCAAAGACTGCAATTTGTTCTTTCTGGAACTTCTGGTCACTATTTTAGAATTTTGACGGATAAGGAGACTTCATTGTCTGGAGTTGACTTTGTCCCAGTTTCAGGCGAGACACCAATGCTGGATGTATGCTGTTTTTAAAAAATAATTGTAGATTGGTTCAAAACACCCTTGCTGTTGAATAGTCTTAGGTTTTTGTTTCCATTTTATACTCTATTCCTCAAAATCTGAATATTTGTACGCCCCCATCATATTTTGCTCAAATATTTGGCAATTTGCACTGATCGCTTTGAAAGATTTATGATGGGATTTGAGAGACCTCTTGAGGAAGATGGTACTTATGCCATCTCTCAAGAATGCCGTGAGAAAGCAAGTTCCATCAGTGACAATTATATATTTATTAACAACTCTCTTGTTTAAGCAACTATAAAGTTTTTAAAAAAATGATTGTGTCGGGGGAGATCAGGTCATGACAAAACCAGTGAAAGAGGTGCAACACATTTTGTCAGTAATGTTAGAAGATCATGAAAACCCAAAATGGTTTTCCACATTCATTTTTTCCCTCAAATTAGCAAGAGTTTCACCCAAGTGAACAAGGATATTTTCACCTCTGCTCCCTATCAGGGCTTTTCTGCTTTATACCCATGACAAATCTTCAGAAAACTGAATCTCCCTGTCATGTTGAACCCCCTTGAATTCCCATTTTTTGTGAAATACTGTTGAATCCAGTGTTTGAAGTTATACTGGTGAGTTCCAAATGGATATAGATGCTCTCCTCACCAATTATGTTCACGCCTGTTTTATTATTGACATTGACAATTTAAAAACCAAAAGTGCCCCAAATAAAGTAGCAGTCAGTAATTTCAGACAAATGCATTTCATACGATTTCAGGCCTTTTGCCAAATGTTAAAGTCAAGTTTTCTGTGCTGATTTAATTTGTTCCATCTCTGAAATATGTCACCACTCCATCCTGCAGTTTTCTTGCTCATTCTACATTTTAAAGAATTTGCCAGCAGGTAGCCAGTATTAACTCACTTTTCCTCTCTTTTGTCTTCGATCTGGGCCCTGCGATGTGCCAGTACGCTGCGCTGTTCCTTCTTCCTCCTTTGTTCTTCCCGTTTCTGGTGAATGCGCTCATCGAGCTTGGAGATGGTTCGTATGCCGAGGACGGAATCTTTAATGCCCTGAAATAAAAGTAGACAATGCGAGCTCGGGAGCTTTTCCAACTATTTTCTGACCAACCTGTTCAGAGATGTCATTGCACACCTCTGGAACAGGTGGGACTTGAACCCAGGATTCCTGGTCCGGAGATATGGACACTAACTCCTCTGATCCTCGACAAGGCAATGCTGAAAAACAGAAAACAAAAATAACCTGCAGCTTTCATCCTAAAACTCCCTAAAACGAACAACAGCGATGTCTCATGACAACTCCCAAAGAGCTGAAGAAACCAATGAAAACAACACAATTTTGGAATTCATGTAAATTGACAAATGTGCAGCTGAACTCTGAGTAGGAAAATGTATTAAAAATCCAGGAAAATTGATAACAAAAGTCATAAACCACAATAAGTTGCAAAACAAAGACGGCACTTTCAGCACAATAGTATCCCAGCATCTTCTTGTGAAACAGTCCTCACCTACTCAAATATTTTCAATCAATTGAAATTCCAATAATGGAAATTCAACTCAAAACTTCTCAAATAGTCATGACCATGCTTCCCAGGGTCTGGGTTTGACACTTGTCTTGGCTGACAATTTGTTAACCTGGGATTATATTAGAAAGGGAATTAAATAGGCACATATTCCCTCCTTGGTCAAATCAGAGTCAATTTTGGTGGCTCACAGTCGAAAAGATCAAACTGTCATTGTCCAGGTTTAAATGGGCAAATGACAAACCCCTTTCCTGACACTTGAGATGAAGTTGCAGGAAGCAGGGCAGTACCCAGAGTCATACAAATTCTACAGCATGGAGACAGGCCCTTTGACCCAAACTGGTCCACGCCGACCAAAATGTCCATCAACACTAACCCCACTTCTTTGCACTTGGCCTATATCCTTCTAAACCTTTCCTATCCATGTATTTGTCCAAATGCCTTTTAAATAAGACTATCAGACATAGGAGCAGAAATTAAGCCATTCAGCCCATCGAATCTGCTCCGCCATTCAATCATAGCTGATAAGTTTCGCAACCCCATTCTCCCCTAACCCTTGATCCTCGAGAACCTACCTATCTCTGTCTTAAATATACTCAATGACCTGGCCTCCACAGCCTTCTGTGGCAATGAATTCAGTTGATTCACCACTCTGGGTGAAGAGGTTCCTCCTTATCTCCATTCTAAACGGCCTTCCCTTTACTCTAAGGCCATGCCCTCAGGTCCTAGTCTCTCCTACCAATGGAGGAGAAAGTGAGGTCTGCAGATGCTGGAGATCAAAGTTGAAACTTTATTGCTGGAACAGCACAGCAGGTCAGGGTGGGGCCAGTGTAGTTGCGGAAGATGGATTGTTCCACATACCCTACCAATGGAAACAACTTCCCAACATCTACTCTGTCCAGGCCATTCAATATTTTTTATATTTCTGTTGGATTCCCCCATATCCTCTAAGCGCTATTGAATATAAACCCAGAGTCCTCAACGTTCCTCATGTGTTAAGCTTTTCATTCTTGGGAGCATTCTCTTGAACCTCCTTTGAATACACTTCAGGGCCAGTAAATCTTTCTTGGGGTCTTCAATGCATTAAAGCTATTGTTTCCATCACAATTACTGCATGTGGGATTGTTCTGTTCATACTCAAGTCAATGCAAGTATATTTCAAAGTAATGAAATGGCAGTGAGGAATCTTACATCTTTCAGAGGACGCCAACAATGTTGTATTAATGGAAATTCCCTCCTTGTTTATGCACTGGGAGATTTAATTTAACGTTCTTTCAAGCTCAGATGTCACTGTAAATTTAACATGTTGGTTACATACATATCTAAATAGCAAGTAAATGAAGTGCAGTGATACACTGCAGAGAGCAATCAGTGAAACTGAAGACTTTCCATCTTTCTGCAGAGCCACTGATCAGGTAACAAGGCTGCAGAGTTCAACCTTGATCTACGTGAAGGGAACAGAAGCTCGATAGTTGACAAGCCTTCATCTGCGACATTTTAAATTCTTTGGGTGGTCTATGCCTACCTAGGCCAGAATCCGTTGCCCATCCTGAACTGTCCATGAACCAATTGGCCTGCTTTTTAAAAACTCATTTACGAGGTGACGGCATCTCTGGCTAGGCCAGCGTTTATTGCCCATCCATAATTACACAGAGGGCAGTTTAAGAGTCAACCACATTGATGTGGGTCTGGGGTCACATGTAGGCCAGACCAGGTAAGGACAGCAGATTTCCTTCCCTAAAAGACATTTGTGAATGATGGGAACACAGACTCAATTTCTATTAAAATCAGCTACCTGGATAAGGTACCAGCAAGTTGTCAATGAATGTTAAAACACACCTCTGCAAGAGCAACCACCTTCAGGACAGGTGGGAAAGAAATCTCTGTGCCCAGGGAGGGCAGGAAAGTTCTGAATGCAGGAATGCCAATCTTGTCACATTAAATTTAACGTAGTGGTAGCATAAACATCTAAGTATATCAAACATAATTTTTAAGATTGATTTTCATTGCACAAACTAAGTAAAAATCTGCAATTTGGAATTTCATTTTTGCTGGATTTCATCTGCAAATTCACAACTTTGACTGTGTGAAATCTTCCTCTACACCTCGCATCTTAGAACAGTTTTAATGGTAAAGGACACTCACCTTAACAACATCCAGAAGGAATGTTTTAACGCTATCCGCCATAGCAGCATCAACTGTACACCACAGCTTCACAAGAGCATCTCATTGTGGGAGCTAGCAGCCAGCCCAGATAGCTGAGGAAAGGAGTAATATCACCAGGTCAGTCACACTAACCGGCTGCTTTTGACTCAGGTGAAAGTGTGAGGAAGGGGGTGCAAGAGCGATGGGAGGGAACAGAGGTGACAGATGGGGTAATGCACACGTGTGACAGCATCAGAAGGATTGGCAAAAAGAAGTGGAGAACAAGGTAACAGTTTATTGAATAGCTATCAAGAAACACAGACTACTTTTATAATCACACCTGCATTACTTCGCTTAGTAGTCTCTTGTTGATCAGCCTCTCACTCAGATTTCACTTCTTAAGTTTCCCAGAGCTACAATGGTAATATCACCATTTTTGTGCATACAATATGGGGAAAAGCTGACTAAAGAGACCAGAAACTGAAATGGAAGATATGGAAAACATCATTTATTTACTCTTAAACAAAAATGCCATCAACAACAATAAAAATAGAGTGTGCTGGAAAACATGAGCACATCTGTCAACATTTGCAGTGAAATAATGTCATTAGAAAGAAAGTCTTGATGGGATCTATCCCAGAATATTGAGGGAGGCAAGAGAACAAATTGCTGGAGCATTGATAGACAGCTTTGTATCCTCTTTGGCCACAGGTGATGCCCCAGAGGACCGGAGAACACACAATGCGAGTTTTGAGAAGATTTATAGTTCAGGTTGAGGTTCTGGATCTAGGTTTGCTTGCTGAGCTAGGAGGTTCATTTCCAGATGTTTTGTCACCCTACTAGGTAACATCTTCAGAGGACCTCCAGACGAAGCACTGTTCATGATTCCTGCTTTCTATGTGTTTGGGTATCTTTGGGTTAGTGATGTTATTTCCTGCAGTGATGTCATTTCCTGTTCTTTTTCTCAGGGGGTGATAGATGGGGTCTAACTCGATGTGTTTGTTGATAGAGATCCAGTTGGAATGCCATGCTTCTAGGAATTATCGTGTGTGTCTCTGTTTGGCTCGTCCTTGGATGGATTTGTTGTCCTTCCTTATATGCATGTAAGGATACTAGTGAGAGAGCGTCATGTCGTTTTGTGGCTAGTTCTTGCACGGTATTTTGTAAATGACATTAGTTTTGCTTCTTGTCTGTATAGGGTCTTTCAAATTCATTAGCTGCTGTTTTAGGATGTGTGGACTACCATGATGCCAAGGGGTCTGAGTAGTCTGGCAGTCATTTCTACTAACACTTAGTACAGGACTCACGCCACTCCACCCAAGAATTCCTGAAGACCAAAGACACTAAGATCGAAGAGGATGAAATAACGGTCTCCTTTGATGTAACAGCCCTGTTTATATCAATCAACATTAACCTGGCCAAGGAAACACTGACTAGACTATTAGAAGACCCAAAAACATATACAGCAAACACCATTAACGTCATCAGCAAGGACAGTATCGTCAAGCTAGTGGACCTATGCCTTACCACACACTTTACCTTCAACAACAAAAACTACACACAAACCGATGGAACACCCATGGGATCTCCGATATCAGGGTTCTTAGCAGAGGCAGTAATGCAGAGACTTGAACAAACAGCTCTGCCAACCATCCAACCCCAAGTTTCGGTCCGCTACGTGGATGACACCTTTGTCATCACTAAACGAAACAAATTAGAGGAAACCTTCAAGACCATCAACAGTACCCTTCCTGGCATAAAATTCACTAAAGAGGAGGAAAACAACAACAAACTGCCATTCCTGGATGTCACAGTAGAGCAAACAGCCAATGGGGAACTTGAAACCAGCATCTACAGGAAAGCAACACATACTGACCAAATACTGAACTACAGAAGCAATCATCTCAACATCCACAAACGAAGCTGCATCAGAATATTATTTCAAAAAGCTAACACACGCTGCAGCACAGAGGAAAATCACCTATACCATGTCTTCAAAAAGAATGGGTACCCAATGAACACAGTCCGCCGATTTCTCAGCAACAAACCCAAACAAGCAGACAGAACACATCCAGAAACCCTAGCCACTCTCCCCTACATCAAAGACATCTTGGAAATGACTGCCAGACTACTCAGACCATTTGGCATTGTGGTAGCCCACAAACCCACCAACACACTAAAACAGCAGCTAATGAACTTGAAAGACCCTATACAGACAAGCAAAACTAATTTCATTTACTTAAATACCATGCAAGGACTATAACAAACACTGCACTGGACAAACAGGCAGAAAACTAGCCACCAGGATACATGAACACCAACTCGCCACAAAACAACATGACTCTCTCTCACTAGTATCCTTACATACAGATGAGGAAGGACACCATTTCACTGGGACAACACATCCATCCTAGGAAAAGGCAAACAGAGACCCACACGAGAATTCCTAGGAGCATGGCATTCCAACCAGAACTCTTATCCACAAACACATCGAGTTAGACCCCATCTATCACCCCCTGAGAAAAAGAATAGCAAATGACATCACCAACCCAAAGAAACCCAAATATATAAATAGAAAGCAAGAATCAAGAACAGTGCTTCACCTGGAGGCCCACTGAAAACGTTACCTGGTAGGGTGACAAAACGTCTGGAAGTGAACCTTCCAGCTCAGTGAGCAAACCTACATCCCATTGTTTAAGAAAGGTAACAGGGATAATCCTGGAAATTAGAGGCCTGTGAGCCTCACATTATTAGTAGGGAAATTACTGGAAAAGATTCTCAGGGACAAGATCTATATGCATATAGAAGCAAGCGAACTTATTAATGATAGACAGTGCAGTTCTGTAGGAGAGGTTGTGCCTCACTAACATGATTGTGTTTTTTGAGAAGGTGACAAAGATGACTCATGAGGGAAAAGTGGTTGATATTGCTTACATGGACATCAGTAAAGCCTTTGACAAGGTCTCTCATAGCAGACTAGTACAAAAGATAAAGTCACATGGTATCAGGATGAACTGGCAAGATGGTTACAGAACTGGCTTAGTCATACAAGAAAGAGGGCAGCAGTGGAAGGATGCGTCTTGGAATGGAGGATTGTGACTGTGGTGTTCCAAAGGGATCTGCCATTCGTGATCTCCATAAATGATTTGGAGGAAACTTAGTTGGTCTAATTAGTAAGTTTGTGGACAATACAATGATTGGTGGAGTTGCGGATAGGGAGGAGGATTGTCAGAGGATACAGCATGATATAGATCAGTTGGAGGCATGGGCAGAAAAACAGCATATGGAATTTAATCTTCGATGATGCATTTTGGAAGGTCAATGTGGAAATTATACAGTGAATGGCAGAACTCTTATGAGTATTGATATGCAGAAGGATCTGGGTGTATGGCTCCACGGATCAGTGAAGGTGGCAGCACAGGAAGGTAAGCTAATTTTAAAATGGCTTATGGCATGTTTACCTTCATTGGAAGGGGCATCGAGTATAAGGATACACAAGTTATATAGGGCAAACATGGAAACTGCAGATAGAGTCATAGAGATGTACAGCATGGAAACAGACCCTTCGTCCAATCCATCCATGCCGATCAGATATCCCAACCCAATCTAGTCCCACCTGCCAGCACCCGGCCCAAACCTTTCCTATTCATATACCCATCCAAATGCCTCTTAAAATGTTGCAATTGTACCAGCCTCCACCACTTCCTCTGGCAGCTCATTCTATACATGTACCACCCTCTGTGTGAAAAAGTTGTCCCTTAAGTCTCTTTTATATCTTTCCCCTCTCACCCTAAACCTATGCCCTCTAGTTCTGGACTCCCCGACCCCAGGAAAAGACTTTGCCTATTTACCCGATGCTGGAAACCAGCGTTCAGATTAGAGTGGTGCTGAAAAAGCAAAGCAGGTCAGGCAGCATCCAAGGAGCAGGAAAATCGACGTTTCAGGCAAAAGTATTCCCGAAGGGCTTTTGCTCGAAACGTCGATTTTCCTGTTCCTCGGATACTGCCTGAACTGCTGAGCTTTTCCAGCACTACTCTAATCTACACAAGTTATACTGCAGCTTTAAAGAACTTTAGTTAGACTACACTTGGAATACTAAGAACAATTCTGGTCACCACACTACCAGAAGGATGCAAATGCTATGGACTGTCTCCGTAGTCTCAGAGATGACTAGCAAACTACTCGAACTAGCTACTGATCAACCTAAAGGACCCTGTACCAGCAACCAGCATAACAAATGTCATTTACAAAATACCCTGCAAAGATTGCAACAAACACTACACTGGACAGACTGGCAGGAAACTAGCCACCAGGATACACAAACACCAACTAGCCACCAAATGACATGACCCACTATCACTAGTATCCATACACACAGACGTAGGAAGACACCACTTCGACTGGGACAACATATCCATCCTAGGACAGGGTGAACAGAGACATGCATGGGAATTCCTAGAGGCCTGCTATTCAAACCGGAACTCTATCAATAAACACATCAATTTGGACCCCATTTACCAATCTCTAAGAAAAGGAACCAGAAATGATACCACCCACCTTAACAGACCAAGATACATAAATAGAAAGCGGGACAGAACACCAGCGCTTCACTAGAGGCTCACTGATAGCTCAGCAAGCAAACTCACAACCTGAGCTTTGGAGAGAGTACAAAAAAGGTTTACCAGGATGTTGCCTGGTATAGGAGATTTTAGCTATGAATAAAGGTTGGATAGACAGTTAGTTTTCATTGGAATACAGGAGGTTGAGGGGCAATCTGATAGAAGTTTAAAAGATTGTGAATGATATGGATTGTGTGTAAAGTATGAGGCTTTTCTCATGGTGGGAGGGTCAATTGCTAGGGGACACAGGTTCAAGGTCTGGAGGGGGAGGGTTAGTTTAAAAGTGATGTGCAAGGCAAGTTTTTCATACAAAGAGTGGCGAGTGCCTGCAGCATGCAGCCAGAGGAAGTGGTGGAAGTTTTAGTAAGAAAAGCCAAGAGCATGTTCCTGACTTGTATTGTTCTTTGTTCTGTTGAATTAGAGAGTCACATCAGACTTGAAATGTAAACTTGTTTCTCTCTCCACAGATGATGCCAGATCTGTGTTCGAATAAAAGGGTCACTCGACCCAAAATGTTTACTCTGATTTCTCTAGAGATGCTGCCAGACCTACTGAGCTTTTCCAGCAATTTCTACTCGCATTTCTGATGTCAAATCTGCTCAGTCTCTCCAGTACTTTGTTTCAATTTCAAAATTCTAGCATCTGCAGTATTTTGCCTTTAGTGCATGTTAAACTGAAACACTGGCCAAAATCCATACATCACCTGGCATTCCCTTGGCAACAAATGTTTTCTTATCCACTGAATTCAAATTTTCTTGTTGCTTGAGAATAATCAAACTAGCCAGTGTTATAGCTGAAGCAATTTTACTAAATACAAGAAGTTTTTAAAATTTGATTAGAATTTGAATTAAAATTCAAATTAAACACAGAACTGTTTATAGTCCTGCAGGTCATCTCCTGATGCTGACACTTACTTTCTAGTGAGAAAGCCAATGACTGAGTGTCAGCGACCTCACAGCTGGCAATATAGCTGTGGGCCATCCCTGGAATCCATTCATGCACCTCTTGTATAGTTGAAGGGTGGATTTAACAGGAACAAACCTGTTGCATATGCTCTGGGAAGCTGTTCTTTAAAAATAGACTGTAAAAGTGTTATGTAGGAGTGCAATAATTTCAAGGAATAGGTTCCGGTCACATCATTAGCAAAGATCAGCAAGGCAGCCTAAGTGTGGAACTGCAGGAGATGGGGTGGTGTGGGGAGGGAGAGAAAGAGAGAAATACTAAACGAGTATTTTGCATCAGTGTTTACAGTGGAGGAGGACATGGAAGATATAGAATGTGGGGAAATAGATGGTGACATCTTGAAAATGTTCATATTACAGAGGAGGAGGTGCTGAATGCCTTAAAACGTATAAAGGTGGATAAATCCCCAAAAGCAGATCAGATTGGGGCTGTTTACCCTGGAATGTTGGGTGACCTTACAGAGATTTATAAAATCATGAGGGGCACGGATAGGGTAAATAGATAAGATCCTTTCCCTAGGGTGGGGGGAGTCCAGAACTGGAGGGCTTAGGTTTCGGGTGAGAGTGGGAAAAATGTAAAGGGACCTAAGGGACAATGTTTTCATGCAGAGGGTAGTGCACACATAGAATGGGCTGCCAGAGGAAGTGGTGGAGACAACAAAAACCTGCAGATGCTGCAATACAAGGTAGACAATAGCAAGAGGTGGAGGTTGGTACAATTACAACATTTAAGACCATAAAATATAGGAGTGGAAGCAAGGCCATTTGGCCCATTAAGTCCACTCCGCCATTTAATCATGGCTGATGGGCATTTCAATTCCACTTACCTGCACTCTCCCATAGCCCTTAATTTTAAAGGCATCTGGATGGGTATATGAATGGCAAGGGCTTAGAGGGATATGGGCCAAGTGCTGGCAAATGGGACTAGATTGGGTTGGATATCTAGTCAGCATGGACGAGTTGGACCAAAGGGTCTGTTTCTGTGCTGCACATCTCTGTGACTCTATGACAACAAAGTGACTTTGATGAACACGTGTCTTGCACTTCAATTCAGCACCTCTTGTCCATTCACCATCACTCATAATTCCAAAGATAGATTTTTGAACAGTAAAGAAATTATTGGTTATGATAAGTGGGTGGTAAATGGAGCTGAGTCCACAAAAAGATTAGCCACGATCCTATTGAATGGTGGATCTGGCTCGACAGGTCAGATGGCCTACTTCTATTTATTTCTTATGTTCACTCAGCTCACTGACATTTCACATCTCAAGTCACAACTATTTACTCTGGGCAATGACAATTTATTCATCTCCCTCTCTCAGCATTACGTTCAGTTCTCAGTGATAAAGAACATGGCAGTAATTTTCAAGGACAGGGCAAGTAATGTTTTACAATGACACATTTCATAGGCGGAAGCAAAGTCCAAGTTTTCAACCAAGCTCTGCAGAGTTTAACAAATGCTCTGCAATTGCTCTGCCGGGAACAGCACATTGGGTATAGCAGTAGAAGGTAGCCATTCCTCAATCCCCAAAAACAGTCAATTTTACTAGAAAACATTATTTTGGTAAGTGATGTCCTTGTGACTTCCTGATACAGAAATTGGAAGGGAAGGAAAATAAAACAAAAAAAAAGTCCATCGTTGATGCTGCTGTGGAGCATGGGATATTTAACTACAGATTTCAGTAAACAGGAAATACTCAAAAGAGAATGAACTCAGTTAGTCAATCCTACAAACGTGTACAAGCTACCAGTTCAAAATGACTCATCAGGAAAATGTTTCTGAAAAAATCTCCATCTTCAAACTAAAAGATCCAAACATTATAAAAATATAGAACTGTCCACGGAAACAAATCTGTTAATAAACTCCTTTCAATTGCATAACTATTGTAGCAGAATTAGGTACATCACCATACCAGCTTGTACCATCATTTGACCAAATGTGCCATTGTAGCTCTTTAATGGAAAAATAGAAAGCACTCATGGTATCTCAATATCATTTAGGTACAAAGTGTCTAACGATTTGGGTCTCAACCAAACAGCTCAGATGATACATCTGAATAAGAAGGGGTCAATAAGCCTTGAATCAGCGCTTATTTTTAAACCCTCCCGGAACAATGCAGATTTAGCATTCAAATCCACTAGATTTATGGAGCTGCCCAGCATCCGGTTTCCTGATGTGTGCACTCCTGCATCACAAAAAAATCTGCACACAATCTGTGCCATCACCAATATTTTCTTCTCCAGATGATAGGCAGAAGATTAAATTTAGAGAAAATGAGGACTGAAGAGGCTGGAATCAGAGTTGATAGTGTGTTGCTGGAAAGGCACAGCAAGTTAGGCAGCATCCAAAGAGCAAGAGAATCGATGTTTCAGGCATAAGCTCGTCATCAGGAATCAGAAGATTTACAACAAAACCTGTAAGCGTGTGCTACTGAAGATGAAGATGGGTGCCTGAGGGAGGTAAGTGGAGGAGAGGAGGAAAAGTCAGTTAGTTAGGGAGAGGGGTATTAATGAGGGAAAGTTAGTCAGTTAGAGATTAGATTAGATTCCCTACAGTGTGGAAATAGGCCCTTCAGCCCAACCAGTCCACACCAAGCCTCCGAACAGTAACCCACCCAGACCCATTTCCCTCTGACTAATGCACCTAACACTATGGGCAATTTAGCATGTCCAATTCACCTGACCTGCACATCTTTGGACTGTGGGAGGAAACTGGACCACCCGGAAGAAACCCACGCAGACACGGGGAGTATGTGCAAACTCCACAAAGACAGTCGCCCGAGGCTGGAATCAAATCTGGGACCCTGGCGCTGTGAGGCAGCAGTGCTAACCACTGAGCCACCGTGCAGCCCCAACTTCTTAGGAGTAGAGGTATTCAGGAGAGGACATCAGCTGAAGATTGACCCTTTAGGAGAACTTGTCAATACCATCACATATTTCGGCACACATCAGTTAAAAGAAATGTGTTTCAGTTCAGGAGAACAACAATTTTACACCAGGTTGGATATAGACATTCCTCTATAGAAACGTGGGATTATACAATCTGCATCGGGAATTCATTTATAACTGGTGTAATAAAATATTTATTTGCTGAACCTCATACCAATATTATAAATATTATGTGCATTTTAATACCACCCAGTAAATTACTTATTTTATGATTAATATTAAACTCTAACAACTGGAAGATCCTTAACAACATTTCCAAACTTAAAAGAGATGTCACACACCAAGTCTATGCCACACTAGTTTATTCTCTGATGTGGTTTATTCCAAAATGTGACACATCATCACACCCACACCAGCGTTCATAAACACAAAAGGTGTCTTAAAGGGCAAATATTTTGGAAAGTGATTTTCTTTCTCTCCTCTACATTTCCGGGTGTAGCACATAGGTGTTTTTTCTTGCAAGTGATGAAAGGGGTTCAGTGACTTGCCCTCAGACCATCATGATATTCTCTATACATCCCATTTCATCACAGACAGAATGCCCACCTCCCACCTCCATACCCTGATGCCGACCTGCCTGTGCTACTCTAGTGAGAGCATGCTCTTGGGCAGAGGTGGGAAACAGGACAAAGAGCCGGCTGCTGCCATTGTCCGAGACCCAGCCAGGGCCCTTCTTCGGCCAAGCAGACTGTCCCCTCAAGTGCCCAGGCATAGGCCTCAAGAACCCTGGTAGCCGGCGATCACTTACCCGCCGCCTCAAAGGCGAGACTCTGAATACACAACAGGCCCGCTCCCTGCCACCTCTTAGTGCACGCATGCGCTGCGAGTTGACCGCCGGGAAATGTAGTTCATTGCCGGAACTATAACTTCCAACAGTTTATACGGTAAAACTACAACTCCCAGCGGGCAATGCGGGAGACTACAACTCCCAGCGGGCAATAACACATTAATCAGAATTGTTGAGTGGGTCAGTTATTGTCACGTATATTTAGGAAGATACATTGAAAAGTCTTTGCGACCCCAATTCAGTGCCATTTTGAGCAGATTAGATTCCCTAGTGTGGAAACAGGCCATTCGGCCCAACAAGTCCAAGCTGACCCTCCGAAGAGTAACCCACCCAGACCCATTTCCCTCTGACTTGTGCACCTAACACTACGGGCAATTTAGCATGGCCAATTCACCTGACCTGGACTGTGGGAGGAAACCAACGCAAAGCTGAGGAGAACGTGCAAACTCCACACAGAGTCGCCCAAGGCTGGAATCATACCTGGTACCCTGGTGCTATGCGGCAGCAGTGCTAACCCCTGAGCCACCATGCCACCCCTCCTCCACCCCCCACCCAGTAGCAAAAAGAAATTACATGAATAGAGTTAAAAGTCACACAACACCAGGTTATAGTCCAACAGGTTTATTTGTAAGCACTAGCTTTCAGAGCGCTGCTCCTTCTTCAGATGATTGTGGAGTATAAGATCATGATCACAGAATTTATAGCCATAGGAGTCCAGTGTCATGGAGATGTGATACATTAAACAAGTTTAGATTAAATATTTCATCTTTTAGAATGGGATATGCTGGTTTCAGTTCTTTGATATGTAAACCCCATAAATTCTTTTAAATTACATTCTCAAAGTAGCTCAGCTTTTCAAACAATAGGTATGAAGTCTGTCTGTGACCCAATGTTGAGTCAGACTGACAAGCCCTCTGCACAGTTTTACATAGATTCATGCAGTTTTTGAGCAAAATAAAATATAATTCTGCAAAAACAAATTCACCCCATAAACCTTTTTGTGTGCGTCTGTATGAACGATAGAATGTGCATGTGAGTGTACATTATAGAGCGTGTATATATATATATATATATATATATGTGTGTATGTGTGTGTGCAAGCTTGGTTAAGCGTGTGTGCAAGTGTGATGGGGTATGTGTCTGACAGGTGTGTGTGTGCATATGAGAGAGAGCTTGTGTATGAGAGGGTCTGCGTGGGTGTGTGGTGATGGGGTATGTGTCTGACAGGTGTGTGTGTGCATATGAGAGAGAGCTTGTATGAGAGAGTCTGCGTGGGTGTGTGAGTATGTAGGAGTGTGCATGCATGAGAGAGTATATCGTGCAGTGGGGTCACCTATAGTGTGACATGAATCCAAGGTCCCGGTTGAGGCCAGTCTCATGGGTATTGAGCTTTGGTATCAGCTTCTGCTTAGCCACTCTGCGTTGTTGCTTGTCCTGAAGTCTGCCTTGGAGGATGGTCACCCAAAGGTCCAAGGCAGAATGTCCTGGACAGCTGAAGTGTTCTGCTTGACAATATCGCGTAACTGTACTGCTGTATCTTGAATGCAAGTGGAGAGTGTGGACTCCATCTTGGTTTCAAGATTATGGCGCCTGCTGTAGAGTTGATGCACAAGATGATTGAGGAGTTTGCGAGAGACGCGGCAATATTAGCTCTCCATATAATCTGTGTTGTAGGTAGACTTGAGTGGGTTCATGATCCGTAGTCCTACTCTCCTGCATTTCTGCAAATACTTGGTGTCTATGTCGATATGCGTGATCTTCTTCGTGATCCTCTCCACTTTGAACTGGCAGTTCGTGGTGTCATTGGTAGCCATGAAGTACAGGAATAGAATTCACTTCCCATACAAGGGGTCTTCAAAACAAAGCTCCAGTGCTTCTGCAAGGTGTCTCAGCTTCAAGGAGTCCCCACTCCAGGTGCAGCAATGCTAACCCCGCCAAGAGTCCACAATCCAGGCCTACCAGGCACTGCCACCACAGTAGCTGAGCTACCGGCACTGTTCCAGCTTTACCACAACGTCAGAAGATGAAGAAAAATAAGAATGAGAAAGATGAAGGATACGGCTGGTATAGAGCAGACAGGCTCAAAAACCCGAACACTATGGACCATACCAGTGCCAACATCTTGAATTGAACATTCATGATCAATAAAAGGAAACAGGTAAATGTAATATATTTGAACTTCCAAAATACATTTGATAAGTGACTGCACATGGGGCTCAGGTGCAGCAATGCTAACCCCGCCAAGAGTGCACAATCCAGACCTACCAGGCACTGCCACCACAGCAGCTGAGCTACCGGCACTGTTCCAGCTTTACCACAACGTCAGAAGATGAAGAAAAATAAGGATGAGAAAGATGAAGGATATGGCTGGTATACAGCAGACAGGCTCAGAAACCCGAACACTATGGACCATACCAGTGCCAACATCTTGAATTGAACATGCATGATCAATAAAAGGAAACAGGTAAATGTAATATATTTGAATTTCCAAAATACATTTGATAAGTGACTGCACATGGGGCTACTTAACAGTCCATGCAGTTGGAGGTAAGATATTCCCATACAGGTTTAACTAAGAGAAGACAGAGAGTTGGGATGAAAGGGGCAATTTTAGGAATGCAACCTATAAATGGTGGAGTGCCATGGGAATCAGTGCTGGGGCCACAATTATTTAAAATATATACTAATGATTTGGACAAGGCAAGTGAACGTACTATAATCAAGTTTGCAGATGACACAAAGACAAAATGGAAAACAAGTGATGATGGCACAGAGTCCACAGAGCAATATAGAGAGGTTAAATAAGTGGGCAAAATCCTGGCAAATGAAATATAAAGTGGAGAAATGTAAAATTATGCACTTTGGCACAAAGAATAGAGGAGCCTAATATTATTTAAATAGAGAAAGACCACAGAAAGCTACAGCACAGATTTGGAGTCCTTGTGCATAAACCCTTAGTACATAATAGGGAAGGGAAATTGACTCTTGGCCTTTACTCCAAAGGGAATGAAGTTTAAAAATTGTCTTGCAAATACAAAACACTAGTTAGACCACATCTAAAACAGTTTTGATCCCCTTATTTAAGTCATAGAGTCAAACAGTAAGGAAAGAGACCCTCTGTTCAACTTGTCTATACCAACCAGATATCCTAAATTAGTCAAGTCCCATTTGCCGGCATTTAGCCCACATCCCTCTGAACCCTTCCTAATCATATATCCATCCAGATGCCTTTTAAATGTTGTAATTGTACCAGACTCCACCACTTCCTCTAGCAAATAATTCCACACAAACACCACGCTCTGTGTGAAAAAGTTGCCCCTTAGGTCCCTTTAAATTTTTCCCCTCTCACCTTAAACCTGTGCCGTCTAGTTTTGAACTCCCCCATCTCAGGGAAAAGACTTTGTCTATTCACACTATCCATGCCTCTAATGATTTTATAAACCTCTATAAGGTCACCCCTCAGTCTCTGACGCTCCAGGGAAAACAGCTCCAGCCTATTCAGCTCCTCTTGATCGCTCAAACCCTCAAACCCTGATAACATCCTTATAAAGCTTTTCTGAACCCTTTCTATAGCAGGGAGACCAGAATTGCACACAGTATTCCAATAGAGGCCTAGCCAATGTCCTGTACAGCCGCAATATGACTTCCCAACTCTTCTACTCAATGCACTGACCAATAAATGCAAACCTTCTTCATTATCTTATCTACCTGAGAGTCTACTTTCAAGGAATTAAGGATCTGCAATCCAAGGTCTCTTTGCTTAGCAACAGTCCCAGGACCTTACCATTAAGTGTACAAGTCCTGCCCTGATTTGCCTTTCCAAATTGCAGATCACATTTATTTAAACTAAACTCCATCTGTCACTCCTTGGCCAATTGGCCCATCTGATCAAGATCCCATTGTACTCTGAGAAAACCTTCTTTGCTGTCCACTACATCTCCAATTTTGGTGTCACCTGTAAACTTACTAACTATGCTTTCTATATTCACATCCAAATCACTTTTATAAATGATGAAAAGCAGTGGACCCAGCAGATTCTTTTGGCACATCACAGGCCTCCAGTCTGAAAAGCAACCCTCCACTACCACCCTCTGTCTTCTACCTTTGTGCCAGTTCAGTATCCAAATGGCTGGTTCTCCCTGTATTCCATGTAACCTTGCTAACCAGTCCACCAGGAGGAAACCTGTCGAACGCCTGATTGAAGTCCATATTGATCACGTACATGGCTAAGACCTCATCAACCTTTTTGTTGCTTCTTCAAAAAACTCAATTAAGTTAGTGAGATACAATTACCCATGCACAAAGCCAGGTTGACTATCCTTAATCAGTCCTTGCCTTTCCAAATACATGTACATCCTGTCCCCCAGGATTCCTTCCAACAACTTGCCTACTACCAAATTCAGGGTTTGTGTTGATGTGAGACTCTGGACTTTCACTATTATCAATATCCAAATGATCAAAAAGAATTCTTCACTAAGTGTCAACAGTGAATTAATCGAAAAAATATTTGAACCAATCACATTTTATTGCTTTATATTTGATTGCTGAAACATTTTCCAAGATGGTATCTTTAGAAGAAATGTGACATTTATATTTGGAAACAGAAATAACTGTTAGAAAACAATCTTAATAAACTACTCATACTATCAATAATTGTCAGTGTGGGATTTTCTACAGTTAGAATCATAGAATCCCTACAGTGTGGAAACAAGCCCTTCGGCCCAACAAAAGTCCACACCAACCCTCTGAACAGTCACCCACCCAGACCCATTCCCCTCCCCTCTTACTATATATTTACCCCACAACTAATGCACTTAACCTACACTTCCCTGAATACTATGGTCAATTTAGCACATCTTTGGATTGTATGAGGAAACCAGAGCACCCTGAGAAAACCCACGTAGACACGGGGAGAATGTGCAAACTCCACACAAACAGTTGCCCGAGGCTGGAATTGAACACAGGTCCTTGGCGCTGTGAGGCAGCAGTGCGAATACTGAGTTCTAGATTAGCACAGTCAAATAGGAAGATACATTGGTATTGCAGACAGTCCAGAGAAATTGCACTAGGTTGATTCTGAGTATGGTGGGACTGCCTTAAGAAGGAGAGGTTGAGTAGGTTGAGCCTTTCCTCATAGGAGTTCAGGAGAAGAGCTTGTTTTCCCTCGAGGATAATGTAGGACTTGGGCATAATCTCAGAGTATGGGGTCAACCATTTAAAACAGAGATGTAGAGGATATTCTTCTCTCAGATGGTAGTCAGTCTGTGGAATTCTTCATTGCAGAAATTTGTAGGGGCAGGGTTGGTAAGTATATTCAAGACTGTAAAACAGGCAGCCAATCAGACTGGGTCAGCCTCTTGGTTGGTGGGTTAGGTTAAACTGTCTACTCTCCTTCAGACTAACCCTTTGGCCCACTGCTGTTCCAAAGGTGAAAAGCCTTGAAACTGTCCCAGCTGGCCACAAAAGGCTTGTGTCCAATTTGCCCAAGGAGAGGTTACTGCATACAGCTCCTCTGAGATTTTTTTTGAATGACAGTATATAAACGATCTAATTTAAAACACAACTATTGGAAGGCAGCACGGTGGCTCAGTGGTTAGCACTGCAGCTCACAGCACCTAGCCTTGGGTGACTGTCTGTGTGGAGTTTGCACATTCTCCCAGTGTCTGCATAGGTTTCCTCTGGGTGTTCTGGTTTCCTCCCACAATCCAAAGATGTGCAGGTCAGGTGAATTGGCCATGTCAAATTGTTCATAGTGTTAGGTGCATTAGTCAGAGGGAAGTGGGTGTGGGTGGGTTACTCTTCGGAGGGTCGGTGTGGACTTGTTGCACCGAAAGGCCTGTTCCCACACTGTAGGAAATTTAATCTAACAAAAAGAATAAGCTGTGGAATACATTAATAACAGAGGAAAACAGAGGGGCATAGCTTTAAATTAAGGGGGGTAGGTATAGGACAGATGTTAGGGGTAGGTTCTTTACTCAGCGAGTTGTGAGTTCATGGAATGCCCTGCCAGTAGCAGTGGTGGACTGTCCCTCATAATGGGCATTTAAGCGGGCATTGGATAGGCATATGGAGGATAGTGGGCTAGTGTAGGTTAGGTGGGCTTGGATCGGCGCAACATCGAGGGCCGAAGGGCCTGTACTGCGCTGTATTCTTCTATGTTCTAAAAATAAACTTCACATCATTCACACGCTGGGAGGTGAACACAATGGAACGCTTCATTCTTACTTAAAAACATGAATGATCCAAAAAACACACACATAGTGAACAGAAACAAAAAGAAATTGCATGCCCAGTACGCGCTCAAAATACATTTATTTTACCATTTAAAATAATTCAGGCAAGTACTGATTGCAAGGGCACAAACAGTAAACATAGATAAGGGAAACCATCTGAAAATATTCACACTAACCCTTTCCATAGAAATCATCTAAACTGTGCCATCACAGCATTCACTGTCTTAACTCTCAAATTTTGTTGCCATCATTACATGGCATGGATCTCTCAGATTTTATTAAAGACTTAACAAGGAAATTATACAAGATACAAATGAGGAAATTAACAATTGAAAGCAAATTCCACCAGGGTATTTTGAGAATTTAAATAAAATTGTTTTAAAGCCTCAAAGGTGAATCAATAAACCAGTTAAGGACAGAAACCTGGTTTTGTTATTGAGTCAGGTCTTTCTTTGGTTCCAGTCCATGTGATAGGGTTAGGGTGAGGACTGGTGGTGTTGTCACCTGATATCCCTTGACCTGGGCTAGCAAGCCATTTAGCTCTATCAAACTGGCATCATGATTCACCACCTTCTCAGGCCAACTAATGATGGCCAAAAATATTATATCAGCTGTACCAGTAAAACATACATCCCAGAAATGAATGAAAAAGTATTTGTTGAAATTTCAATTTCTTCCTATTATACTTAAGCTTGAGGTTGTCAAAGTGTGAACATGTCATTATTGAGCAACAGCTATTAGTTTCTGAGAGGCTGAATTGGCTAGGACTATGTCAAGATTAGAGTGATGCTAGAAAAGCACAGCAGGTCAGGCAGCATCTGAGGAGCAGGAAAATCGATGTTTCAGCCTGGAGCCCTTCATCAGGAAACTAACGAAGGCCTATACTCACCAGAAATTAGAAGAATGACCAGGGGGTGGGGGCAGGGCAGGAATGGTGTTGGTGGTGGAGGTGGCGGATTCATAGAAACTTATGAAATTCTAAAAAGGCCTACAAAGGATAACTGCATGAAGGATGTGTCTGATGTTTGGGAGGTCCAGAACCAGGGGGTCACAGTCTCAGAATATGGGGTAGGCCATTTAGCACTCAGATAAGGAGAAATTTCTTCACCCAGAGACTGGTTAGTCTGTGGAATTCTCTGCCTCAGAAAGCAGTTAGAGTCATAGAGAAGTACAGCATGGAAATAGACCCTTCAGTCCAACCCGTCCATGCTGACCAGATATCCCAACCCAATCTGGTCCCACCTGCCAGCACCCGGCCATTGAACCCGGGTCTCTGACGCTGTGAGGCAGCAGTGCTAACCACTGTACCACCGTGCCGCCCACCCACTGTACCACCGTGCCGCCCACCCACTGTACCACCGTGCCGCCCACCGTGTTCTGGACTCCCTGACCCCAGGGAAAAGACTTTGCCTATTTACCCTATCCACGCCTCTCATAATTTTGTAAACCTCTATAAGGTCACCCCTCAGCCTCCGACGCTCCAGGGAAAACAGTCCCCAGCCTGTTCAGCCTCTCTCAAACATTGAATGTTTTCAAGAAGAAGTTTGATCTTGTTCTTAGGGCTAAAGTGATCAAAAGGTATGGGGAAAAAGTGGAAACAGAGTACGGAGTAGATGATCAGCCATGATCTAATTGAATAGTGGAGCATGCCCAAAGGGCAAAGCAGCCATCTCATGCTCCTATTTTGATTGACTTATTGTTGTCACATGTACTGAGATACACAAAACATCACTTTTCAGTGGACTATACAGGCAGACCGCACCAGACAAACTGCATCAGGGTAGCAGAACAAAGTGCAGAATACGGTGATACTAATGCAGAGAGAGAGAGAGAGAGAGAGGAGAGATCAGAATTCATATTTGAGAGATCCATTCAAAAGTCTGATAACAGTGGGGGAGAAACTGTTCTTGAATCTATTCGGATGTATATTAAAACTTTTATATCTTCTTCCCGATGGAAGAGGTGGATAAGAGTATAACTGAGGTGGAAGGGGTCTTTAATTATGCTGGTTGGTTTCCCAAGGCAGCAGGAAGTACAGCTGGAGTCAATGGATAGAAAGTGAGGACTGCAGATGCTGGAGATCAGAGCTGAAAATGTGTTGCTGGAAAAGCGCAGCAGGTCAGGCAGCATCCAAGGAACAGGAGAATCGACGTTTCGGGCATAAGCCTTTCTTCAGGAATGGCTTATGCCCGAAACGTCGATTCTCCTGTTCCTTGGATGCTGCCTGACCTGCTGCGCTTTTCCAGCAACACATTTTCAGCTCTGATCTCCAGCATCTGCAGTCCTCACTTTCTCCTCGAAGATTTTAACCTACTGCGAATCATCCTTGAAGAAGCTCTCTTCCTCCCTCTACAAGGATTTCAGTGAGTCCCTCTCTCACTGCACACCCCAGGTCATCTCTTCTGCATCCATTCCTGAAGAAGGGCTTATGCCCGAAACGTCGATTCTCTTGTTCCTTGGATGCTGCCTGACCTGCTGCGCTTTTCCAGCCACACATTTTCAGCTCAATGGATAGAAGGCTGGTTTGCATGATGGATTTAGCTGTGTTTATGATTCTCTGTAGTTGCTTACTGTCTGTTGCAGAGCAGTTGCCAAATCAAGCTGTGATGCATCTATAAGAATTGATCTGATTTCATTTATTCTTGTCACATGTACTTAGGTACAGTGAATAGTTTTGTTTTGTGTGCTGTACAGGCAGATCATACCATACAAAGTGCAATAAGGAAATAGAGCAGAGTGAAGAGTACTGTGTTATGGCTGCAGCAAAGATACACAAAGAGATCAACATTTAAATTTCAAACTGGAGAGGTCCATGCAGAAGTCTAATTACAGCAAGGAATAAACTGTTCTGGAATCTGCTGGTATGTGTTTAAGCTGTTGTGTCTTGTGCCTGATTGAAGAGTTTGGAAGAGATTATAACTGGGGTGGGAAGGATTTTTGATGATGTTGGCTGCCTTCCCAAGGCAATGAGGATTATAGTTGGAGTCAATGGATGGAAAGTTGGCTTGCATGATGGACTGGGCTGTGTTCACAACTTCATGATAATGGGCTGTGGGCTGTGTTCACAACTTCAGAAACTTCATCAGTTTCTGAATGCTTTCTATGGCACATTTATAAACATTACTAAGAGTCTTTATGGACATGCTAAATTTCCTTAGCCTCCTGAGGAAGTAGAGGCACTGTCGCGCTTTCTTGACTGTAGCATCAACATGGGTTGTCCAGGACAGATTGTTGATGATCATCAGTCCTCGGAACTTGATGCTCTCGACCATCTCCACCTCAGCACCATTGATACAGACAGGAGCTCTCCCTTCATCTTGCTTCCTGAAGTCAATGACCAGCTCCTCCCTTTTGCTGATGTTGATGGAGAGATTGTTATCTTTACATCAAGCCATTAAAGCACTCTCTTTCCTGTATTCTATTCCACCATTGTTTCAAATCCAACCTTCAAATGGTGATATCATCAGCGAACTTATATATGGAGTTATGATGAGTCATGAGTGTACAGGGAGTATAGCAAAGGGTTGAGTACACGGCCTTGCGGGGTGCCAGTGTGGAGGATTATCATGGAGGTGGTGTTGTTGCCTGTTCTCACTGATTGCGGTCTGTGGGTCAGGATATCAAGGATCCAGTTGCAGAGGGTGGAAGTGCGAACTAGGCCTCTGCGTTTGGAGATTAGTTTGGTTGGAATTGTGGTGTTGAAGGAAGAGCTGTATCAATGAATAGGAGCCTAACACAGGTATCCTTGTTATCCAGATGTTCCCAGGTGCATAGGATCAGGAAGATGCTGTCTGCCCTGGACCTGTTGCGACGCTAGGTGAATTATAAAGGATCAAGGCAGGCTGGGAAGGTGGAGCTGATGTGAGCCTCAACTAACCTATCGAAGTATTTCATAATTAAGGAGATCAGAGCTACCAGGCTGTGGTCATTGAGGCGCATTGCATGCGTTTTCTTTGGCACTAGGATGGTGGTGGTCTTGTTGATGCAATTTGGGATTTCAGATTGTAGAAAGGAGATTAAATACAAATACTCCAGCACGCTAGCACACACAGGATCGGAATACATGGCTAGGGATGCCATCCAATCCAATTGCTTTCTGTGGTTTCACTGACGTCTGCAGCAGTGACTAAGGGAACAGCATCTGAGACTGTCAAGGCAGGTGACACAGTTTTATTGTCCTGTTCAAAACAAGTGTAAAATATACGGAGTGCATCAGGGAAGGATGTATTTTTGTCCACTATTCTGTTTTGCTTCGCCTTGTAGCCAGTTATGTCGTGTAGGCCTTGTGACAAATGGCAGGTGTCAGTGTTGGTCAGTTTGGATCTCTAATTTAGTCTGGGATCACCTCTTGGTGTTTCAATAGCCTTATGGAGGTCATATCTGGATTTCCTGGTGAGGTCAGGCCATAGTGCTAACTTCTGCTTCAATGTCTTATGGTCTTATGATTGGTGTCCACTGTGGTCCTATTCTGATGGAAGGCAAATTGCAGGGTATCAAGGAGGCTGGGAGGTGAAAGATTATGCAGGTCATGACCAGCGTCCTGAAGCACTTCATGATCATGGAGATCAGAGCCACTCAGCAGTAGTTGTTGAGGCATTTTGCATGTGTTTTCGCTGGTACTGGGAGGATGATGGTTTTTTTGAAACTGGTGTGGACTTTGGATTGTAGCAAGGAGAGTTTGATTTCAGTGGATACCTTTGCATAGGATCTGAGGGCACGGCCAGGGTCTCTGTCTGGGCCAGTTGCTTTCATCAGGTTTACTCTTAGGAAGACAAGACAAAAGATGGAAAATTATAGGCCGATTAGCCTAACCTCGGTCGTAGGTAAAATTCTAGAATCCATCATTAAGAAAGAGATTACTAAATTCTTGGAAGTGCTGGGGTCAGATTAGTACAAGTCAGCATGGATTTAGTAAGGGGAGGTCATGCCTCACGTGTTAAGAATTCTTTGAAGAGATAATAAGTAGGTTAGACCAGGGAAACCCAGTGGATGTTATCCATCTAGATTCCCAAAAGGCCTTTGATAAGGTGCCTCATGGGAGTCTGCTAAGTAAGGTGAGGGCCTATGGTGTTCGAGGTGAACTACTGGCATGGATTGAGGATTGGCTGTCTGACAGAAGGCAGAGATTTGGGATAAAAGGTTCTTTTTTGGAATGGCAGCTAGTGACAAGTGGTGGCCCGCAGGGTTCAGTGTGGGGCCGCAGCTTTTCACTTTAGGAATTAATGATCTGGAAGGAGGGACTGGAGGCATTCTGGTAAAGTTCGCTGATGATACAAAGATAGGCGGACAGGCAGGTAGTACTGAGGAGGTGGAGAGGCTGCAGAAAGATTTAGACAGTTTAGGAGAGTGGTCCAAGAAATGGCTGATGAAATTCAATGTGAGCAAATGTGAGGTCTTGCACTTTGGAAAAAGAAAGAATACAGGCATAGACTATTTTCTAAACGGTGAGAAAATTCATAAAGCTAAAGTACAAAGGGATCTGGGAGTGCTAGTCCAGGATTCTCTAAAGGTTAACTTGCAGGTTGAGTCCGTGGTTAAGAAAGCATATGTAATATTGTCATTTATCTCAAGAGGGTTGGAATGTAAAAGCAGTGATGTGCTACTGAGACTTTATAAAGCTCTAGTTAGGCCCCATTTAGAATACTGTGCTAGTCCAGGATTCTCTAAAGGTTAACTTGCAGGTTGAGTCCGTGGTTAAGAAAGCATATGTAATATTGTCATTTATCTCAAGAGGGTTGGAATGTAAAAGCAGTGATGTGCTACTGAGACTTTATAAAGCTCTAGTTAGGCCCCATTTAGAATACTGTGTCCAGTTCTGTTCCCCACACCTCAGGAAGGACATACTGGCACTGGAGCGTGTCCAGCGGAGATTCACGTGAATGATCCTTGGAATGGTAGGCCTAACATACGATGAACAGCTGAGGATCCTGGGATTGTATTAATTAGAGTTTCGAAGGTTGAGGGGAGATCTAATAGGAACTTACAAGATAATGCATGGCTTAGAAATGGTGGACGCTGGGAATTTGTTTCCATCAGGTGGGGATACTAGGACCCGTGGGCACAGAGGGGGTCAATTTGGAACGGAAATGAGGAGACATTTCTTCAGCCAGAGAGCGGTGGGCCTGTGGAATTCATTGCCACAGAGCGCAGTGGAGACTGGGACGTGAAATGTCTTCAAGGCAGAGATTGATAAATTCTTAATCTTGCAAGGAATTAAGGGCTATGGGGAGAGTGCAGGTAAGTGGTGGTGAAATGCCCATTAGAACAGAACACACAGCAGTCTCACAATTCCTTTTGGAAGAGGAGTCTAGCTTTAAGTTCATTCATTTTGTTTTCAGTAGTTTGAACATTTGCCAGGAATGTGCTGGGTGGGAGTGATTGAAATCCCGAAGTTTCAGTCTCACCCAACATGTCTCCCACATTTCCTGGGTAGATGGTTGCTTCTAGACAATCCCAGGCTTTGGCAAGGGAAGTCTGCTGATCCATGTGGTAAGTGTGTTCCTGATGGGGTCTTGGGCACCAGTCACAGCCTTGAAGGTCCCAGGAGTCTTGTGGCAGGTTCAATTGGGCTTTTTTGATGTTGCGTCGCCATGGTATCATATGGTATTCGCGCACTGGTTGGGCTTTGGCTCTAGGTTTCCATGACATTGGTAAGGTCAGACCTGCAAGAGGCCAGAAGGTTCGCAAGCGCTTGGGGGAGGGGTTTTGCAGTCGGTCTGGTCAGGCCTCCTTGATGTCAGGTCACCTGGGGTCAGATCTTGTTCCTGTGCTGATTGTGACTTGGTTCCTTGGTTTCCATGAAGTCAGGGAGGTCAGGCATGCAGTTCCAGTGTTGGCAAGGTCAGCAGGTGCGTCCAATGATGTCCTGGGCACCAGTCTCGCTCATGAGCACTCTAGCAGGAGTGGGTCTTACAGTCGGTCTAGTCAGTCCTTCTCGATGTTAGGTCACTGTGCGGTCAGATCTTGTTTCCTGGTTGGGCCTCGGTTGCTGGGATTCCACAGAGATGTTGGGCTTGCAGGCCCCTTAATTCCATTAGGGTTACAGTTCCAGCGTTGGTAGTTGAGCCTTGTTGGTCGTGGCATCTTTAAAACTGAAAGTAGATTTAAGAGAACATTTTAGTAATTCCGATAGACTTAGAATTGAAGTTTAGAAGAGATGAATGATTATAAGATATTAAGAATAAAATTTGCTGTAGACAGCTCGAGAAACATCACCGTACTCCAGCACCACCCTGAAGATGTTTCTATGAAAATGCTGGTCTACTTTGACATTATTTTCTTAATTCATGGCAACAGCTTTTCAAAGATGGGGTGGACAACAATTAGAAAATAGGAGAATGACTGAACATGGGACACAGAGGAATGGTCAAAACAGGAATGTAGCTACAATTCTACAGCTGCAGATGTGAAGAGGTCATCTTTACAAAATGTGTATTGTATAAAATTAGCATCCAACAAGAGCTGAGTTTTATCCTTCCCTCTGACTTTGCATGCATACATTCTGGAGATTTAGAAAGAAGTCATGAGTAGAAATGTTGAACTGAGATTCTGCCCATCCTCTCTGGTAAATGTGAACAAATTCCCACGGCTATAGTCCAAGAAAGCATGTTGCAAGTTCACTTCTGAGGCAGGTCGTTGTGGAAGACGAGAAGGTTATTCAAACAAAAAAGGGAGTGCTGGAAAATATTGTTTTTGAAAAAAAAAAGACAAATAAAAGTTGACATTAATTCATTTATTTGAATCACCAACAGTGTTGACAAATGGATGTACATTTTTAGCAATAATTTGCAGAAATGATAAAATTGAGTTTTTAACAATGCTGGAAGGACTACAGTATGATTGGTTCACATGATCAGTGATTCTTCCAGAAATTGATTTGTATTGCTTTTTTTTTAAAAAGAAGCTTGAATGGCAAAATAATATTACTGTAAAAAAAGCCTGTTGTATTGTAAACAGACAACTTCACTCAATCGTGAAACATTTAGAAAAAAAAGCACTTCTGTTTGTCTGAAAGTACACTTTTACAAATGTATGATTGTACATCTAATCAAATTTGCCCATTATGTCAATTTGGCTTGCTCGTAAGTACAATAGTTGGCTATGTAATTCAAACACAAGACTGATACAGGGTAAAAACAATGACTGCAGATGCTGGAAACCAGGTTCTGGATCAGTGGTGCTGGAAGAGCCCAGCAGTTCAGGCAGCATCCGAGGAGCAGTAAAATCGACGTTTTCGGCAAAAGCCCTTCCTGATGATTTTACTGTCGTCGCATGCCACCTGAGATTTTTGGCAGCACGAATGATGACTGCTCTGCATCCTGATGTACTAAAAAAAGTGTCTTGTGGCCTGTCTGCTACCATTCACTATTATTTACAACCATAATAATATACACTGACGCCAAAATGTTTCTTTTTACACCAGATTATTTACAAATCAATATTTTTTTTTGTACATGCATTAATTTATCAACAGAAGTGGTAGTGTGTTGGTTAAGTCACTGGACCAGTCAATCCAGAGGCCTAAATTAATGCTCTGGAGACCCATGGGTTTGAATCAGAATACAGCAGCTGGTGGGATTTGAATCTGAAAATAATAGTCCAGCCCTGCCCAGCCCAGCTCAGCCCTGGCCCTGTCCTGCCCTGGCCAGCTCAGCTCAGCCCAGCCCAGCCCAGGCATGCCCAGTCCAGCTCAGCTCGCCCCTGCCCTGCCTTCCCCTGCTCAGATTGGCCCTGCCCTACCCCACACTGCCCTGCCCCTGCCCTCCCCCTGTCCTACTATGCCAGCCCTGCCCAGCCCAAATCAGCCTGATTCTTGTACTCAGTTCCCTGACCAATAAAGGCAAGCATGCTATACGCCTTCTTTATCCACCCTATCTACCTGTGTGGTCAATTTCAGGGAGCTATGGATTTGAATCCCAAGATCCTTCTGTACATCAGTGCTGTTGAGAGTCCAATCATTAACTGTATACTTTCACTTTACATTTGATCTCCCAAAGTGCAACCCATCTGCTATTTCTCTGCCCATCGGATCTATATCCCGCTATATCCTTTGACAGCCGTCTACACTATTTACAACTCTACCGATCTTTGTATCGTATGCAAACTTACCAACTCATCCATCTATATCTTCATAGAAGTCATTTATATATATTTCAACCAGCAGAGGTCCCAGTACAGACCCCTGCGGAATACCACTAGTTACGGACCTCAGCCTGAAAAGCACGCTTCCACCATTAACCTCTGTCTTCTATGGGCAAGCCAATTCTGAATCTACACGGCCAAGTCACCATGGATTCCATGCATCTTAATCTTCTGGATTAGCCTACCATGAGGAATATTGTCATAAACCTTACTAAAACAAACAGACCTTCCCATGATCCAGCCCAAGCTTTGTGTCAGCTATGTGGATGACGCCTTTGTCATCATGAAACACAACAAATTAGAAGAAATTCACAAATACATAAACAACATCCTTACTGGTATAAAGTTCACCAGAGGAAGAGAACAACAACAGATTCCCCTTCCTACATGTCACAGCAGAATAAAAAGCCAATGGAGAGCTGCAGACCAGCGTCCGTAGGAAAACCACACACAGACTAATCAGATACTCAACTACAGGAGCAATCATCCAACACTCACAAACGGAGCTGCATCAGGACATTATTTAAATGAACCACAACATACTGCAGCACTCAGGAACTACGAGAAGCTGAGGAAAAACACCTTTACAACGTATTCAGGAACAACGGGTAACCCAATAAGCACAGTCCGCCAATTCCTACACAACAGACCTAAACAAGAAGGCACACCACATCCTGAGACTCTAGCCACCACGCCATACATTGAAGACTACTCTCGCCCCTAGGCATCATGGTAACCCACAAATCTATCACCGCACTGAAACAGCTCCCGATTAATTTAGAGGATCTGGTAGCAACAAACCCACAGAATGAAAGTCACATACAAAACACCCTGCAAGGACTGTAACAAACACTACACTGGACAGACTGACAGGAAACTAGCCACCAGGATACACAGACATCAACTAGCCACCATAAGACATGACCAGCTATCACTAGTATCCAGACAAAGAGGGACACCTGTTTGATTGTGCCTCTGACTAGAGAGTCCCCTATCACAATCAATCATTTGGAACCCAATGAACCCCTCATTACATTAGAGCCAGTCTCAATATCAGAAATTTGGCTGTTCATGTTACTTTCCCCTGAGAGTCCATCACCCCCTACAATTTTCAAAACAGCATACTTGTTTGAAATGGGGATAGCCACAGAAGACTCCTGCATTACTTGCCTATCCCTCCTACCAGTCCTGGAGTTAAGTCATCTACCCGACTGTATCTGTGGCTATTCTCTCTTCTTATAACTGCCACCCGTCACATCCCCTAGCTCTTGTAAATTCCTCGTTGCCTCTAACTGCTGCTTCAACTGATCCATGCAATCCATAGGATTCGCAATCAAAGTCACTTCCTGCAGACATAATCATCAGTAACATGGAAACACTCCCTAAACTCCCACTTCCAATAGGATGAGCATATCACTCTACTAAAGGCCATCCATGTTCATTCTCAATCTTTAGACCCAGAAAAATAGCACTGTGTTTTTGCTCTAAAACAAAAATACTCCAGGCTAACTTGGTACTTATGGCTTATGTTTTTAAAATTTAATCAAGAGGCAGATCTCAATTAAATATATAATCAAAAAAGAACCCACTCTACTCACTACTGCAGACTTATAGCAAGGTTACACTTTTAAAAAATTATGCACTTATCTGTTCCTGTACTTTGAGCTCTCCCACACAGGTTCCTCCAAGGTCAGCTGTGGATTTCACTGTTTGTTCACTTTTCCTAGATGCACTTCTACGTCCAGAGACACACGAACTCAAACAGCAAAGGTAGTAACTGTGCAGATTCACGGCTGTGTCTGTTAGCAATGTAGGTTTCTTTCTCTCTCTCCCTCACTGACCACATGGTTGCTGCCTTTTGTCAGTCTCCCTCCTTTTAAAAGTGCCATCGTTTTGATCTTTTTTCTCCATAGAACATAGAACATTACAGGGCAGTACAGGCCCTTCGGCCCTCGATGTTGCACCCTGTCATAATAATCTGAAGCCCATCCCACCTACACTATTCCATGTACGTCCATATGCCTGTCCAATGACGACTTAAATGCATTTAAACTTGGTGAATCTACTACTTTTGCAGGCAAAGCATTCCATACCCTTACTACTCTGAGTAAAGAAACTACCTCTGACATCTGTCTTATACCTATCTCCCCTCACTTTAAAGTTGTGTCCCCTCGTGTTTGCCGTACCCATACTTGGAAAAAGGCTCTCCCTGTCCACCCTATCTAACCCTCTGATTATCTTGTATGTCTCTATTAAGTCACCTCTCAACCTTCTTCTCTCTAACAAGAAAAGCCTCAAGACCCTCAGCCTTTCCTCGTAAGACATTCCTTCCATCCCAGGCAACATCCTAGTAAATCTCCTCTGCGGGGGGATCCAAGATGGCGGCAACCCAGCAAGTCTGAGTCTACAGTGCTCCTCCCAAGACTTGGGTAAAGTGGGTCACCCACGCCCACAATTGAATCTTTAATTAAAATGACTAAAGGGAAGGGAGCCCGCAGCTCTCAACAAGCAGGACCCCCTCCCCCACCCTCTCCAGCTGCAGCAGAGGCGTCCACAGCTGCCCTGGGGGACTTACCTACAGTGACAAGCATTGTGGAGATGATCTCCAAGCTGGACGCGAAGATCGACGCTTTCATTGAGGAGTCCCGAAATCGATGGGACTCACTCTCGGCCGCGCTGCAGGAAATTGAGCGCCGAGTCGGAGGGGCGGAGTTAAAGGCCGCGACCTCCGAAACTGCAGCACAATCGGCCGTGGATCAGGTCTGGACTCTCGAACAGCGAGTCCGGACCTTAGAGAATCACATTGACGGACCTTAGAGAATCACATTGGCAGTCACTGCTCCAGCATTCCTGGAGCAGTGGCTGCCACAGCTTTTAAATCTGGAGGCTGGATCAGGCCAGATAAGGGTCGAATCGGCCTACCGGGTTGCAATACGCGGGCCCGGCTCGAACCAGCACCCACGCCCGGTCCTGTTCCGGCTGCAGAGCTATAAGGACAGGCAGATACTTCTAGAAGCCTCTAGAAATCTCGGAAAAGACCCCCAAGCTATGATCTATAAAGGATCCAAGATGATGTTATTCCAGGACTTTTCCCCAGCTCTGTTCCGAAAGAGGAAGGCATTCGACAAGGTGAAGAAGTGTTTAAGGGACTTAAATATTCAGTACTCCTTACGCTACCCAGCGACGCTATGCTTTAACCATGAAGGATCCGTGTATAACTTCGGATCGCCAGAAAAGGCTAAGGAATTCTTGGACTCTCTTAGAAAAACTGTAAGACATAATGGATGTTGGTTTGCCTTTCCCCCCACTTTGGTTTATATCCCCTCCCTTTTTTTTTTCTCCTACCTTACTGTTTAATATTATCATGGGGGGTGGGGAGAGGGATTTGATTTTCTCCCCCCCCTTGGGGTTGTTTTATTATATTTAATTATTATTTGTTGAGGTGGTAATTTTATAGTTATATGTTTATATATGGTATTAACATTACCAAATATATCCAGGTGTTGGTGTGGGTGGGGGTAGGGTGCTCACTGTTAACTCTAGCTTTGTATTATATTTGAATTCTCCTCATTTTATTGAGGAGCGCCTGGGTCAAGGGTGGGGCATTGGATGGGAGAGGATATGATGGACTTTTGGAGATGAAGTGACACCCCCTGGGAACAAGAGGGAAAATCTCCACTTAGATACGTTTTATATTTTTTTTATTTAGAAATAGTTTTTTACTGTATTGTTGTGGGTGTATTAAAGAGATTTTATTTTTGTAAATTTTATATGTTCTATGCTCGGGATGTTCTGGATAGGGTTTCCCCTCCCGAGGGGTCTCGGATTGGCCCAGAGGATTATGGTTGATCAGTCGGTTAGATTGGCCCAGATGATTATGGTTGATCAGTCAGTTAAGTGGTGCACCTGGAATGTCAAGGGGAGTAATTCGCCAGTCAAAAGGAAGAAAATATTATCAAATCTTAAGAAGGAAAGAGTTGATATAGCTCTCCTACAGGAGACACACCTGTCGGATAAAGAACATTTGAAATTATGACAGGGTGGATTTGATTAGGCCTTTTTTTCTTCTTTTAGCTCAAAAAGCACGGGAGTTGTAATTCTTGTTCGAAAAAATTTCCCTTTCAAAATCCTAAAGCAGATAAAAGATGAATCTGGACGATATATCTTGATTAAAGAGGAATATGAGATTTTAAATTTGTACTGCCCCCCGGCACACCCCTTTAAATTTATAACAGAAGCCTTTTCAAAATTGATGGCTTTTGGTGCCCGTCATATAATTATCGGGGGAGACTTTAATTGTATTATGGATCCGGAAATAGATAGGATTCCCAAGAGTACTGCAGGAGTATCTCCCAGATCTAGACAATTGATGGATCTGAACAAAGAATTAGGATTAGTAGATGTATGGAGATGTCTTCATCCACAGGGCAGAGATTTTTCTTTCTACTCTAATCCACATAAATGTCATAGCAGAATTGATATGTTTTTTGCCCCCTCGATTTTTAAAAATTCCATATCATCCTGTAAAATAGGTAGTAAAGCAATTTCCGACCACGCTGCTGTATATATGGAAACTAAGGCGAGGAACAATGGGACATCCCCTCGGCATTGGCGTACTACCTTCCTAATGAAAGATAGTAAATTTGTAAAGTACTTCTCTCAAGAATTTAAAACTTTTTTAGAAATTAATTCAGGTACAGCTAGCAACCCATCAATGATGTGGGAGACCATCAAAGCTTACACGCGAGGTTTGATCATCTCCTATTCAGCGACCCAGAAGACTGTACATCATATAGACTAATATCCTTGCTAACTGTAGATTTTAAAATCCTTTCTAAAACGTCAGTACTGAGACTAGAAAGGGTACTGCCACATATTATAAAGGGGGATCAGATGGGGTTTATTAAGGGCCGTAGATCATCCAATAATATTAGAAGGGTTTTGAATATGATTCAAGCCTGCCATCAGGGAAAGATACCAGGAGTAGTAGTCTCATTAGACGCGGAAAAGGCATTCGATAGGGTTGAATGGTCATATTTGTTTTATACATTGGAAAGGT
>NC_057744.1:31483904-31501085 GCF_004010195.1 Chiloscyllium plagiosum | reverse complement strand
TGCGGTACGCTGCTAGTAACTGGACACCAAGATGAACATGTTCCATCAACTACAACCCTCTGTTTTCTTTCAGCAAGCCAATTACTGATCCAAACTGCTATGTCTCCCACAATCCCATTCCTCAGCATTTTGTATAGTAGCCTACACAGTGGGAACCTTATCGAACGCCTTGCTGAAATCCATATACACCACATCAACCAGTTTACTCTCATCTACCTATTTGGTCACTTTGTTAAAAAAAGTCAATAAGATTTGTTAGGCACGACCTACCCTTCACAAAATCGTGCTGACTGTCTCTGATCAGATTACTCTTTTCTAGATGGTTATAAATCCTATCTCTTATAACCTTTTCCAACACTTTACAACAACTGAAGTGAGACTCACTGTCTATAATTACCAGGATTGTCTCTACTACCCTTTTTGAACAAGGGAACCACATTTGCTATCCTCCAGTCCTCAGGCACTATTCCTATAAACAATGATGATTTGAAGATCAATGCCAAAGGCTCGGCAATCTCTTCCCTTGCTTCCCAGAGGATCCTAGGATAGATCCCATCCGGCCCGGGGACTTGTCTATTTTCACACTCTGCAGTATTTCTAATACCTCTTCCTTGTGAACCTCAATCTCTTCTAGTCTAGATGCAAGTATCTAGATGCAAGGGATGCAATCTTCCTTGCCAACATTTTCATTTTCTATAGTGAACACTGTCGAAAAATATTTAATTAATGCTTCCCCTATCTCCTCTGACTCCAGACATAACTTCCCACTATTATCTTTGATTGGCCCTAATTTAACTCTCGTCATTCTTTTATTCCTGACATACCTATGGAAAGCCTTAGGGTTAACCCTGATCCTATCCGCCAACAACTTCTCATGTCTCCTCCTGGCTCTTCTGAGCTCTCTTTTTAGGTCTTTCCTGACTTCCTTGTAACCCTCAAGCTCCCTGGGTCTTCTTCTTATTGACCAGGGATTCCACTTCCTTAGTAAACCACGGCTCACACGTTCTATATCTTCCTCCCTGTCTGACAGGTACATACTTATCTAGGGCACACAGGAGCTTTTCCTTGAATAGACTCCACATTTTAATGCAGTTTCCTTCCCCATTTTACGCTTCCTAAATCTTTCCTAATTGCATCGTAATTTCCCTTCCCCTTGCTGTAACTCTTGCTCGGTGGAGTACACCTATCCCTTTCCATCACTAAAGTAAACATAACAGAATTGTGATCACTGTCTCCAAAGTGCTCACCTACTTCCAAATCTAACACCTGACCAGGCTCGTTACCCAGTACTAGATCTAATGTGGCTTCGCCCCTTGTAGGCCTGTCTACATACTGTGTCAGGAAACCCTCCTGCACACATTGGACAAAAACTGACCCATCTATAGTACTCGTACACTAGTGATCCCAGTCAATATTTGGATAGTTGAAGTCCTCCATGACAACTACCCTGCCTCTCTCACTCCTATGGAGAATCATCTTTGCTATCCTTTCCTCTACATCTCTGGGACTATTCGGAGGCCTATAGAAAACTCCCAGCATGGTGACTTTTCCTTTCCTGTTTCTAACCTCAACCCATACTACCTCAGTTAACGAGTCCCCAAACATCCTTTCTACAACTGTAATATTGTCCCTGATCAACAATGCCACACCTCCCCCTCTTTTACCATCTTCTTTGTTCTCACTGAAACATCTGAATCCCGGAACCTGCAACAGCCATTCCTGTCCCTGCTCTATCCATGTCTCCGTAATGGCCACAACATCGAAGTTCCAGGTGCCAACCCAGGCTGCCAGTTCACCCACTTTACTTTGGATGCTCCTCGCGTTGAAGTACACACACTTCAAACCAGGTTCTCGCTTGCCAGTGTCAGATACTTGATTTTGGAACTCCCTACTCTCATCCTCTTTTGTACCTGTCCTACTATTTTGGTTCCCATTCCCCTGCTGTATTAGTTTAAATCCACCTTAATAGCTTTAGCGAATTTCCCCCCCAGGATGTTGGCACCCCTCTGGTTTAGATGAAGATCATCCTGCTTGTAGAGGTCCCACCTACCCAGAAAGAGCCCCAATTATCCAAAAACCCGAAACCCTCCCTCCTGCACCTTCCCTGTAGCCACATGTTCAACTCCTTTCTCTTCCTATTCCTCACCTCACTAGCATGTGGTACAGGCAGCAAACCAGAGAAAACAACTCTGTTTGTCCTAGCTCTAAGCTTCCATCCTAGCTCCCTGAATTTCTGCCTCAAGTCCCTATCTCTCTTCCGACCTATGTCGTTGGTGCCAATGTGGACCATGACTTGGGGCTGCTCTCCCTCCCCCCAAAGGATCCCAAAAACACAATCAGAGACATCACGGACCCTGGCACCTGGGAGGCAACACACCAACCGTGAGTGTCTCTCGTCTCCACAGAACCTCCTATCTGTCCCACTAACTATTGAGTCCCCAGTGCCTACTGCTCTGCTCCTTTTCCCCCTTCCCTTCTGAGCAGCAGGGGTCCCATTGCTTTCCCCTGGTAAGTCATTCCCCCCCAACGGTATCCAAAACGGTTTACTTATTGTTGAGGGGAATGGCCACAGGGGATCCCTGCACTGCCTGCCGGTTCCCTTTCTGTCCCCTGTCACCCATCTGTCTTTTTCTTTTATCTGGGGAGTGACTACCTCTCTAAGTCCTGTCAATAACCTCCTCTGCCTCCTGAATTGGCTCTGAGGAAGCTGGATCAGTGTCACGGCCTCTCCATGTGTAATTACAGGATGACAGAAGGCCGGCCTCTGAAATTATTTTACCTTGAATTTTCAGTTCACAACTTTGAACTCCTTGTAACGATGTTTCCATAATTGCTGTAAGATCATTAACCTCAAGCTGTGAAATTATTTCATTTATTTTGCTCAGAGTCTGTTGTTCTGATGTTAACTCCCTTTACCACTAATGCACACTGCCAGCAATGGGGCAGCATGGTGGTTCAGTGGTTAGCACTGCTGCCTCACAGTGCCAGGAATCTGGGTTTGATTCCCGTCTTGGACAAATGTCTATGTGGAGTTTTCACATTCTCCATGTCTGCGTGGGTTTCCTCCGGGTGCTCTGGTTTCCTCTCACAACCCAAAGATGTGCAGGTTAGGTGAATTGGCTATGCTAAGTTGCCCAGTGTTAGGTGCATTAGTCAGGGGTAAATATAGGGTAGGGGAATAGGTCTGGGTGGATTATTCTTTGGAGGGGCGGTGTGGACTTATTGGGCAAAATGCCCTGTTTCCATACTGTAGCTAATCTAATTTATACCATTTACAAGATGCTAAAACAGTTGCTCATCTCTGGTTATTTCTCATTAACTCTCCCCAGAATATTGTTACAATCCTAATCTCTGGCTTGACTTTATCCTGCAGAGGACAATTACATTTTGTGCTTTGCTAAATAAATCTAATTGCTATCAATTTTAGCTCCTCTCGAATGAAACAGTGGCATCAAAAGGTTACAAAACCACCAGAGAATGTTGCTGTGTCAGTATAGTTCAATCTCATTATTGATCAATGCTCCTGGGAGATTCCCCCAAGCCCATTGCTCCAACTGACATTAGCTTGAGCCGATACCAACCACAGCTGAGGTAATCTTAACCTAATGTATTAATATTGGTAAGAAACATGAAGGTTTCCTGACACAGAACTTTTGAACTATGAATCAAAGCAACTGTGGAGTCTGCCCACTTGCCAATAACTGAAAACCAAAATTACAAAATCAAACATCATCTTCTTTACAGAGGGCATGTGGGAGAGTGGGTTAAATGTGTTACTGAACTCAGCTTAGTATTTTATAGCTGAGAATTTTTCTACCTGTACTTAAACATTTAATAATTATATAATATAAAATATACAAAAGGGTCACTCGACACAAAACGTTAATTCTGATTTCTTTACTACAGTGCTGCCAGACCGGCTGAGCTTTTCTGGCAATTTCTATTTTTGTCTCTGATTTACAGCATCCATTGTTCTTTCAGTTTTATAAAATGCACAACTCTTTGTCAATTATCTCCAATCTTAAGGGGCACAGTCCTCAAAATGAAGTTGACGGCATTACTGAACATAGTCTCCTCCATCAACATGAAGCAGCCAAATCCTTTCAAAAATGCCAAAGATTCCAATCATGTTAAGTGATGGACCATTTGCCAAATGTAAACTGGGGTCTGATACCTTCAGCTGTACATGCTGCAACCAGTTTCTCACACGACAGATGTAGTCATTGGAAGGACGGCAAGGTGAATCTCATTTACTACAAAATCCTTGACTAAGGTTATTAAGAGAAGCAACTCTCCACCACCACCCCCTCTCTTCTACCTTTGAGCTCATTCTGTATTCAAATGGCTGGCTTTCCCTGTATTCCATGAGATCTAACCTTGCTAACCAGTGTCCAATGAGAAACCTTGCCGAATGCCTGACTGAAGTCCACGTCGATCACGTCCACTGCTTTGCCCTCATCAATCCTCTTTGTTACTATTTCAAAAAAAGCGTTCTACCCACTGGAAAACAGAACAGTACAGCACCAGAATGATCGGCCCATCATGTCTGTGCGGATCATGATGCTTTTCCAAACTAATTCCATCTGCCTGTACATGTTCCACATCCCTGCCAACCCATTCCTGTTTATGTATTTGTCCAAGTGCATTTTTAAACATTGAGATTATTTCTGCTTTAACCAGCTCCCAGGAGACTACATTCCAGACACCTACCACCTTCTGCATAAGACACTTGCCTGACACACCTCCCTTTAAACTTGCACAGATGTTGTTGGAAATGCGAAGCAAGTCATGCAGCATCTGTGAAGAAAAATCAGTGAATGGGTCAGGTCCAGTCACCCTTCCTCAGAAACGCTAGCTCTAATTTCTCTTCACAGATGCTGCTTGACCTGCTGAACTTTTCCAGAAACTTCTGTTTCTCTTTCACCAATACCTTTATGGATATAAATTTTGAATACTAACAGTCTATAAGATTCCTCCCCCCCCCCCCCTCCTCCATAAAGTTACTCTCTCTAGATGGTTTAAAAGGGACAAATTTAAGTTGTATAATCAAATATTTTCATTTCTTTTAACCATTGGTAGAAAAAAACAATTTGGCTACAGTTTTTTTGGCAATGAACAAAACTTTCCTTTTAACCTGCAATCAGACAGATCAATAAATTGTGCCTTCTTTTGGTAAATGTTCACATTTGTGGCAACAGAAAAAGCAGTGGGATTCAATATCAATGCACATTCCTAATGGAGTCATGACACTCATGTTGGTTCTTCTGTAACTTTGACTAATTTTCTACTTCCACTCAATACTGTGGTTCACACCTAGGAACAAAGAATATGATCAGATGTCAGCATTGAGAACAGCTCTTTGCTGTGTAGGTGCATTGCCTTCATGAGGAGGAGCTACAGAGGAACCTCGATTACCCGAAGGCAATGGGTCGGGAATATTTCACTCGCTTAATCGAATGCCGGGTAACTGAACGCCAGATCACATAGTTAGCCAAGCGTCAGGACCTTGTGACCTTGTTCGGATAATCCGAAATTTGGACAATTGAACGACGGATAATCAAGTTTCCTCTGTATATGGTATCTAATGTCTTTATCAACGTACCAGACTTTTCGATTACGTTCCTCCAACAGTCTAAGAAACAAAAAGAAAGTAATTTTGATAAATTGTTTGAAACTAAGTACAGAATTTAATGCAAGTATACAAATATGAGTAAATTTGTGTATATATGAGAGTTTGCTGTCAGCTAATGATTATTTTCTGGCATGCTCTTGTGCTCTTTTATATCGGGGTAGACCTAAACAGCTGTGGTAAGATTTGGAAGATGCATGGTTGTCATTTTAACTCCATAGATTCTTTTTAAAATTTGTTCATGGAATGTGAGCGTCAATGCTGAGCGAGTGTTTATTGCCCATTCTTTATTACCTGGAGAAGGTAGAGGAGAGCTGCTTTCTTGAACTGCTGCAGTCCTTGGGTGGAGGGACATCCATAATACTGTTTGGAAAGTACAGATTGTGAACAAATTCGACTTCATTTCTATCCTTTGTCTCTCTTCACGATTAACTGGTTGATCTATGATCACAAGGTTACTTATCTGATGTACACATCAGATCCAAGTTATCTCAATATATGTACAGATTGACAAAAGACCTCTTGCACCAGTGGATCTCTCAAACCAAACCCCATATACACTCCATTCATTGAGGATCCCATCGGTCTCCCAAAGAAGAGATTGTCATACTTAGCTGGTGAAGTAAATTTCAACGAAATTTCTTGAAGAGCCCCCACCCCCATCTCTGCCCAGGAACTTCAAAACAAGAACAATATTCACCTTTCTTGCTGCTCTATGCTATTCCACACTGATTGATGATAGTCTCTTGCAATGGTAGCACATCTTCTACATTTCTGCATTCTATTCAGCAGTGTGCAAAACCACCCAGGTATGTCTTGCCCTCAGAAAGCAGGACAAATCCAACTTGGCCAACCTCCATACTACCAGTCTACTCTCAATCATGTATAGAAGGGGTCATCAACAGTGTTATCAAGTGGCATTTGCTCAGCAGTAACCTGGTCACCAATGCTCAGTTTGGGTTATGTCAGGCCAACAGATGCTGATATCATTCATCCAAACATTAACAAAAATAGTTGAACTGCAGAGCTAAGGTGAGAGAGACTAGCTTCGACAGAAAAGCAGCATCTAACCAAATATGAGATCAAGGAGCCCTAGCCAACAGGTGTCAATAGAAATCAAGGATAAAAGTCTCCATTGTTTGAAGTCACACCAGATACATGGAAAGATGTTGTGTTTGTTGGAGGTTAACCATCTCAGCTCCAGGACATATCTGCAGGAGCTCATCACAGTAAAGTCCTAGGCCCAAACATCTTCAGCTGCTTCAATGATCTTCCCTCCACTATAAGGTCAGAAATCCTTCACTGATGATGACACATTGTTCAGCACCATTCACAATTCCTCAGCTTCTAAAGCAGTTCATGACCAAATGCAGGAAAAACTCGACAATATCCAGACTTAATAACCCATCTCCCAACAAACGAGAATCAAAGTATCTCCATTTGACATCAAAAGCTTTTCCATCACTGAATCCCTTGCTATCAACATCTGGGGAATTTCAGAAACTGAACTACACTAGCCATGTAAATACTGTGGCCACAACAGCAGGTCGGAGGCTTAGAATTCCTTCTTAGTGTCATAGAACTGTTCAGCATGGAAACAGACCTTTCGGAACAACCCGTCCATGCTGACCAGATATCCCAACACAATTTAGTCCCACCTGCCAGCACCCAGCCCATATCTCTCCAAACCCTTCCTGTTCATATACCCATCCAGATGCCTTTTAAATGTTGTAATTGTACCAGCCTCCACCACTTCCTCTGGCAGCCCATTCCATACACGTACCACCTCTGTGTGAAAAGGTTGCCCTATAGGTCTCTTTATATGTTTCCCCTCTCACCCTAAACCTATGCCCTCTAGTTCTTGACTCTCCCACCCCAGGGAAAGACCTTGTCGGTCTTACCCTATCCATGCCCCTCATGATTTTATAAACCTCTATAAGGTCACCCCTCAGCCACCGACTCTCCAGGGAAAACAGCCCCAGGCTGGTCAACCTCTCCCTATAGCTCAAATCTTCCAACCCTTGCAACACTTTAGTAAATCTTTTCTACCAATGCCCATTCACTATTGACAAGGTGCAGAAGCGAAGTGTGACCGAACACTCTTGGGTGAATGCAGCACCAACATCACTCAGAAAGCTTGACACTACCTGGGACAAAGCAACTCACTTGATTGTTATTCCATTCATCATCTTCAACATTCCTTCCCCACTGCTGCACCTGTGGCATTGCTGTGTACCTACTCACCCAGGCTCCTCCAGAAACTCTACCATATATAAAGACAAAGGCAGCATATGTATGGAAACACCGCCATCTGTTAGTTCCCCATTAAGGCACACATACATTTAACGGTGTCCTTCTACTGTCATTGGGTCAAAATTCTGGAAATCCCTTCCGAACAGCAATATGAGTGTCTCTAAAGCCCAAGGATTGCAGTTGTTCAAGAAAGCTCACTACCATCTTTTCAAGGTGAGTAGGGATGTGCAAGAAATGCTGATCTGGCCAGTGATGCCCACGTCCCATAAATGAAATAAAAACCTACTCACTATCCTGGCTATCTTTGATACTGTTGCACTGCTTTGTTAGTCATTTCTGGAGTCAACAGTAAACGGTGGAGGGGAGGGGGGAAATCCCTCCTGCTGTTCACAGTCATACCTAGCACACAGAATGACTGTTGCGGGTCTTAGAGATTAGCCATCTCAGCCCTAGGAAATCATTACAGAGGTGATGGCTGCTTTGTTCATCAAACGTTTACATAACATTTGCTTTATAAAATGTTCAACAACCCTGCCTGAGCCAGGATTCTGACAGAAAGAAATCCCCACTTGTATGTTAAATTTTACACTGTGTCCCCTGGTTTCAGACTCTCTCACAAGGACAAACAATCTTCAGGGTCAAGTTGCCTTCACCAATGGCTAAGCATCACCTACATCAGAGTAGGATTTCTAATCTCAATGTGGTTTTAAAACATTTATCAATGAGAATATATCGGCAGTTTTCGGATCATTTAGATTACTATCTGACTACCTGAATGTATGTTCTGAAACTAAATGCAATTTTTTTCCCCCACTGTTTTTGCCCCACAGTGGCCCATGAGTCAACAGTGATCTTGTCAAGATGGACAACTCTCATCATCAAATGGTTACTTGCGATTACTTTTCAGAAAAATGTATTGGATTTACGTAGCATTCCTTTTCATTCTCAGAATGTCCCAAAGCACACCCCAGATAATCAGTTAATGCAGTAATGTATGCTTAGCATCCTACTGATACAGAGAAACATCCCACAAATATTAATGAGACATTGATTAAAGTTGGTTTTAGTGATGTTGGTTAATATTGCCAAGTAGAAACTGATCCAACTACCTTCCCCTGTTCCCCCAAGAATAGGTTAGATTAAATGACTAGATTACTTACAGTGTGGAAACAGGCCCTTCGGCCCAACAAGTTCACACCGACCCTCCGAACAGCAAACTACATTTACCCCTTCACCTAACACTACGGGCAATTTAACATGGCCAATTCACCTAACCTGCACATCTTCGGACTGTGGGAGGAAACCGGAGTACCCGGAGGAAACCCACGCAGACACGGGGAGAATGTGCAAACTCAACACAGACAGTTGCCTGAGGCGGGAATTGAACCAGTGGCTCTGGTGCTGTGAGGCAGCAATGCTAACCACTGAGCCAACCAAGTAGTACCAAGGAGTCTTTTAAACCCACCTGAGTGAAAAAAAATGAGAAATTAGTTTAACATTTTAGCAAAAATTCAGCACATGACCAATGCTGCACCAAGATGTCAGCAGGGATTAGGTTCTCAAATCTCTACAGCAAACCATGAATTCATGGCTTTCCTGTGAAGGCACGCCAGTACTACCTCGCAAACTTTATGGTGTGCAGAATTAGTGAAAGGTGCTATGTAAATTCAGTCTGTACGACTTTGCTATGCTAATGCACTCATTTCCGTTTTCCAAAAGCAGCATCATATCGGAGTGTGATGGTTAATTTAATTAGGGGGAGGCTGTGTGTTGTGACTGAAAAGGCAGGATCATCCAAGTCAGATCTCCCTAATCCCCTGCAGACTAATCCCACTTGATTGGGATTAGAAATCATATTCTACTCAAAAGGTGTTTAATTCACTACTAATCCCAAAATCAGGTCAATAAATGTGTTCCTATATCCCCGGATTATCAGTTATTTCAGTTTAATCTGTTACAGTTAAAAGAATTCTGAACGCTAATTTTCTGCTGGCACCCGCCCATGTCCATCTTCTGAACACAGTGCATTATGTGTCACTGCCTCAGTCTAATGGGTTTGAGTCTGTTTATTTTACAACTGTCTCACTATGTGTGTAGTGTAACTGCCCATGCTGTTATTAGAAACAGATGTAAATGTTATACTCACCGAATGCAAAGCTTTAGAGCCATTATGAATTCATTTATCTTGTTCCTGCAATTATTATTGAACAGGGCATTGACAGCATGAACAGTATATGAAAAATGATTGCACTTGTTATTGCTTAAACATGATTACTCGCAAACTACTTTCTTTATTACCAGGGATTCTTTATTACAAGGGAGTTCTGCTTCTGCCAATGTCTCAAGCCTAAATGGACTTAGGAATATGGTAAAATAATCAATTCTCAGCCATTGTTGGACACTTAGGTGGTAGTGTTGAGGTTTGGTGGCAGGACGAAGGAACATATTTTTAAACCCAGACCACTTTGGTGTGACATGAGAAAACACAAAAGAGTACTGGAAATCTGGAAAAGTCCACCCTATACATTCCTCCACCCTAATGAACGGCTTTGAGACTAATTGTAAAATCTGACAACTTATTCAAGTTACATCTGATGATCACTCAGAGCAAACATTGTTTACTGTTAACCAAGGTAGACAAGAGCTCTCTATTCCTTTTATACTATGTCATGTTGACGATACCATCATTAGCAAGGGCTTTCCACCCAATGGGTTGGGCCAAAGTGAAGAGCGGTATCAGTTTGAACTATTTGCTCCTACATCCTCTTAAAAGGGCAAAATGGAGGAATGGTTGGCTTTGTGCAAGAAGAAACATTGCTCATCATGGTTAATGCTAACAATGTAAATAGTGAAGACCACCTCACTCAAAGCTAGATGAAGTTACACACTTGGCAAATTACAAGACCCACCAAATATTTGCTGGTAGGCACTTGCAGCCCCACAATTAAAATAAATGCAAGTGGCACAAGTCTAATACTGAAACAGCACTGAAGGGTTCTGCTGGCCAGCTACTTGCTCAATACGATTCTTGAAAGATAATGGAGAGACTTTTTATTTAAAACAAAAGAGATATGCCACAAAATATAAATCAAAGAAACTGGGAGTCAGTCATGGATCTGTTGTAAGGGATAACTTAGGTATGACTAGGAGCTGCTCTGTTGAATCAGGAGTTGACTTGCCTTCCAACCATCCTTGTTGACCCTTGCATCACAAAACCATCTTTCCCTCACTTGACATCTTTATAATAAAAAAGGAAATCTACAACATCCCACTCCTACTTTGTTCGCTTTCCAGAGTTGTGTTGCTTCCAGTAGCATTTTATTCACTTATTCCCAGGTTAGATATGAGAGTACGAAAGGGGTTCAGTGACAGACAAGTATCCTTGTTCTGAAGAATCATCTAGACTGGAAATGTTAACTTGCTCTCTCTCCATGAATGCTGCCTGACCCGCTGTGATCTCCAGCATCTTTTGTTTTCCGTATCTTTGCTGCATATTAGCTCTCAATAAGTGAAAAGCCCAGCTTTTAAAAGGCTCCACAACTGCCTGTGCACAGTATAACATGGGAGACGGCATGGGATTTGTCAGTCATTCTAACTAGGCTGGCTTCAGACATTATGTAGTTTTGACTGTTCTAGTCTGCTCTCCCACATTCTACTCCTCATATAGTGAAGGTCATTCAAAAATCTGCTACCCCTGTGCTTGCTGACTACACTGGCTTCTGGTCAAGTGATGTCTTCATTTTAACATTTGGGAAAAGTTCAGGAATAGTAGGAGTTCCCACCACCATAAAGACGTCCCACCTCTTCCCAGGTCCAGAACATCAATGTGCCACTGGCAAGCTTCATTGGCCTGCATTGGGAGTGTAGCCAAGAAGTGGGGGAGTGTTTAACAATGTCCAGCCTCCAAGACTAATGGCATCTGTTTCATCAAGAAGAGCCATGGTGTATATGAAAGGCGATAAATCACGGGATTGGAGATTCTTCACAATAAACCTGTGTGTACACTGCATTGCAAGTGGTGTAAGGGGGGGGGAGAGGAAGTATAAATAATGAGACTCGGAACATCAGATTCATACCTTAATTTCCATTTGAGCAACACAGTTCTACTGAAAATTAGTTCTAATTCAAAGATAAGAATATTTTGTTAAATATAATCATCATTCAATTGGTATACCTTGACTGAACATCCTCTTCATCAGAAGTAGTTTCCTGAGGAATAAAGTGTAAAATATGAACTTACAAATGAGAAATTATGTTAAACAACATCGCAATAGGCTTACACGATCTCCTCAGCTGCATGTCTTAAAAGCAGTCAGAGTGTCTCTCGGCTATTGGACCTGGGACATTGCAGCTGAGTTCAGCCCATATGGGGCCAGCACGAGACACATTTTAGATGACAGTCCCACTGCAAAGCCCAGTGAATGGGACTCTGTGCTGGTGACCAGCTACATTTGAAAAAGATTAGGAGAGAAGGTCTGGTGGAGTAGATTTTGTTTTATAAGTCTTTATATTTCTCCTAACTTTCATTTCCATTCAAAATGTTTTTGTTGTTTATGGGATGTGTGCAGCACTGGGTAATGAGCATTTATTGCCCATTTCTAACTGCCCTTGAGAAGGATGGTAGTTTCTTGACCTGCTCCAGTCCTTGGAGTGGTGTTAGGAAGGAAGGGATGGTGGGATTTTGAACCTGTGACACAATGAAGGAATGTTGATACATTTCCAAGCCAGGTTGGTGTGTGGCTTGGAGGGGAACCTAGAATCAGAGTTTTACAGCACGGAAGAGTCCATCATGTCATCAAGCAGCTATCTTTGAATCCCATTTTGCAGTGCTTAGCCCAGAGCCTTGTACACTACGGCATTCCAAATCATCATCTCAATGTCTTGAGGGTTCCTGCCCCTACCATTCATGCAGACAATGAGTTACACATACCCACAACCTTCTGAGTGAAAGTTTGTTTCCTCAAATCCCCTGTCCTTTACTCTAAAACTGGACATGACCCAACCCCACCCTTCTAGAATATAGAACATAGAAAAGTACAGCACAGAACTGGCACTTTGGCCCATGATGTTGTGCCGAGATTTAATCCTAATGTAAAATATTGTAACTTAACCTATGCTCCCCTCAACTCACTGCTATCCATGTGCATGTCCAGCAGTCACTTAAATGTCCCTAATGACTCTGCTTCCACCACCACAGCTGGTAGCGCATTCCATGCATTCACAACTCTCTGTGTAAAGAACCTACCTCTGACGTCTCCTTTATACCTTCCTCCTAATATCTTTAAACTATGACTCCTCGTACCAGTCAATCCTGCCCTGGGGAAAGTCTCTGGCTATTGACTCTATCTATTCCTCCCATTATGCTGTACATCTCAATCAGATCTCTTCCTCCTTCTCCGCAGAGAAAAAAGTCCAAGCTTACTCAATCTCTCTTCATAAGGCAAGCTCTCCAGTCCAGGCAACATCCTGGTAAACCTTCTTTGCACCCTCTCCAAAGCCTCTGTGTCGTTCTTATAGTAGGGCGACCAGAATATCCCAAGTGTGGTCTCACCAAGGACTTGTAGAGCTGCAGCAAAACCTCGCGGCTCTTAAACTCAATCCCCCTGTTAATGAAAACCAAAACACCATATGCTTTCTTCACAACCCTATCCACTTGGGAGGCAACTATGAGGGATCTATGTACTTGCATACCCAGATCCCTCTGTTCCTCCACACTGCCAAGAATCCTGTCTTTAATCTTATATTCAGCATTCGAGTTTGACCTTCCAAAATGCATCACTTTGCATTTATCCAGGTTGAACTCTATCTGCCATTTCTCACCCCAGCTCTTCATCCTGTCTGTGTCACGCTGCCGCCTACAGTAGCCCTCTATACTATCAATGACATCTCCAACCTTTGTGTCATCTGCAAATTTACTGATCCACCCCTCAACCTCCTCATCCAAGTCATTTATAAAAAATGCAAAGAGCAGAGGCCCAAGAACAAAGCCATACGGGACCCCACTCAACACTGACCTCCAGGCAGATTACTTTCCATCTACAACCACTCTCTGCCTTATGTCAGCCAGTCAATTCTGAATCCAGATAGCCAAATCTCCCTGTATCCCATATTTCCTGACTTTATGAATGAGCCTTCTATGGGAACCCTATCAATTGCCTAGCTGAAGTCCATATACACTTCTGGAATGTCGTCGACCTGTCTTGACACCTCCTCTAAAGAACTCAATAAGATTTTTAAGGCATAACCTGCCCCTCACAAAGCTATGCTGACTGCCTTTAATCACACTATGTTTTGCCAAATAGTCATAAATCCTATCCCTCAGAATTCTTTCCAAAACTTTGCTGACCACAGACATAAGATTGACTGGTCTGTAATTGCCAGGGATTACCCTATCCCCCTTCTTGAAAAGAGGAGCAACATTCACCTTCTTCCAATCCTCCTGTGGAGAGTGAGGAGGCAAATATCCTCGCCAGCGACTTAGCAACCTTCTTTCCTGCTTCGCAGAGCAGCCTAGGATAAATTTGCTCTGGCCCTGGGGACTTATCAATCTTAATGTTTTCCAAAATTTCTAGCACATCAACTTCATCAATCTTGATCTGATCAAGACTGTATCCCAGCTCCTCTAAGTTTTCACTTACAACAAGTTCCCTTTCCTTGGTGAAAACCGAAGCAAAAAACTCATTAGGGCTTCCCCTATCTGTTCAGAAGTTATGGTCCTGACTCCTAAGGGGGGAAATGTTTCTCCCTGTCTGTACCCCTCAGAACTTTGTACACCTCAATCAGATTCTCCTTCAGCCCTCTCTGCTCTAACACAAACAATTAGTCTCTCTTCATCATCTAATCACTCCAACCCAGGCAGCATCCTGGTCAATTTCCTTTGCCCCTTCTCTACAGCAATCACATCCTTATGGAATGGTGACCACAACTGCACAGCAAACTCCAGTTTCATAACTTTGTAAACAGCTCCCTCGTAATCTCGCTGCTCTTGTATTCAATGTCTCAACTAATAAAGGCACGTATTCCCTTTGTCTCCCTGTCCCACCGCCTTCAATGATTTATGGACATGCTCAACATGGACCCTCTGATTTTCTGTACTTCTTACAGTCTTACCATTCAACAGTTACTCCCATGCCTTGTTAGTCCTTCCAAAATGTACCAACTCTCACTTTTCAGGTTAAATTCCATTTGCCACTGCTCTGCTCAACATACTGGCTACTTAAACTGTGCTCTGCTCTAAGGCTTTTCTCTTTGCTATTGACCACACCACAAATTTTGGTGTCATCTGTAAACTGATCAAGCCTTCAACATTTGTAAATTGATTTATCTGTAAGAATAATAACGTGTTGTGGTAGGATTAGATTAGATTACTTACAGTGTGGAAACAGGCCCTTCGGCCCAACAAGTCCACACCGACCCGCCAAAGCGCAACCCACCCATACCCCCACATTTACCCCTTACCTAACACTACGGGCAATTTAGCATGGCCAATTCACCTGACCTGCACATCTTTTGGACTGTGTGAGGAAACCGGAGCACCCGGAGGAAACCCACGCAGACACGGGGAGAATGTGCAAACTCCACACAGTCAGTCGCCTGAGTCGGGAATTGAACCCGGCTCTCTGGCGCTGTGAGGCAGCAGTGCTAACCACTGTGCCACCGCGCTGCCCACAAATTTTAACTTTCCAAACAGAGACTGGGACTGCCGTAGTGTTAAGGGTTTAGATATAGAGGTAGTAGTTAAGTGTGTACAAGAACATTTTCTGATTCAGTATATGGATGTATCTACTAGAGAAGGTGCACAACTTGACCTGCTCTTTAGAAATAAGGAATGGCAGGTGACTGAGGTGTCAGTGGAGAGCACTTTGGGCCCAGTGACCATAATTCTATTAATTTTAAAATAGCGATCGGGAAGGATAGACCGGATCTAAAATTGAAGAAAGGCCAATTTTGATGGTATTAGGCAAGAACTTTCAGAAGCTGATTGGGGGCAGATGTTCACAGGTAAAGGAATGGCTGGAAAATGGGAAATCTTCAAAAATGTGATAACTAGAGTTCAGGGACAGTATGTTCCTATTAGGGTTAAGGGGAAGGTTGGTAGATGTTGGGCATGTTGGATGACAAGAGAAATTGAGGCTTTGGTCAAGAATAAGGAGGAAGCATAAGTCAGGTATAGACTGAAGGGATTAAGTGAATCCTTAGAAGAGTATAAAAGCAGTAGGAGTTTTCTCAAGAGGGAAATCAGGAGGGCAAAAAAAGGGGACATGAATTAGCTTTGGCAAATAGGGTTAAGGAGAATCCAAAGGGCTCTTATAAATACATTAAGGGCAGAAGGGGAACTTAGGTCAAGAATAGGACCCCCTAAATATCAGCAAGGCCACTTATGTGTGGAACAGCAGGAGATGAGGAGATTCTAAATAAGTATTTTGCATCAGTGTTTACTGTGGAGAAGGAAATGGAAGATACAGAACATGGGGAAATAAATAGCAACATCTTGAAAAATGCCCATGTTGTAGATGTGGTGGTGCTGGACATCTTAAAATGTATAAAGATGCATAAATCCCCAGGACCTGATCAGGTGTACCTCAGAACTCTGTAGGAAGCTAGTGGAGTGATTGCTGGGTCCCTTGCTGAGATATTTGTATCATCTGTATTAATAGTCACACGTGAGGTGCCAGGACGCTGGACGTTGGCTAACGTGGTGCCACTGTTTCAGAAAGGTGGTAAGGAAAAGTCAGGGAACTATGGACTGGTGAGGCTGACATTGGTGGTGGGCAGGTTATTGAAATAAATCCTGAAGGACAGGACTTACATGTATTTGGAAAGGCAAGGACTGATCAGGGATAGTCAACACGGCTTTGTGCTTGAGAAATCATGTCTCACTAAGGTCATTGAGTCTTTTGAAGAAGTATTTACTGTGGAAAAGGATATGGAAGATATAGACTGTAGGGAAATAGATGGTGACATCTTGCAAAATGTCCAGATTACAGAGGAGGAAGTGCTGGATGTCTTGAAATGGTTAAAAGTGTATAAATCCCCAGGACCTGATCAGGTGTACCCGAGAACTCTGTGGGAAGCTAGAGAAGTGATTGCTGGGCCTCTTGCTGAGATATTTGTGTCATTGACAGTCACAGGTGAGGTGCCGGAAGACTGGAGGTTTAAGAAGGGCGGTAAAGAAAAGCTAGGGAACTATAGACTGGTGAGCCTGACCTCAGTGGTGTGCAAGTTGTTGGAGGGAATCCTGAGGGACAGGATGTACATGTATTTGGAAAGGCAAGGACTGATTCGGGATAGTCAACATG
>NC_057744.1:31474223-31480566 GCF_004010195.1 Chiloscyllium plagiosum | reverse complement strand
AGTAGTTGCCCCTTGAACAAGTTCCACATATCATTTACACTCTTGCCTTGGAGTCTACTTTTCCAAGCCACACATCCTAAGTCATGCCTCACCGCATCATAATTTCCCTTACCCCAGCTATAACTCTTGCCCTGTCGTCCTCACTTATCCCTCTCCATCACGAGTGTAAAAATCACCGAATTATGGTCACTATCCCCAAAGTGCTCACCTACCTCTAATTCTAACACCTGGCCTGGTTCGTTACCCAGAACCAAATCCAGTATGGCCTCTCCTCTTGTTGGCCTGTCTACATATTGTGTCAGGAAACTCTCCTGCACACATTGAACAAACACTGTCCCATCTAACGAACTTGAGCTATAGCTTTCCCAATCAATATCAGGAAAGTTAAAGTCCCCCATAACAACCACCCTATTACTGTCACTCATCTCCTGAATCACTTTCCTATCCTTTCTTCAATGATTCTAGGACTATTAGGAGGCCTGTAAAAGACTCCTAACAGGGTGACCTCACCTTTCCTATTCCTAACCTCAGCCCAAACTACCTCAGATGGCAAGTCCTCATCCATCGTCCTTTCCACCACTGTAATACTATCTTTGACAAGCAATGCCACACCTCCCCCTCTTTTACCCCCACCTCTGACCCTACTGCCTTTGTGAGGCATTTGGATGGGTATATGAATAGGAAGGGTATGGAGGGATATGGGCCAGGTGCTGGCAGGTGGGACTAGATTGTGTTGGGATATCTGGTCAGCATGGATGGATTGGACCAAAGGGGCTGTTTCCATGCTGTACATCTCTATGACGATGACTCTATAAGTAACAAAGAGGATTGGTGAGGGAAGAGCAGTGAACATGATCTGTATGGATTTCAGGCAGGTGTTTGACAAGGTTCCTCATGGTAGACTCATTAGCAAGTTAGATCACACGGAATACTGGGAGAACTAGATACTTGGATATAGAACTGGCTTGAAGGTAGAAGACAGAGGGTAATGGTGGATGGTTGCATTTCAGACTGGAGGCCTCGGACCAGTGGTGTGTGTCACAAGGATCGGTGCTGGGTCTGCTGGTTTGTCATTTATATGAATGATTTGGATGTGAATATAGGAGGTATAATTATAAAGTTCACAGCTGGAGGGATTAAGCTACAGGGAGAGGCTTAACAGGCTGGGGCTGTTTTCCCTGGAGCGTCAGAGGCAGTGACCTTATAGAGATTAGAAAATGATGGGAGGCATGGATCGTGTAAATAGACAAGGTTTTTTTCCCTGGGGTGGGGGAGTCCAGAACTAGAAGGCATAGGTTTAGGGTGAGTGGGGAAAAATTTGCAAGAGACCTGAAGGGCAACATTTTCATGTGGAGGGAGGTGAGTGTGTGGAATGAGCTGCTAGAGGAAGAGGTGGTGGTTGATACAATTACAACATTTAAAAGGCATTTAGATGGGCATATGAATAGAAAGGGTTTAGAGGGGATATGAGCCAAATGCTGGCAAATGGGACTAAATTAGTTTGGGCTAACTGGTTGATATGGACGGGTTGGACAAAGTCCGTTTCCATGCTGTACATCTCCATGACTCTATGACATGGACTGCAGAGGTTCAAGAAACAGCTTATCGCACCTCAAGGCCAACTGGGAATGGGTAATGAATGCCAGCAAGCCAGTGACATTCATGTCCCATGAGTGAATAAGTAATTTAAAAGTTAAGGAGGCAAAAGCAGACTTAGAAATCTTAATGCAGAGTCAATTTGATTTTTTGAAAAGGAAATCATGTTCTGCGAGGAAATAGCAAACAATGTTGATAAAGGTGAATCTGAGGATGTGGTTAACTTGAATTTCCAAAAGGCATTTGACAATATGCCACAGCAGAGATGAAGCACACAAATTAAGAGCTCGGTTGGTGACCTGTGACAGGTAGAGTGCCACAGGGACCAACATTTACCATCTGTAACAATGACTTTGTTGAAGGAACTGAATGTAAGGTTTGCCAGTGTATTTGCAAACGACACAAAGAGAGGCAAAAGACTAAGTTGTGAGGAGGAAAATAACTTATTCATAGCTTTTTGCAGATTCTCAAGTGAGCTGCCCACTTTGATATGAGTAATAGGGAAAAAACATATGATTTAAATGAAGAAGACTGAGTTTGAGTCTGTGGAATTCCCTACCCAGAAATAGCGAAGGCATGGCCATTGAAAACCTTTCACTTTTCTTCCCGCGTATTTTATTTGAATCTTATTGATGTTGCCATCAGTAGAGCTGACCTACTTTCTCTTACTCAAATTTATTCACACCTATTTTACATCTCAACCACACCAATACCACCATTAGGTAGTGCCTTGTCTCCTTCACCATCTGTTATACTTAGTTCTTTGTCAACAGCATGAAAAAAATCATTTTCCGTCCCCTTCAGTTCCAAACAGTCATATTCTTCATTGATAAGGTTGAGATTTAAAAGTAGATTTGAGGCTGGATGAATCATGACTGAATCAAATCAGTCATTGCCTCTAAATCAAATCAGAGGCAAAGCAGGCTCAAGGGACTGAATGGCCTAGCATGTTCCTACTTCATATGTTTGTTTGTATATGTTAAGATCAACTCGGCAAAAGTGGGTATTGCAGATGCTGGAGATTAGAGTCAAAATTAGAGTAGTGCTGAAAAAGCACAGCAGGTCAGGTAGCATTCGAGAACCACGAAAATCGATGTTTCAGGCAAAAGCCCTTCATCAGGAATTCTTAATGAAGGGTTTTTGCTCCTTGGATGCTGCCTGACCTACTGTGCTTTTCCAGCACCACTCTAAGCTTGACTTGATAGGTGTTAAGGCTGCTTTATAGATAAATGTTTCTGATTTTAGGAAACCCATTTTACACAGCCTGGGTCTAATGGTGACTCCAGTCCCATATTGTCATGGCTGACTTTCAAATGATTAAACTATTACATAAATTGTGATTCAAGACAGACCCTCATCAGGGCCAGTAAAGAGCAATAGTGTTAATGACTTTCCCATCCAGACATATAAATCCACTCACTTTTAGTCATATTTGCATCTATGATTTAAATATCAGTAAAAAGATGATAAACCACCCCAATCCCAGTTTATCAAGGTGGTAATCCTGGGTTTAACGATCTTAAAAAAGTTTGAGAAGAAAGATGTGGAGTGAGAAACACGTTAATGAATTTCAATTTTGCTGCACTGCACTAAGAAAAAGGTGTTTGTACCTTGGAGGGAGCAGAAGAAACTTAAATGAAGATTTTGAAGAACATTTTCAAGAACATTTTCAGAAAATAAAAATCAAATTTACTGAACAGGTCACCACAGGATCATCCTCCTCTTTTTTACACCGTGCTCTGTTTTATGTAAAAAGAACATAACCAGTAAAATTGATTCATTTATGACAAATCCATGCTCTAATATTTATGATGCAGCAGTTACAAAAACAACTGTATATGACTCAGCTTGTGGGATATGGAAAGGAAAATGAGAAAACGCTCATGCAAGCTTCCAAACTAGAAGACTTGATCATCCATTTATAATGAGACATAATAGCAGGAGATGGTATAGCATTGATTAGTGACTAGATAGGTCAGACCATTATAGTGATAAATATAGTGATTAATAAAACATTTAACTAATGAATCAACGTGTGCCAAAGGTGGAATCATGAGATATTTATGCTGGTTTCAGCAGAGGCCACAGCAGATCAAGCAAATGTGCCAGAGGTAGTTACTGACAGCAGTACACATGTCTCTCACCTGTCAAAGTTAGACTGCGGAAAAAAGAAAGTATAAAATGAGAAATTACAAACTGCAACATTTATTCATGAATACCTCGGAGAGACAATTGCAAGAAATACATGGCATTGCAATCTTAACGAACAACATATGAGGCCAGAAATCTACAGTGTTTCCAGGACTGTAAAAGACTAGAGAGATGGAATGGGATGACATAATGAAGAAGCTTGAAAAGGATGTGGGTTACAGATTGGAGGCAGTGTCAGATTAAGAGCCAACAAAAGTCAGCATGGGTGGGTTGAGTGAATGGGATCAGCTGCAAAGACTCATAGGCAGAAATTGTTATGATGTGCACTAGTTTATGTAGGTGGAAAATATGAGGTAAGCCCAGATTCATTGAAATAGCCAATTCTAGCCATGAATAGACCTTTCAGAGGCAGATGAACTGAGACAGTACAGAGAGCTGGAGGGGAATCACACAATGTCTTGGGGGTTGAAGTTGTGATCTGAAACTCAACATTAAAAATAAGATCTGAACCATTTTCTCAGCTTATGTCTGTAGGTGACTGAAAGCACAACAATGGGTCAGTATTCAGAGTCAAAAGTTGTGGTGCTGGAAAAGCATAGCTTGTCAGGAAGCATCCGAGGAGCAAGAGAGTCGACGTTTCAAGCCTAAGCTCTTCATCAGGAATGTGGTTGGGGTTAGGGTAGGGGTCTGACCGGCTGTGATTTCCCAGCAGCACACGTTTTGACTCTGATCTCCAGTACCTGCGGTCCTCCTAGTGGGTGTAGTATTGGCAATCAGATCATAAATTTTTCAAACTGTTTCCTGTAAAAGCAGCACATTTTTACTACAGCTTCCTCCACCACCCCACACTTTTGTCTCCTTTAATGCCATTTATGATTAGTTTATTATTTATGCATTTGTGACATTTTATTGAATGTTATCTCAAAGCCTGAGATAAGTGTACCGCAATTCATTATTTACTGTAAAAGATTGTTTTATGCAGAACAATTTGTGCCAATGCCATTCTATTTAATATTCACATTTCATAACGATTTGATTTTTTTTTCTTTATTCTCCCACAAGATGGCGGTGGGAACTCAGTATTTGGCACGGTCTGGAGTCAAGACCAGGCACAGACTGGAGGTTAGGTGCGAGCAGGGACTGAATTGGAATGAGCATTGCTCTGAACTTTCTATTTCTCTACCTTTTAATTTATTTCTACAATCTGAAATGCTGGACTTTTTATTTCTTTATTTTTCTACCCTTTTTTTTCCCAAGTAGCCCGTGTTGAAGACTCTGTATGTAGGTACCTTGTATATGAGACGGTGCCATAAGCGGGGACTTGTAAACATTTCACTATATTCACTGGAGTACATATGACAATAAAGCTAATTCAATTCAATTCGAGTGGTTTGCTGGGTCATTTCAGAAGGCAGTGAAGAGACAGATTCAGTGTTGCGAGTCTGGAGTCATATGTAGGTCAGACCAAGAAAGAAACAGGAGATTTGATATCCCCGAATCCCTGAAGAATATTAGTGAACAAGGTGAGTTTTTTTCCCCAATACCAATGATAGTCCGATGGTTACCATTGTTGAAATTAGTTTTCATTCTAGATTTATTAATTGAATTTAAAATTCCACCAGCTGGCGTGCTGGGATTTGAACCAGTGGCCCCATGCATTTGGATGGCAAGTTCAGTGAATATGAACATGTAGCACCACCTCCCCTTAACATAATAATTAATGTAAAGGGCTAAATGGTTGTAATTGGCTTAATTTGGAATAATCATTACCTCAACTGGGAGGGCTTTGGCCTCCTGTTGCTCCTCAGATTGATCCATTAAGAAAATATCCTCTTTCGCTTCTTCCCTGTTAAAGATACATATCAGTCAGAAACTCAAACGTCACCTTGAAATTACATGGCTAATACAGGCGTCTTAACTGAACACACAAAAGGAGTAAAATTCTGAGGAAGTCAGTTTGAGATACTGTGCTTTGCCGTTGCATTGCTACAGATTTACACTGCATGCTGCCTTTTACATTCTTAAGACACATCGCATGCAGACATTCATGAACGTCATTGGAACAGCCAATTTTCAAGGTAGCAAAAAGTACATATAATGATTTCAGCAGTGGATAAGGCAATTCAGGTCAGTGTTGCAAATGTTATGGAGATTAAAAGGGTGCAATCCTAGAGGTAAAAATCACACAACACCAGGTTATAGTCCAACAGGTTTAATTAGAAGCACACTTTTTTTTTTCAAAAATATATTTTATTCATAAAATATTTTGATGGTCTGAACAGATGGTCATGCCATACATACGTAAACATTTGCATACAGAGATCAGAATTTATCATTTGTATACACAGGTCTGTACGTTTATCAATCATATATCCATATGTTTAGCTGAGGCGTCAGAGCCCAAATGACTGCGTGGGGCCCCTGTTCTTAGGCAGGCAGATGTTACACGGTGGTCTTTCCCCACCGCGCCTTGGCGGCAGCTGCCCCAAGCTTCAGCGCGTCCCTCAACACGTAGTCCTGGACCTTGGAATGTGCCAGTCTGCAACACTCAGTCGGGGTCAACTCCTTCAGCTGGAAGATCAACAGGTTTCGGACC
>NC_057744.1:31472367-31473962 GCF_004010195.1 Chiloscyllium plagiosum | reverse complement strand
CTCGGAGCGTTCCGCGGCAGCGGGGCCAGGCCCATCCTTCGCAACACCGGGGACAGGTAGAACCTCAGTACGTAGTGACACTTGGTGTTTGCGTACCGGGGATCCACGCACAGCTTGATGCAGCCACACACAAAGGTGGCCATCAGGGTGAGGGTGGCATTGGGTGGGTTTTCTCCCCCGTTGCCGAGATCTTTGTACAGCGAGTCCCTTCGGACCCGGTCCATCTTTGATCTCCATATAAATTGGAAGATGGCCCGGGTGACTGCAGTGGCACAGGTTCTGGGAATAGGCGAGACCTGTGCCACTTATAACAGCAATGACAGTGCCTCACACCTGATGTCCAGGTTTTTTACCCCGCGATGGAGAGCGACCGTAGCTTCCATCTGCCCAGTTTTTGCCTCACTTTGCTGATAAGCTCCTCCCAAGACTTGATGCACGCCCCAGCACCCCCCCCGAACCAAATACCCAGCACCTTCAGGTGGTTGGTCCTGACGTGAAGGGGATCAAAGATTGGTCAGCCCAGTTCCCGAAGAGCATGGCCTCGCTCTTGCCTCTGTTTACCTTGGCTCCCGAGACCCATTTTAACTAGTCACATATGCACATGAGTCTGTGCACGGACCGTGGATCCGAGCAGAAAATGGCGACGTCATCCATGTACAGGGAGGCCTTAACCTGCGGGCCCCTGCTGCCAGGAATAGTCACCCCTCTCAGGCTCGCATCCTTCCTGATGGACTCAGCAAATGGCTCTATGCAGCACACAAATAAGGCAGCAGAGAGAGAGGGCAGCCCTGCCTGACTCCAGATCTGACTGGGAAGCTATCGGATTCCCACCCATTCATTGAGACTGCACTGACAATGTGGGTGTAGGGCAGTCTGATCCAATTACAGATTCCCTCCCCAAAACCCATTTTGGAGAGAACATCTCTCATATGAGTGTGTGATATCCTGTCAATTAGAAGCACAGTAGCTTTCGGAATGTCGCTCTTTCATCAGGTGGTAGTGGAGGGCTCAATCCTAACACACAGAATTTATAGCAAAAAATTTACAGTGTGATGTAACTGAAATTATACATTGAAAAATTGATTGTTAAGTCTTTCATCTGTTTGAATACCATGAAAGTTTCACTTCTTTCATGTGTAAATCACAAAACCTTTTTTTAAAAGTTGCATTCTCAGGTTAGCTGTTACCAATGGGTGATAGCTAGACAATATGTTGAAGGTGTTCGCCCCCGTGTTCTCGGTCTATGCCATGATGTTTAGATTGATTCTTATCTAAAAAGTGAGATAATGGAGTTTTACATGAATGCTTGCAGTTTTTGAGCAAAGTACTATGTAACCCTGCAAGTACAAATTCACCCCACAAAATATATGTGTGCATGTGGGTCTTTGTCTGTCTGTGTCTGTCTGTCTGTCTGTTTGGGTTAGGGGTTGTAAGTGTGAGAAAGTGTATGTGTACTGAGTGAAGATAGTGAGGACTTCAGATGCTGGAGATCAGAAGAGAGCTTCTTCAAGGAAGGCATCCTTGCAAGAGGATTCGCAGTAGGTTAAAATCCTCGAGGAGATAGTGAGGACTGCAGATGCTGGAGATCAGCTGAA
>NC_057744.1:31448096-31471867 GCF_004010195.1 Chiloscyllium plagiosum | reverse complement strand
TTTGTTCCTCACAGGGTTGTTATCATACTCCTTTCCTTCACAGATATTTATAAAAGAGCCAGCTCCTCGACAAGTGTCCAGATTTTCTCCTATTGGAGACAGCAATCTTTTAGCATCCCACTACCAGATTGCAGGCGATGGCTGAGCAGTATTATCACTGGACTGTTAATCCAGAAACCCAAGCAATGTTCTGGGGAGCCAGGCTCAAATCCTGTCATGGCAGATGGTGGAATCTGAATTCAGCAAAAATCTGGAATGAAGAATCCAATGATGACCGTCAATTATTGGAAAAACCCATCTGGTTCACTAATGCCCTTTAGGGAAGGAAACTGCCGTCTTTACCTGGACTGCCGTCTTTACATGTGACTTCAGACCCTCAGCAATGTGGTTGACTCTTAACTGCTTTCTGGTCAATATATGCTGCATAGCCAGTTACTCCCTCATCCCAAGAATGAATGAAAACCAATCTTGCTTCTTTCTCTCACTGTAGCTCATCTAAACAAATTTTAAAATTTTGCACCTCCTGCCTTCTGCACTTAAAAATTAAAACTTGACACTTTCTGATGACTGCCTCCTCAATTACTACTCACAACTGGTCACGACTTTCTGTAATTATTGAAACATCTCCTGACTCCCCAAAGCCTGTCCACCATTTACAAGGCTCAAGTCAGAAGTGTGACAGAAAACTCCCCACTTGCCTGGGTGGGTGCAGCTCCAACAACACACAAAAGGCTTGACATCATCCAGGCCAAAGCTGCCTGACTGACTGGCTCCCCCATCCCTCACCTTGAACATTATTTCTTTCCATCCTGATGCACAGTCGGAGCAATGCGTATAATCTACAAGATGCACTGCAGAAATTCACCAAGATTCCTTTGACAGCATCTTCCAAACCCACAACCAATAGAGGAAAAGGGCAGATGTTACATGGGAACATAACCGCTCCAGCAACCTATTAGTCATCCTGATTTGGAAATATATTGCCATTGCTTCATTGTCGTTGGCTAAGTTCCGTCCCCACTCCATCTACATGTTTGCCGATGACACCACCACTGCACACTGGATCTCAAACAATGACGAACCAGAATAGAGGAAAGAGATAGAGTGCTTAGTGTAATGACAACAATCTCTTCATCAACACCAGCAAATGAAGGAGCTGGTCATTGACTTCAGGGAGTGGAGTGGAGGCCATGCCCCTGACTGCATCAATGGTGCTGAGGTAGAAATGGGCGAGTGTGTCAAGTTCCCAGGAATGATGGTCACCAATAGTCTATCCTGGTCTACTCATGTTGATGCTATGGTCAAGAAAGCATGTCAACACCTCTACTTCCTCAGGAGGCTAAGGAAATCCATAAGACTATTACCAATTTTATAGATGCGCTATAGAAAGCATTCTATCCCGATGTATCACTGTTTGCTTTGCCAACTGCTCTGCCCAGGACTGTAAGAAACTACAGAGAGTTGTGAACACTGCCCAGTCCATCATGCAATCCAGTCTCCCATCCATTGACTCCATTTATATTTCCTGCTGCCTCGGGAAATCAGCCAACATAATCAAAGACCCCGCCCACCCCGATTATACTGTCTTCCAACAGGCAGAAGATACAAAAGCTTAAACATCAGCAGATTCAAGAACAACTTCTTCCCGGCTTTATTTGACTTCTGCATGGAACTTTCAAACTTTAAATTTAATGTTGGTCTCATTCTTTGTGCACTTCCTCTGTAGCCGTAACATTGTATTCTTTGTCCTATTACCCACCCCCCCACAGATATACATCAAAATAAACTCATCAATATTCTAATTTAAAAGCAAAATATTGTGAATATTAGGAATCAAAAACAAAACCTGAAAAATGCTGGGACCACTCAGCAGGTCTAGCAGCACAAACACAGTTAGTTAATGTTTCCTGTCAAAAATAATATACCTCTTCACTTCTGAAGAAGTCACATTCAACTTGAAACATCAACTAATTTTATTCTCTCCATGGATGTTGTCAGAGCTGCCGTGTATTCTTCAGCAGTTTGATTTTATATTGTCAATGTTCCACTCTGAAACCTTTTGCACTTTTCCTCTTGAACTCATTTTCCACATAATACCATTGAATCCCTGCAGTGTGGAAGCAGGCCCATTTGGTCCAACGAGTCCACACTAACTTTCCGAAGAACATCCCACTCAGACCCTGCTGCCCTACTCTGTAACCCTGCAATTCCCATGGCGAACCCAACCAGCCTGTATATCCCTGGATACAACGGGCAATTTAGTATGGACAATCGAACTCACCTGCACATCATTGGACTGTGGGAGGAAACCCAAACAGACACGGGGAGAATGTGCAAACTCCACACAGACAGTCACCTGAGGGCAGAACTGACACTGGATCCCTGGCGATGTGAGACAGCAGTGCTAACCACTGAACTACCCCTGACCCTCTGCCCTACTCTGTCCTCAGTACTTAACTGATAAACACACAATTCAGGGAAATTATACAGTAGGTATAATCAGAATACCCAGGCTTAAATACAATTTAAGCTTTGCTACTTCATGTGCACATGCCGAATTTATTAACAGCATGGAACTCTGACTGGTCTCAAATATCTCTGCGGAGACACTTGTCCACCCATTCTCACAATACAGACCAGAGGGAAATCCAAGCCTGAGGTGAATTGAATCGAATTAGCTTTATTGCCGCACGTACACACATGAGTACAGTGAAAAGTTTGCAAGTCGCCACTTACGACGCCATCTTCCCTACAGATTCTTGAGTACAAATTTTTAAGGAAGGAAAAACAAAGAAACAAAAAGTCCAGCATTACAGACCTTCAAAAGTACAAAATTATAATAATAAATTAGAAAATTAGAGAGTGAGAGAGAAAAGTTTTAAAAGACACCTAAGGGGCAACTTTTTCACAGAGTGGTATGTGTATGGAATGAGTTGCCAGAGGAAGTGGTGGAGGCTGGTACAATTGCAACATTTAAAAAGGCATCTGGATGGGCATATGAATAGGAAGGGTTTGGAGGGATAGGGGTCAAGTGTTGGCAAATTGGACTAGATTAGGTTAGGATATCTGGTCAACATGGACGAGTTGGACCGAAGGATCTGTTTCTATGCTGTACATTCCTATGACCCCATGACTCTAAGTAAAAAGTTCAGAATTACAATCCCTTCCATGATAATATAATTAACAAAAAGAAATTGAAAAAAAAAGAGAATTTGAGACAAAGTCCGCTTCATCCATTTCACGGCTCTGAGCCCAAGGAATTGATCCCCCCCAGCTGGGAATCCCAGGCTGGACCCACCATGATGCCGAAGAAAGAGCTACATGGAATCACGGACTGACTGAAGGCACCACAATGAGACCCAGACCAACGCCAATAAGAACAGCCATCGAAGCTGCCAAAAGGAGCCCCGGTACTACAGAAGGAATATGGTGCTGTACAGCTGGCATTTGTGGCAGATCCACAAATCCTGCCCAGCTTGACGTATACCCTCAATTTAGGCTGCATTAGGTGTTACAGGAGAGAGGTGACCAGGTGAAGGGACATCTCTGAGGGAGAGATAATCACTGGATAATCTTCTGGTTGGCACAGGGTTACCCTAAAAGGAGGGCACTTCCCTTGCCTACACTCTGTTGGTGTGGCCCACTTTGGTCAGTGCACAATTAGTTTACGATATCTGGTTGAACTTCTCACCAGTTCAAGACTGAACTAAAACTGCTCAGCCCAGCTCAGCTCAGGTAAAGAGCTGACCACTCCCCTCTCTTTATACAGGTCACTTCTAAAACATGACAACTTTCTGTTTCCATATAAAACAAAAGGCCTATCAAAATCCTTTTCAGCTCTGTACCAAACCAGACTGATCAGAACCCGGCCCGGTTTATTGCCCCTCTGAAAAAAATCAAGGACAGAGTCTCCTTGAGACAAGGAACAGCTTTTTAGAAAAAACAGCTTTGTGACACAGGTGAACAATGGGACCTATCACAAATCATACATCAATTTTCAGCCATTTTGCAATGGCTATGACTTACAGGAAGATGTGAATGCTCACCAGTATTAAAAGAAACTATCAGCTGTGGCTCAGTAAGTACTGTCTCACCACATAGTCAGACCTACTCTGCTGCAGTACCAAGGGACTGTTGCAAGTACTGATGTTTCGTAAAAAATGTTGAACTGAGGTCCTGCCTGTCCTCTCTGGTCGGTGTGAAATGGTAAACCCCCCCCCCCCAACCACCACCACCAAATTATTTCAAAGAAGAACAGCATGTCATTTTCTAGCATCCAGGCTTATATTGAACCCTCCATTAACCTCACAATCTGGTCACTATAACACTGTAACATCATTACGTTCTTGCCAACTTGCTATTTGTCAATTAACTGATATTTTTCTAACTGAGTATATTTCAAAAATACTTTATTGGCTGTACAGCACCACAGGATTTTCAGATATTACGAAAATATCTGAACTTTTTTTTTCCCCAAACTAAAACAATGGAATTCAAAAGTGGAAAAGGGGGAGGGGACACCAGCCTAGAATGCAGTGTGAAGTCACTGATTACAAAGCATCTATCAATCCTCATCATAGCACACAAACGTGCCAATATAAATATAACCTTAGATTTGACAGGCCGTGGAACTCATGTTCACTTATTGAGATAAGAATCCATTAAAGCTATGAATAGCTGTATTATGAATAAAGTATGCAGAATTCAACAACGAAATAGAATTCTACTTCGCCAATTATTGATATGCATCGACCTATTCCATCTTTAACACCGTGCAATGTTGTAAATGGTAATCCTTTTTCATTAATGTCTCTGTAATAATCTGATGGACGGGTCTTCACCCACAGATAAAAGAATTTTTTGTATATGTTAGTGATTGTTTGTGTTGTAAACAAAACTGTTTCATTCTTTGATGGGAAGTTGGTATTACCAGTCAGGCAAGTAACTGTTCACATCCCGAGTTGCTGTTGAACTGAATAACGTGCTAGGTCAGTGAAGAACCACTCACATTACAGGGACAGCAGGTTTGATTTCCTAAATGTAATATTTGAGAATCAGGCGGTTTATTTCAATTTCAATTCTCCCAGCTGCTATGGTGGGAGATGGATCCTAGGGATGAAGCCTATGTCTAGGCTTCTTGTTTACTAGTCTGGTTATCTTGCCATTTTCTCACCATCTCTCCATAAACAAAATTCCATTTTCCAGCATTTGATCCTTTAGGTCGAGGACTTCAGATGCATTTCCAATTTTTATTCAATAAAGACTCTCCCACTCATTAACAGCATCCTTCCTGCATTTACGTCCTGTCAGAATGTTTTTGGGTTTCTGTGAGACTCTCTTTCCTTCTAAACTCCAGTGGATTTCATCCTAACCATTCCGTTCTGTCCTCATACATCAGTCCTGCCATCCCACAAATCAGTCTGGTAAACCTTTGTTGTACACCCTCCATCAGCAGAACATCCTGAGTCAGGCAAGGAATCCAAACCTACACACAACACTTCAGCTGTGGTCTCACCAAGACTGGGTACAATTGCAGCAAGACATCCCTGCTCAAATCCTCTCGCTATGAAAACCAACATATTGTTTGCCTCCTTCCCCGCCTGCTGCCACCTACATGCTTACTTTCAGCGACATGTGTGCAAGGACACCAGGTCTCATTTCATCTCTCCCTTCCCCAACCTCTCGCCATTCAGATAATAATTTATCTTACTGTCTTTTTGATCAAACCTGATAACCTCCTATTTATCCACAATATTCCTCATCTGCATTGCATTAGTGCCCATACTCAACTCTAATTTATTTTTAAATGTATTCATTCGGAGGGATATGGGTGTTGCTGGCTGGGCCCAGCAGTTATTGCCCTTCCCTAGTTGTCCCTTGAGAAGGTGGGGGTGAGCTGTCTTCTTGAACTGCTGCAGTCCATGTGCTGTGGGTAGACCCACAATGCCCTTAGGGAGGGAATTCCAGGATATCGACCCAGTGACAGTGAAGGAACTGCGATATATTTCCAAGTCAGGATGGTGAGTGTTTTGGAGGGGAACTGGAGTATTCCCGTATATCTGCTGCCCTTGTCCTTCCAGGTGGAAGTGGTCATGAGTTTGGTAGGGGCAGCCTGAGGATCTTTGGTGAATTTCTGCAGTGCATCTTGTAGGTAATACACACTGTTGCTACCAAGCATCGTTGTTGGAGGGAGTGAATGCCTATGGGTGTAGTGCCAACTAAGCAGATTGCTTTGTTCTGGATGGTGTCAAGTTTCTTAAGTGCTGTTGGAGCTGCCCCCATCCAGGAAAGTGGGGAATATTCCACCACATTCCTGACCTGTGCTTGTAGATGATGGACAGACTTTGAGGAGTCAGGTGGTGAGGTGCTCACTGTAGTATTTAACCAGGATGTTGCCTGGTAGGGAGGGAAGGTCTTATGAGGAAAGGCTGAAGGACTTGAGGCTGTTTTCGTTAGAGAGAAGATGGTTAAAAGGTGATTTAATAGTGACATACAAGATGATCACAAGATTAGATAGGGTGGACAGTGAGAGCCTCCTTCCACAGATGGTGATGGCTAGCACAAGGGGGCATAGCTTTAAATTGAAGGGTGATAGATATTGGCAGATGTCAGAGGCAGGTTCTTTACTCAGAGAGTACTAAGTGTGTGGAATGCCCTGCCTGCAACAGTAGTAGACGCGCCAAATTTAAGAAGGGCTTATGCCCGAAACGTCGATTCTCCTGTTCCCTGGATGCTGCCTGACTTGCTGCGCTTTTCCAGCAACACATTTCCAGCTCTGATCTCCAGCATCTGCAGACCTCACTTTCGCACCAAATTTAAGGGCATTTAAATGGTCACTGGATAAATATATGGATGATAATGGAATAGTAGAGGTTAGATGGGCTTCAGATTGGCTTCACAGGTCAGTGCAACATTGAGGGCTGAAGGGCCTGTACTGCGCTGTAATGTTCTATGTTTTATGTAAAGTGATAAAAGGTTTTCAAACTAGTGATAACAATTTAAATTATAAATTTCATGGTAATCTACAATGAAGAACTTGACTTAAAACTTATAATGATTTCATAACCACAGAAAAGATTTTTCCTGTGATGAACTGGCTAAGAACCACATCAAAATCATTTGATGCCGTGGCAGTCAGCTGGCTTATGTAAAGTAGTGGGTAAATACCTGGTTACGAACGGGAATGAGCATAAATAAAGACAGCGTGTGGATATAACAATTCTTGTTGATACCATGGAAATCTCAACCCAAAAGAAGACAGCTCGTTAAGGATGTAGAATTATTTTTTTCTAATTTACCCACAGAATGTGGGCTTTCTGGCTGGGCCAGTATTTGTTCCCCATTCCTTTCCCATTTGCCTTTGAGAAGGTGGTGGAGAGCTGCCTTCTTGAAATGCTACAGTCCACATGCTATGGGTAGATCCTTAATGTTGTTAGGGAGTGAATTCCAGGACTTTGACCCACCCACACTGAAGGGATGGTGATATATTTCCAAGCCAGGATGGTGAGTGGCTTGGAGGGGAACTTGCAGGTAGTGGTGTTCAAATCTATCTGCTGCCTTATCCTTCTAGATTGAATTAGATCTGAGGATTTTGGGTGAATTTCTGCAGTGCATCTTGTGGATATAACACAGCTGCTACAGAGCCTCAGTGGTGGTGGGGAGTGAATATTTGTGGTTGTGCTGGCAATCAAGGTAGCTGCTTCTTGAGTGTTGTTGGAGCTGCATCCACCCAGGCAAGTGGGGAGTAGTCATCACACTCATGACTTGGCCAAGTAGATGGTCAATGACTCTGGGGAGTCAGGTGGTGAGTTCCGCAATGCAGGATTCCTAGCCTATGAACTGTTCTTGTAGCCACTCTACTTACATGGCTATTCTATTCAGTTTCTGGTCAATGTTAATCCACAGGACGTTTGTTGGCAGTGGATTCAGGGATGATGACACCATGGAATATCAAGAGGTGATGGATCAATTTGCTCTTATTGCAGGTAATCATTGCCTGGCTATTTGGTGCCAATGATACTTACCATTTTTACCCCAAACCTGGATGTTTTCCAAGACTTTGTGCCTGGACCGCTTCAGTGTTTGAAGAGTTGGAAATATGCACTATAAAGTTCTTTGTATACAGTGAAGTATTGATGGCTAACTGGATGTTGGCCTTAATATTCTACTTGCCCCCAAAATCTTTGACTTGTCAATCAGAAGTTTGTCAAAAACAAATTTGTGTTATGTTCTAGTACATTATAAACTTTCAGTCAATATATAAAAATTTTGAACACAAACAGACTTAAAACATAATATTTGTTGGTTTCAGCTCCAGACAGTCTTGAGTCTCAAGCAAATATATAATTATTACATATCAGATATGGACATTCACAGTCATCCGGGAGAGCCACACTCCCTTTTATTTAAGGATGGATCATCAACAAGAGAAACTAGTGCATTCTAGTCAGTTTTTCTATTTCAACACTGTCAAAGAAACAGGGAAACTCAATGTCTATTAGACTTATTCAAATGGATCCCATCAACCTTTCATTGTATTCTGATGGTTTCCCTCATCCAACCCAAGTTAGGTGCACCTCAAGGTGTCAAACAACAGCACGGATAATCAACATAGCACCTCTGTCACAAGACAGTCAACACACCACTCAGGCCCTCGACCACCATTCAATAAAATCCTCCGTGATCTCATTGGTTCATATTCCCAATTACGCCCGACAACCTTTCACCCCCCTAAAAATGCTCTCTAGAAATCCAATTACTAGTTCCATTTCATCCACAGCTGATGTTATTTAATCATAGAATCGCCACAGTGCAGGTAAGAGCTATTTGGCAAAAATGAGATTACACCAATCCTTCAAAGAGCCTAGTCCTGCTCATGTGATTCTACGTTTTATGCTATTATAGTTTCATCTGATACCCAAATTTCTGGAAATTCAACTACAAGAACCATCACTGTTTATCAAGAATCCTCTGTTTTATAGAATCGTAGAATCCCTACTGTGTGGAAGCAGGCCATTCGACCCATTGGGCCCACACAGACCCTCCGAAGATCATCCCACCAAGATCCACCCTAATCTTATAACCCGGCATTTCCTATGGCTAATCCAACCAGCCTGCCCATCCCAGGACACTGTGGACAATTTACAGCATAAAATGTAGAAACACAGGCCACCACTACCTCCCTGAATTTATAGTGGCTGCTGACGATTGACTAGGAGAAAGTGAGGACTGCAGATGCTGGAGATAAGAGCTGAAAAATGTTTGCTGGAAAAGCACAACAGGTCAGGCAGTATCCAAGGAGCAGGAGAATCGACATTTTGGGCATAAGCCCTTCTTCAGGAATGCTGACCATTGACTCTTGCTTTCTTTGGATGCAGCCTGACCTGCTGTGGTTTTCCTGTTGTGACACTTTTCAACTCTGACTCACCAGCATCTGCAGCCTTCACTTTCTCCCCGCGACTACGAGCAGCTGATTTCAGTGAGGGAGAGATTCCCTGTGTATTTCTAAGATGCACAGCTTGTTATTGTATTTCAATACAAAAGCGCAGAGAGACAGACATGTCCCTCACCAACAGGAACCTGCAGCTAACCACAGTTTAGAGACGGTGAAGCAAATTACTGCAGATGCAGATGTCCCCCACACTTCACTTCAGCTCAGGAGACTCAAAACATTAAGGCTGCTCTCTCTCCATGGATGCTGCCTGAACTGCTGTGATCTCCAGCATGTTTTGTTTTCAGTCTCAGGTAGAGAACTGTCTGCAAACCTGATGTCTCTCACTCAGCACTTGCCTCCCTGGGATGCAGTTCTTACTGACCTTGCTGAAGATCCTGATTTCTCTTCTAGGGATGACCTGGTTGTGATGCAATTCAGTTGTATGTTGTGTGAAATGTAACTTTCATTAATCAGTGATTAGCCTCACAAGTGCTAGCTTCACAAATGTGTTTGTTATCTCATGTATTTTGGCATTTGCGGATATAATTTTGCAGCAAGCTTTTGGCTGAATGTCATTATCTAGATAGTGATTACTTATTGTTATCAGGAGATAACAGTTATCTGGGTGGATGAGGAAGTGAAGGGGGGTGGTGTTAGTGGTTGGAAGGTGACTTAGCTAGGGATGTTGAAATCAAAGTACAAACAAATTCAGCCACAGTCTTATTGAATTGCAGGGAGGACCGCAGATGTTGAGTGGTCTAGTGTTGCTCCTATTTCATATGACTGTAACACTCACAGCCCTTTGCATAGGTATGGTTAATCATAGGTATATAGTTAAGACGATACTCACCGGAGTTTATGAGAATGAGGGTGATCTCATCGAAAACTTATCTAATCTAAATGTAGGGGAATGGGTCTGGGTGAGTTCCTATTCGGAGGGTCGGTGTGGACTTGTTGGGCTGAAGGGCCTGTTTCCACACTAAGTAATCTTAAAAAAAACTACAAAATTGTAAAAGGATAAAACAGGGCAAACTGAGGAAGGATGTTTCCTGATGACAGGGGAGTCCAGAACCAGCAGGCAACTCTCTGAAGGATCAGGGCTGTGCCATTTATTACTGAGATGAGGAGACATGTCTTCACCCAAAGAGTAGGGAGCCTGTGGAATTCTCTGCCAGAAAGGAGTTGTGGCCTAGACACTGAATGTTTTCAAGGAGGAGTTAAAAATAATTCTTAAGTCTAAAGGGATCAAAGGGTTTGGGGAGAAAGGAGGGACAGGGGACCTAATTGGATGATCAGTGATGATCATACGGAATGTCTGAGCAGGCTGAAGGGCCGAATGGCGTGATCCTGCTCCTACTCTGAGTGTTTCTTTTTTCCTATTACAGCACAAAACCAACCAAAACAATCCAACCTCTCTACGTCAGTGATGATTGTAGATTTCATCACACCCTCGCCCCATATCACCTTCATTCTGTTTCATTCTTCGCATCCATTTAAATTCATCTGCGCTACCCACTCATGGCAACAAGCTTCTCATTCTCTCCTCAGGGAGAAATAGTTTCTTCTCAATTCCTTATTCTATTTAGGTGCAGTCACATGGATACAAAGGCTTTGGTTTTGAGTTGATACAGTCTTATCAGGAGGCCATTCGTGCCTGCACCAATTCTATCTCCTGGTGTCAATCTCCTGGTTTTTCCCCATATCCCTACACACCATTTCTATCCAAATAATCATCTAGTGCCCCTCCTGAATGCCCCAATTGAACCTATCTCCACTATCATAGAATCCCTACTGTGTAGAAACAGGCCATTCGGCCTAACGAGTCCACACTAACCCTCCGAACAGTAACCCACCCAAACCCATTTCCTGACATTTAGCCCTGAATAATTTGCCCCCCTTTGACATTTATCCATCTAACCTACACATCCCTGAATGCTCTGGGCCATTTAGCATGGCCAATTCACCTAACCTGTACATCTTTGGATTGTGGGAGGAAACCCATGCAGATACGGGGAGAATGTGCAAACTCCGCACGCACAGTCGCCCGAAGCTGGAATTGAACCTGGGTCCATGGCGCTTTGAAGCGACAGTGCTAATCATTGAGCCACCATGCCGCCCCCTTACTTCCAGGTACTGCATTCCAGACCCTAACTACTTGCTGTGTGAAAAATATTTTTTCTCACATCACCTTTGCTTCTTTTGCGCATCATTTTCAATCTACGTCTCTCTTGGTTGTGTTCCTTTTGAGTGGGAAGAGCTTATCCCAATCCACTCTGTACAGCCCGTGAAATAATGAAGGCTGGTATCCCGTCTTAAGTCACCCTTTATTTACAAGTGCACAGTACACGACACTGACCCAGCTAACTCAGAGCGAGCTCTGAGAGTGAGCAAAACCCCTGACACTCCTGTTTATACCTGTGAGCCAGGATTCCCTGACTGAACCAGGTTTAACAACCCTTCATGGTTTTGAAAGCTCTTATCACAACTTATCTCAGTCTTCACTCCAAGGAGAACAGGCCCAACTGCCTCAATTTATTTTCATTGTTGAACTGACTGTTGGGCTTGCTGTAGATTGGAGTCGGGCATTGGGACCATATAGGGTAGGTGTGATTCAATCGTTTGGTGGTGAAGAAAGTAAGTATTACTGGAAAAAGGCACATTTTGTGGATGTTAGAGTCATAGATTCCTGCAGCACAGAGACAGGCCCTTTGGCTCAAACTGGTCCATGCCGACCAAACTGTCCATCAACGCTAACTCCATTTCCCTGCACTTGGCCCACATCCTTCTAATCCTTTCCTATTTGTCCAAATGTTGTTGATGTTACCCACCTCAACCACTGATGCTGGCAGCTCATTCCATATGTGTACCACCCTCCATGTACAAAGTTGCCCCTCAGGTTCCCTTTTATTCCTTCCCCTCTAACCCAAAACTGATGTTCTCCACTCCTTGATTCCCCAACCCTGGGGGAAAAAAAAAGAGTGCATTAACCCTATCTATGCCTCATGATTTTATACACCTCTAAGGTTCCCCTCTCAGTCTCCGATGCTTTAAAGAAAAAAAGTTCTGGCTTGTCCAACCTCTCCCTCTGACTCAGACCATTGAATCCAGGCAACATCCTTGTAAATTTCTTCTGCACTCTTTCCTTCCTATAACAAAGTGATCAAAACTGAACACAATACTTCAAATCCGGTCTCCACAAAGTCCTGTATATCTGCAAAATAACTTCCTAACTTCTATTCTCAATGCCCTGACTGATGAAGGCCAGTGTGCGAAAAGCCTTCTTCACTGCCCTGCCTATCTGGGACTCCACTTTCAGAGAACTGTGCACCTGAACTCTAAGATCCCTCTGTTCCACTACACTCCTTAAGGCCCTACCATTCACCATAAAACTCCTACCATAATTTGACTTTCCAAAATGCAACACCTCACACTCATTGATATTAAACTCTATTTGTCATTTCCCCAGCTGATCAAGATCCTGCTGCAACTTCTGATAACCTTTCTCACTGCCCATGATACCATAATTTTAGTGGTTTCAGCATATGAATCAGCAAATAGCCATACAGCATGACACACAGGAAAATGTTCTAATAGTTGTCACCGCAGTTCACCGAGGGGAAGCTAGAAACAAGTGCACAAAGTTCCCAGTTTATTCATGCCACACTAGTTACCCCTTTTTCAGTCAAAAACCATACAACAGGTGTCTGTATTTACCACAACATTTATCTGATATACTAACACTTGTTTTTCTCTCCATGATTGCAGCCTTGCTTCCTGTCGTTAAAGATTTCCGACTATACCACAGAATTTACTACTGACTGGCCCACTCATCTAGACTGGGGTCGATAAAAATTCAAACCTCTAACTGGCAGACAATCCCATAAGAGCAAGGATTGTAAATTATTATCATCTGAGAAGCTGCCATCTTCTGATAAATAACTTACACATTAATTAGCATTGCTGTACAGGACTGTGAACTACATACTTTTCAGAGAAAAGGGCTCACATAATTCATCGCACATTCCTAGCCTGGTCTTTGGAGTCACCAATTGTGGAAACCATCAGACATTGTGTACTACAATGTAATAGAGGAACCAGGAGGAAATCCACAAACCACTGAATAAAAAGAGCCTGAAAGGATAGGCAAATACTCAGATAGGTATACATCGAAACACAGACATACTCACATTCAAATCAGGACACATGCACATTCATACACAGAGACTCAGATGGATGCACACACATTCACTAAGCAAACAGAGACAGACAGATACACAAAAACAAACAAGAGACAAATACTCGTCAACACACATCGATCAAACACAAAGACAGGCACGCGTGCACACACATGCACACACACAAAGATAGTTCTCAAAAGAGGCACAAGATCAAAGTTTTGTCTTGTATTCTTCAGAACTGAAACAAAAGAAAACCAACTTTAGAAATCATGATTTGGAGATGCTGGTGTTGGACTGGGGTGTACTGGTGTGTGATTTTCAACTTTAGAAAGATAACAATTTATGAATCATGTGAAGAGGGTGAGCAAGCAATTATACTCCATACATTGTTGTTTTTTCTAAAGTCATTTTCTTGTTTCATTGAGTGCAAGCTTTGACTACAGGTCAGGTTCAAGATCCTATCTCCACTTTTCCCAGTCCATGTTGTTCAAGTAAGTTTGAACCTCAGGTTGTTTTGGATAATGCACACTGATGACAATTGCAAATCTATAAACACAGAATAACCATTAAGTATTCAGCCTAAACTGTCAGGATGAAGACATTTTTGGAAGATGGAGGGGCAGAGAAGAAGGAAAAGAAACTTTCTGGCCCAGTCCCTGACATTCCTGTTCTAGCTCCAAGGCTCGTGGTTCCCCTTATATCAGGATCTTCCTGATTTCAATTTGTGCTGTGCAAATGCTTCCTCAGCCTGCAAATCAGTTCTCATTCCTCGCCATTTTATATTCACTCCAAAGCCCATCTGCTCTGGCTTTCTTTACTAAATTTTTGTGTGAGTCCATATTTTAAACTTTTTAAAAATCTAAACAGACTACACTATGAGTCCCCCTTTATCTATTCTGCTAGTTACACCCTCCAACAGGTTATCCCAAATCTGATTTCTTTCCCAAATCTATGTTGACTCTGCCCTATCCCACCATAGATTTTTTTAAATGTCCTATCATCGGATAATTTTGCCTATGACTGATGTTTGGATAATAAATCAATAGTTCCTAGTTTTCTTTCCTCCTTTCTTAAATTTCCACTTTTCAATTTGCAAGAACTGTTTCACAGTCCATAGAACTTGGAAAGGCAGTCATCAACTATAATACTGTCTCTATAACCTGTATTTTCAACACTTAAATGCAGATCATCAGGTCCAGGTGAATAATCTACTTTCAGTGACAATATTTTCTCTACCACCTTATTAAAATTTATTTTAATATCTTGCAGTACCTTCATTACAGTAGCCCCCAGATTCTCCTGTATTTTTGAAAGGTTTTCTAGCTTTCTCCCCCATGGAGGTAGACACAAAACTATTACTTTAGATTCTTTGTAACTCTATTATTCCCCAATATAAATTCTTCTGAATCTGCTTATATTTGAAGTGGGAGATTGCACGGGCAGGGTGATATTAACCACATGGACACACAAGATGGCCACTGAGACATAAGTTGGCCACTTGACACACAAGATGGCCACGGGACCACAATATGGAGAGTTACAGCAAAGCAAACACAGACACTACCTGGGGCCATCAGAATGCCAGTACAATGCACTCACAACCCAGTTGATTAGTTTAAGGCGGGTAGGAGACAGAATACACATGAGTAACGTACACTGTCCACCAAAGTGTCTGGGTCCAGCCAACACCTTTGATGGAAATGCTAACAGTTTGATACAGACTCACTACAGAGTGCTAATAGTCAGGGCTGCAGTAATCGTTCTTCTCAGGGAGAGTGATTAGCATCCATTACTATAGCAATGGACTTCCACACAGACATTGAAATTGACAACGCCCGCGCTGAAATTGACAATGACTGCATCGAAACTATTAACGATTCTGCAATGTTTGCAATTAACAAACCATGTTGCAAAGACAACAATCTCATCACTGACCTATTAGATCATAAAATGTATAAAAAAGTGTCTTGACATGTGCTCTGGGTTGAGAGAAGACTCGCAGGTGACTACTGTGCTGTTGGTGTCTTTCTCTCCCTGGAGCTCTGGTATTTCCCTGTACAATAAACTCGGTCATTGAACCCCGACTCTGACTCAGAGATTGGTGATTTTCCCCATAACATATTGTTCTCACATTTGTGTTTTGTAGTCTTTTTCTCAAAACATACTTGGAGAACCTTTTACAGTCTGGTGATGTGTTTTTCAATTGTTTGCACTCATTCTGTTCTCCATTTTTTAATTTTGTTTTTGGTCCTCATTTGCAAAATTCTAAAATGCTCCCAATCAGCAGGCTTATCAGTTTTTGGCAACTTTATTGGCCTCTTCCTCTAATTTGATGATTTCTTTCATTGGCCATAGTTGGAATATCTTCCTTTTTTTGTGAATAAAAGGAACATATGTTTGTTGTAAACTACGTTTTAGTTCTTCAAATGTTAGCCATTGTCTATCACCATGTACAGCATGGAAACAGACCCGGTGGTCCAACTTGTCCACGTTGACAAGATATCCTAAACTAATCTAGTCCCATTTGCCAGCACTTAGCCCATATCCCTCTAAACCCTTCCTATTCATATACCCATCCAGAAGCTTTTTAAATGCTGTTAATGTACCGGTCTCTACTACTTCCTCTGGCAGCTCGCTCCATACATGCACCATCCTATGTGAAAAAGTTGCCCTTTAGGTCCCTTTTTATATCTTTCACCTCTCACGCTAAACCTACGCCCTCTAGTTCTGGACTCCCCCATCCTAAGGATTCTCTCGCTCTCTCCTGTCTATACCTGACATATGCTTCCTTCTCTATCTTAATCAAAACCTCAATTTCTCCAGTCATCCAGCATTCCCTACACCTAACAGCCTTTACTTTCAACCTAACAGGAATATACTGACTCTCTACTCTCATTATCTCATTTCTGAAGGCTTTCCATTTTCCAGCTATCCCTTTACTTGCGAACATCTGCCCCCAATCAGCTTTTGAAAGTTCTAGCCTAATACCGTCAAAATCAGCCTTTCTCCAATTTAGAACTTCAACTTTTAGATCTGGGCTATCCTTTTCCACCACTATTTTAAAACTAATAGAATTATGGTCACTGGCTCTAAAATGCTCCCCCACTGACACCTGTCACCAGCCCTGCCTTATTTCCCAAGAGTAGATCAAGTTTTGCACCTTCTCTAGTAGGTACATCTACATACTGAATCAGAAAATTCAATTGTACACACTTAACAAATGTCATTTTTCAATTTAGCATTGCAAATCTTCATTCACATTTTCACACATTCTTGAAATTACAATCTTTCAGAGCACTGCTCCTCTAAGAGGTAAAGTACGACTATGATACCTATCATTTTATTTGAGCCATTTTGGTTTGTCTACAGCACCACCTTATGTAATTTTTTTGTAATTATCTCTCTGCCTTAATTAATCAGGGGGTTCATAGGTCATCCTTTCACTTGCTATTCAACTATTGAAACTTTACTCACACCATCTGACACTTTTGATCACCTGCAGAGACTTGTTATTCAGCCTGGGGACACTCCACTCACACCATTTGTACTTATCTGTTGACACTCTTAATTAACTGGAATTATCTTGCCATTATCTCTCTGCCTCTATATACTGTGCCAATGCATTTCCCTCCACTTCATCTGATGAAGGAGCTGCGCTCCAAAAGCTTGTGACTTCAAATAAACGTATTGGACTATAACCTGGTCTCATGTGACTTCTGACTTTGTTCACTGCAGTCCAACACTGGCACCTCCACATCACTAATATGTCCTCTCTGACATTTTTTAATTTCTCTTTCCTTTTCTCTCCTCAATTTTCTACTATATTTGAGAAGGTTTTTGAGTCTTTTATAGACACACCAGTTCAAACTCTGTACCATTTCCTTGTTTCCCCTTCTAAATTCTCCAGTTTCATCTTAGGAAGAACCAACATCTACTCCAGCTATGCTCTATATTATTAGAAGCTCTTACTGCCTGTTTTTGTATTTTTTTCTTCTAATATTCAAATTTCTCCCTCCTTTCTTGTTTTCTAGTTTCTTAAATTTTCCCCTTCTGCTGGGCCACCACCATTGTTTTGCAGAATTATACTTTTTTTCCAATTTTAATCCATCCTTAATCTCCTTCGTTAGTCAGGACCGGAGCATTCTTCTTGTTACTTTCTCAAACATATTTGTTCATCATTGTGAAATAACTCCCCAATTAGAAGCAATGCATGTCCACCCTCTTGCCTTTTTAATCTACTTTTTTAGTACACTGTATTGTCTGTGGACAGTTATAATTGCCTTTAAAGTTTAAGGGAGAGGTGAGGGAAAGAGGGGTTCCATTTCATGGGGCATTGGCATCAGTTTTGGTACTGGGGGAATCTGTACCGATGGGATGGTTTCCACCTGACCTGACCTGGAGCTAGTGTTCTAGCAAAAAGGATAAATAGGTTGGTCACTAGGACTTTAAACTAGTGAGTCGGGGGGAGAAGGGAAAGGGAAAACAACTAAGTATAATGGTAAATAGAAAGATAAGCAGCAGGTTTGCATGTATGCAGGAGGTTTTAAGTTCAAAGCAGACTATGAAAGAGATAAAAAGGAAGGATCACTCAGGAGATATTATTAGAGACATTGGAAATCATGAGGGTAAGAAAGCTGGCATAAAGGCACTTTACCTGAATGATTGTAACATTCGTAACAAGGTTGATGAGTTAACAGCACAAATCACCGCAAAGTGAATATGATTTGGGTAGCCATTACAGTGACATGGTTACAGGATGGTCACAACTGGGAGTTAAATATTCAAGGGTATCAAACTATTCAGAAGGACAGACAGAGAGGTAAGGGAGTGGTGTAGCTCTGATATTCAAGGACGACATCAGGACGGTGCTGAAAGATGATATAGGTTCTATGCAGAATGAGGTTGAACCCATTTGGGTGGAAATTAGAAATTCTGAGAGGAAAGAATCTATGATAGGCATAGTCTATAGGTCACCAAATAATTATATCACACTGGGGAGTGCAATAAACAAAGAAATAACTAATGCCTGTAAAAATGGGATGACAATTATCATGGGGGACTTTAATCTACATGTGGATTGGTCGAACCAGCTCAGTCAGGGTAGCCTTAAGGAGGAGTTTGAGGTAAAAACAATGACTGCAGATGCTGGAAACCAGATTCTGGATCAGTGGTGCTGGAAGTCGGATGCTGCCTGAATTAAGGAGGAGTTCGTTGAGTGTATCCGTGATAGTTTTTTTGAACAGCATGTACTGATCCGACGAGGGAGCAAGCTATCCTAGATCTGGTCTTGTGTAACGAGGGGGGAATAATTAATTACCTCATAGGTAGGGATCCTCTTGGAAGGAGTGATCACAGTCTGGTTGAATTTAGAATACAGATGTGAAGATAAAATCCAATATTCGGGTCTTGTGCTTGAACAGTGGGGAACTACAATAGAATAAGGGAGGATTTGGGTACAGTAGACTGGAAACAAAGGTTTTATGGTGGGACAGGTGGTGAGTAATGGAGAACTTTCAAAGCAATTTTTTCAAAGTGCTCAGCAAAAGTATATTCCAGTGAAAAGGAAGGACTGTAAGAAAAGAGGTAATCTGCCATGGGGTGTCTCAGAAATAAGAGAGGCTATTAAATTGAAAGGGAAGGCATACAAAGTGGCCAAGAACTGCAGGAAACTAGAAGAAGATTGGGAAAACTTTAAAGATCAACAGAAATCCACTAAAAGAGCTATAAAGAAAAGTAAGATTGAACATGAGAAAAAAACTAGTTCAGAACATCAAGACAGATAGCAAAAGTTTCTATAAATATTAAATACAAAAAGGAGTGGTTAAAGTAAAGGAGTGGTTAAAGTTAAAAGGAGTGACTCACAGGGCAGCACAGTGGCTAGCACTACTGCCTCACAGCACCAGGTTCGATTCCAGCCTCGGGTGACTGTCTGTGTGGAGTTGGTACATTCTCCCCATGTCTGCGTGGGTTTCCCCCGGCTGCTCCGGTTTCCTCCCACAGTCCAAAAGATATGCAGATCAGGTGAATTGGCCATGCTAAATTGCCCCATAGTGTTAAGTCAATTGGTCAGAGGGAAATGGGTCTAGGTGGGTTACTCTTTGGAGGGTCGGTGTGGACTGGTTGGGCCGAAGGGCTGTTTCCACACTGTAAGGAATCTAATCTAATCTAATCTAATCTAAAGTTGGCCTTTAGAGGATGAGAACGAGAATTTAGTTATGGGATATGATGAAATGGCCAAGGCATTGATCAGGTATTTTGTGTTGGTCTTCACAGTGGAGGACACTAATAACATGCCAGTAATTGACAAAGAGACAAATGTAGGTGATAATCGTAATTATGGAAGAGGTAATGTTGGGCAAACTAATGGAGCTAAGGATACATAAGTCTCCTGGCCCTGATGGAATGCATCCCAGGCTACTAAAAGAGATGGCGGGTGAAATAGCAGGCACACTGGTGGTACTTTTACAAAATTTGCTGCAGTCTGGGACAGTCCCAGCAGATTGGAAAACAGCAAATGTAATGCCACTGTTCAAAACGGGAGGCAGAAAAAAGATGCAGAATTACAGATCGATTAGCTTAACCTCTGTAGTGAGGAAGATGCTTGAGTTTATTATCAAGGAATAAATAGCAAGGCATCTCGATCCAAATTATCCCATTAGGCAGTTGCAGCGTGGATTCCTGAAGGGCAGGTCATGCTTGACAAATCTTTTGGAATTCTATGAAGACATTACGAGCAAGGTGGACAGTGGGGACCTAGTGGATGTGGCGTACCTAGATTTCCAAAAGGCCTTCCACAAGGTGCTGCACAAGAGGCTGCTGCATAAGATAAGGATGCATCGTGCTGGGGTAAAGTATTAGCATGGATAGAAGATTGATTCACTAACAGAATGAGGCCACACCTTGGATATTGTGTGCAGTTTTGGTCTCCTTACTCGAGAAAGGATGTACTGCCACTAGAGGAGGTGCACAGGAGGCTCACTCGGTTGATTCTGGAATTGAGGGGGGTTGGCTTATGAGGAGAGACTGAGTAGACTGGGATTACACTCATAGGAATTCAGAAGATAGAGGGGGAATCTTGTAGAAACATATAAAATTATGAAGGGAATAGACAAGATAGAAGTAGAGAGGATGTTTCCACTGGCAGGTGAAACTAGGACAAGACGGCATAGCCTCAAGATTAGAAGGAACAGATTTAGGATGAATTGAGAGCGAACGTCTTCACCCAGAGGCTGTTAATCTGTGGAATTCCTTGCCCAGTGAAGTAGTTGACATTACTTCAGTAAACATTTTTAAAGCTAAAATAGATTTTTTTGAACAATAAAGGAATTAAGGGATATGGTGAGAGCATGAGTAAGTACAGCTGAGTCCACGAGAAGATCAGCCATGATCTTATTAAATGGTGGAGCAGGCTGGAAGGACCAGACGGCATACTCCTGTTCCTAGTTCTTATGTTCTTATTTGTTAAGTTCACTTCCCAAATAGACTGGGAATTGAGAGTATGACATCCCTGGTTTGCTCACAATTCTTACAACCTAATATTTTATCCATCTTAAATTGAAGATCGATATCACTTCTGCTGAGGCTTCCAAGTTGATCTTTCAAGATTATTTCTTGTCCAAAACACTGATTTTGTCAGCTGGCAGTATGACTCGTGCTGAATGTTAGAAACCACATATAGTCACACCAAAGAACCTTGGTTTTTGTGATTTAAAAAAAAAAGTCCACATATCTTTAATGCTTTCCATTCAGGAAAGGGAGACAGGGATGACCATTCCCCGCCCTAAATGATCAGAGTCTGCCTGCCTGGACTAAGATTAATCGGGTTACCACATTGAAGTTAACACTGCCTGTTGCATGTTTATGCCAATCAATCAATCATTACCATCTTCTCATACTGTAAAACTTGTGGTTCTCATTCTCAGTACTGATGAGTACGAGATTAAAAAGTATCAATTTTCTGTCAATTTTGAATGATATTCACTTTTTGTACAACCAAGCAATTAAGTCTCAAAAACTCAAATGTTCAACAAACCTATGTGTGTCTCTGCAGAACTGTTGCTGTGGTTAGTATTACGATTTTAAATGAAAATCTTTTGAGTGATTTAATTGTGAAATTAGGTAAGTGACTGGGGGGTTTTCTGAACCCACGTGAATACAGGAAATTTGGGAACTAAATCTTCAGTTTGTCGCTAACCGTTTCTTTTTTCACAAACAGAAAAAGAGAACTGGGATTTCTGTCCAGTTGCAGGAATAAAGGAGATTTTGCAAAGATTTTCCACGTAAAATAATGTCACATCTTCAATTGTTTAGAGTCATAGAGATGTACAGCATGGAAACAGACCCTTTGGTCCAACCCGTCCATGTCGACCAGATATCCCAACCCAATCTAGTCCCATCTGCCAGCACCCGGCCCATATCCCTCCAAACCCTTCCTATTCATAAACCCATCCAAATGCCTCTTAAATGTTACAATTGTACCAGCCTCCACCACTTCCTCTGGCAGCTCATTCCATACGCATACCACCCTCTGCGTGAAAAAGTTGCCCCGTAGGTCTCTTTTATATCTTTCCCCTCTCACCCTAAACCTATGCCCTCTAGTTCTGGACTCCCCGACCCCAGGGACAAGACTTTGCCTATTTACCATATCCATGCCCTTCATAATTTTGTAAACCTCTAAGGTCACTGACGCTCCAGGGAAAAACAGCCCCAGCCTGTTTAGCCTCTCCCTAAAGCTCAAATCCTCCAACCCTGGCAACATCCTTACAAATCTTTACTGAACCTTTTCAAGTTTCTCAACCTCTTTCCGATAGGAAGGAGACCAGAATTGCACACAATATTCCAACAGTGGCAAACCAACGTCCTGTACAGCCACACACTACCTTCCAACTCATATACTCTGTGCTCTTGACCAATAAAGGGAAGCATACCAAATGCCTTCTTCATGATCCTATCTACCTGTGACTACACTTTCCAAAGTCTTTTTGTTCAGCGACACTCCTTTAGGACCTTACCATCAAGTTTGTAAGTTCTGCTAAGATTTGCTTTCCCAAAATGCAGCACCTCGCATTGATCTAAATTAAACTCCATCTGATCAAGATGCCATTGTAATCTGAGATAACCTTCTGTACTATCCATTACACTTTCAATTTTGGTGTCATCTGCAAACTTACTAACTATACCTCCTCTGTTCATGTCCAAATCATTTATGTACATGAAGAAAAGCAGTGGACCCAGCACCAATCCTTATGGCGCTCCATTGGTCACAGGCCTCCAGTCTGAAAAACAACTGTCCACTACCACCCTGTCTTCTACCTTAGAGTCAATTCTGTATCCAAATGGCTAGTTCTCCCTGTATTCCGTGAGATCTCACCTTGCTAACCTGTCTCCCATGGGAAACCTTGTTGAATGCCTTACCAAAGTCCACATAGATCATGTCCATCACTCTGCTCTCATCACTCCTCTTTGTTACTTCTTCAAAAAAACTCAATCAACATTGTGAGACCTGATTTCCCACACACAAAGCCATGTTGACTATCCCTAAGTCCTTTGGAAAGTCCTTACCTTTCCAAATACATGTCAATCCTGTCCCTCAGGATTCCCTCCAACAACTTGCCCAAAACCAATGTCAGGCTCACTGGTCTATTGTTCTCTCACTTGTCCTTACCACATGTCTTAATAATGGTACCACATTTGCCAACCTCCAGTCTTCTGGTACCTCACCTGTGACAATCGATGATACAAATATCTCAGCAAGGGGTCCAGCAATCACTTCTCTAGCTTTCCACAGAGTTCTAGGGTACACTTGATCAGGTCCTGGGGATTTAGACCATAAGACCATAAGACATAGGAGTGGAAGTAAGGCCATTCGGCCATCGAGTCCACTCCGCCATTTAATCATGGCTGATGGGCATTTCAACTCCATTTACCCGCATTCTCCCCGTAGCCCTTAATTCCTTGTGACATCAAGAATTTATCAATCTCTGCCTTGAAGACATTTAGTGTCCCAGCCTCCACTGCACTCCGCAGCAATGAATTCCACGGGCCCATCACTCTCTGGCTGAAGAAATGTCTCCACATTTCTGTTCTGAATTGACCCCCTCTAATTCTAAGGCTGTGCCCACGGGTCCTAGTCTCCTCGCCTAACGGAAACAATTTCCTAG
>NC_057744.1:31444028-31447331 GCF_004010195.1 Chiloscyllium plagiosum | reverse complement strand
TACAACAGCAGTCTTCCAATCATCCGGGACTTTCCCTGACTGCAGTGACTTTTGAAAGATCTCAACCAATGCCTCCACAATTTCCTTAGCCACCTCCCTCAGAACTCTAGGATGTAGCGCTTCGGGGCCAGGAGATTTATCAATTTTAAGACCTTTTAGGTTTTCTAGCACTTTCTCTTTTGTAATGGTAACCATACTCAACTCAGCCCCCTGACTCCCTTTAATTGTTGGGATATTATTCATGTCTTCCACTGTGAAGACTGATGCAAAGTACTTATTAAGTTTTCCTGCTATTTCCTTATCTCCCATCACTAGGCTTCCAGCAACAGTTTGAAGTGGCCAAATGTCTATTCTTGCCTGTCGTTTGTTTCTTATGTGTTGAAAGAAACTTTTACTATCATTTCTAATGTTACTGGCTAGCCTACCTTCATATTTGATCCTCTCCTTCCTTATTTTTCTCTTTGTTATCCTCTGTTTGTTTTTGTAGCCTTCCCAATCTTCTGATTTCCCAGTGCTCTTGGCCACTTTATAGGATCTCTCTTTTTCTTTGGTACATTTCCTGACTTCCTTTGTCAGCCATGGCTGTCTAATCCCTCCCCGGATAATCTTTCTTTTCTTGGGGATGAACCTCTGTACTGTGTCCTCAATTATACCCACAAACTCCTGCCATTTTTGCTCTACTGTCTTCCCTGCTAGGCTCTGCTTCCAGTCGATTTTCCACAGTTCCTCTCTCATGCGCTCATAATTACCGTTATTTAACTGTAACACCATTACATCCGATTTTGCCTTCTCTCTTTCAAACTGCAGACTGAACTCTACCATATTATGATCGCTGCTTCCTAAGTGTTCCCTTACTAAGATCTTTTATAAAGTCTGGTTCATTACATAGCACTAGGTCCAAAATAGCCTGCTCCCTTGTGGGCTCCATGACAAGCTTTTCCAAAAAGCCATCTCCCATGATCACCGTGACCTTGCCTTTCTGACATGCCCAATCTATTTCCCGGTACATGTTGCGCCTCTGGTCCTGACCACTGTTAGGAGGTCTGTACATAACTCCCACTATGCTTTTTTTGCCTTTGTGGTTCCTCAATTCCACCCACACAGACTCCACATCATCCGACCCTATGTCGTTCAGTGCCATAGATTTAATTTTGTTCTTAACTAACAAAGCCACCCCGACCCCTCTGCCTACCTCCCTGTCTTTTTGATAAGTTGTAAATCCTTGGATGTTTAACTGCCAGTCCTGAACCCCCTGCAACCACGTCTCTGTGATGCCTACCACATAATCATTCACGATGATCTGTGCCGTTAGCTACGAGCATTCAGGTAAAGTGCCTTAATGCTAACTTTCATATCATTAGAGATATTGGAAGTCATAAGATGTCCTAAATTATCCTTCCTTTTTGTTGCATTCCTAATCTGCCTCAAGCTCAAATCCACCTGCATACATGCTATCCTCCTGCTTATCTTTCCATTTAACTCCATACTCCCTGTCGCTTTCACTTTCCTTTCCCCCCAACTCAGAAGTTTAAAGTCCTACTGACCACTCTATTTATCCTCTTCGCTAGAACATTGGTATCAGATCGGTTCAGGTAGAGATCGTCCCAACAGTACAGATCCCCCTGGTTCCAAAATTGATGCCAATGCCCCATGAAATGGAATCCTTCTTTCCCACACCAATCCCTTAGCCACGTGTTTGGTGTGGGAAAGAGGGATTCCATTTATCCACCTTTATGCATTTCAAGACATCCAGTTTGCCCTCTTCTCTAATATGGACATTTTTCAAGATGTCACCATCTATTTCCCTACATTCTATATCTTCCATGTCCTTTTCCACAGCAAACACTCATGCAAAATACTTGTTTAGTATCTCCCCCATCTCCTGCAGCTCCACACAAAGGCTGCCTTGTTGATCTTTGAGGGGCCCTAATCTCTCCCTAGTTACCCTTTTGTCCTTAATGTATTTGTAAAAGCCCTTTGGATTCTCCTTAACTCTATATGCCAAAGCTATTTCATGTCTCCTTTTTGCCCTCCTGATTTTCTTCTTAAGTGTACAGCCTTTATACTCTAAGGATTCACTTTATCTTTCCTGTCTACACCTGACATATATCTTCCTTCTTTTTCTTAACCAAATCCTCAATTTCTTTAGTCATCCAGTATTCCCTATAGCTACCAGCCTTTCCTTTAACCCAACAGGAATATACTGTCTCTGGGTATCTGATTCCTGAAGGCTTCCCATTTTCCAGCTGTCCCTTTACCTGTGAACATCTGTGCCCAATCAGTTTTTTGAAACTTCTTGCATAATACCGTCAAAATTAGCCTTTTTTTCAATTTCAAACTTCACCTTTTAGATCTGGTCTATCCTTTTCCACCACTATTTTAAAACTAATATCTGGCACAAAGGAAGTTGGTGTGACCCTGGAGGGTCAGTTATCTCAGCTCCAGGACATCTCTGCAGGAGTCCATCAGGGTAGTGCCCTCAGCCCAACAATCTTCAGCTGCTTCATCAATGACCTTCCCTCTATTATAAGGTCAGAAGTGGAGATGTTCGCTGATGATTGCGCAGTGTTCAGCACCATTCGCAACTCCTCAGATACTGAAGCAGTCAGTGCTCAAATGCAACATGATCTGGACAATATCCAGGCTTGAGCCGACAAGTGGCAAGTAACATTTGTGCCACACAAATGCCAGAGTACGACCATCACCAATAAGAGACACTAACAATTAGTGGTATTACCATCACTGAATCCCCCACTGTTAACATACTTGGAGTTACCATTGAACAGAAACTCAACTGGACTCACCACATAAACACACTGGCTTCAAGAGCAGGTCAGAGCCTAGGGGATAACGCGGTAAGTAACTCACCCCCTGACACCCTAAAACTATCCACAAGGCACATGTGTCAGGAATGTGATGGAATACTCCCCACTTGCTTCGATGGGCACAGCTCCAATAACGGTGTAGGTAAAAAACAATGACTGCAGATGCTGGAAACCAGATTCTGGATTAGTGGTGCTGGAAAAGCACAGCAGTTCAGGCAGCATCCAAGGAGCAGTAAAATCAACGTTTTGGGCAAAAGCCCTTCATCAGGAATACAGGCAGAGAGCCTGAAGGGTGGAGAGATAAGGGAGAGGAGGGTGGGGTGGGGAGAAAGTAGCATAGAGTACAATAGGTGAGTGGGGAAGGGGATGAAGGTGATAGGTCAGGGAGGAGGGTGGAGTGGATAGGTGCAAAAGAAGATAGGCAGGTAGGACAAGTCATGGGGACAGTGCAGAGCTGGAAGTTTGGAACTAGGGTGAG
>NC_057744.1:31435867-31443783 GCF_004010195.1 Chiloscyllium plagiosum | reverse complement strand
GAAAGGTGTGGGGAGGGAAATATATCCCTGGTGGTGGTGTCTGTTTGGAGGTGGCGGAAATGTCGGTGGATGATTTGGTTTATGCGAAGGTTGGTAGGGTGGAAGGTGTGCACCAGGGGCGTTCTGTCCTTGTTGCGGTTGGAGGGGTTGGGTCTGAGGGCGGAGGTGCGGGATGTGGACGAGATGCATTGGAGGGCATCTTTAACCACGAGGGAAGAGAAATTGCGGTCTCTAATGAAGGTGGCCATCTGGTGTGTTCTGTGGTGGAACTGGTCCTCCTGGGAGCAGATCCGGTGGAGGCGGAGGAATTGGGAATACGGGATGGCATTTTTGCAGGAGGTAGGGTGGGAAGAGGTGTAATCCAGGTAGCTGTGGGAGTCGGTGGGTTTGTAAAAAAATGTCAGTGTCAAGTCGGTCGTCATTAATGGAGATGGAGATGGAGAGGTCCAGGAAGGGGAGGGAGGTGTCAGAGATGATCCAGGTAAATTTAAGGTCAGGTTGGAATGTGCTGGTGAAGTTGATTAATTGCTCGACATCCTCGCAGGAGCACAAGGTGACGCCAATGCAGTCATCAATGTAGCAGAGGAAGAGGTGGGAAGTGGTGCCGGTGTAATTATGGAAGATTGACTGTTCTACGTAGCCAACAAAGAGACAGACATAGCTGGGGCCCATACGTGTGCCCATGGCTACCCCTTTGGTCTGGAGGAAGTGGGAGGATTCGAAGGAGAAATTGTTAAGGGTGAGGACCAGTTCTGCCAAATGAATGAGAGTGTGTGTCAGTGGAAGGGTACTGATGGGAACGTCAGGAGAGGAAGAAACGGAGGGCTTAGAGGCCCTGGTTTCCATGGTGAAGATGAGGCGTTGGGGGCCGGGAAACAGAAGTCTTGGGGGAGGTCGAGGGCGTGGGTGGTGTCTCGAACGTATGTGGGAAGCTCCTGGACTCGGGGGAATAGGACAGTGTCGAGGTAGGTAGAAATGAGTTCAGTGGGGCAGGAACAGGCTGAGACAATGGGTCAGCCAGAGTGCTCCAACAACACTGAAGAAATTTGACATCATCCAGGCCAAAGCAACCTACTTGACTGGCACCACTTTAACAAACATTCAATCCCTCCACTACAGTGCAGCAGTGTGCACGGTCTACAAGATGCACAGCAGAAATTCACCAAAGATTCTCAGACAGCATCTTCCATACCCATGACCACTTCCACCTAGAAGGACAACGGCAGCAGGTACATGGGAACACCACCACCTGCCAGTTTCCCTCCAAGTCACTCACCACCCTGACTTGAAAATATACCACTGTTCCTTCACAGTCATTGGGTTAAAATCCTGGAATACCCTTCCTACTGGCATTGTGGGTCAACTCACAGCAAGTGGACTGCAGTGAATCAAGAGTGCAGCTCATCACCACCTTCTCAAGGGCAAATTCAAGGGCAAATAGGGATGGATTACCAATGCTGGCAAGCCAGCGACACCCAAGTCCCATAAATGAATAAAAAAATACTCAATGCATTGATCAATAAAGGCAAGTGTACCAAATGCCTTCTTCACTATCTGTGATTCCACTTTCAAGGAACTATGAATCTGCACTCCAAGGTCTCTTTGTTCAGCAGCATTCCCCAGGATCTTACCATTAATTGTATGAGTCCTGCCCGAATTTCCCTTTCCAAAATGCAACACCTCACATGCATTCAAGGAACGTGAAAAGTAATCACGTGGTCATTTAATTACTAATTTCCAAACAATTGCTTGACAACATCTGAGCATATCTTAAATTCAAATAAATATTGCTAAAAATCACATAACACCAGGCTTATTTGGAAGCACTAGCTTTCGGAGCACTGCTCTTTCATCAGGTGGTTGACACAACCACCACCATCACAACCCCCTGATAAATATGGCAACTTCAGGAGTTATTTTTCAGCAAAATAGACAATCACACTGACCAGATAATCAGAATCAATTCTCCCACAGAACTTCACAACTGCTGGGCTGTGTAACAGAGATAAAGTTGTGGTCAGGCTTTGAAACACATTAAGGAAAGTGTCCAAAGATCTGTGTGCGATGTATGTCAGGCTGCAGCAAGACACTTGCACTACAAACATTTAAAGCTTGCACTTTTCAGCTGCACACTTTGACTCAGCAGTTCCATACTACTCTCAGATCTTAGTGGCTTTCTGGGCAGACGTCTTTCTAAAGATGGGGTTAAATTTATCAATCTGCCTTGGCGGACTGGAGACCCACGCAATATTGTGGTTCAAGCACAACTGATTTTTTCCACCACACCCAATATTAAATTTACCAGAAGTTACGAGAAGTGTAAATCAGGTATTGCATAAAGTCAGAGTTACACCCTCATACTTTTCCTTCAGTCAGGCTAGCTTGAAAACCTTGTCACTGATCCTCCTGGCAGTGCAGATCATCCTTCTGCATGCACTTCAGAGAGTCATACAGCACAGAAACAGATCCTTCGGTCTAATCAGTCAATGCTAACCACGTTCCCAAACTAAACTCGTCCCTTCTGTCTGCTTCTGGCCAATATCCCTCCAAACCTTTCCTATTCATGTACTTACATACAAGTGTCTTTTAAACATTGTAACTGTGCTCGCATCCACCATTCCCTCAGGAAGTTGATTCCACACATGAACCACCCTCTAAAAAAATGCCCTTCATGTCAATTTTAAATTTCTCTTCTCTCACTGTAAAAATAAGCCCTCTCATCTTGAAATGCCCCCATCTCAAGGAAAAGACACCTACCATTAAATCACACCATTAATGAACCTCTATACGGTCACCTCTCAAACTTCTCTGCTCCAGTGAAAAGGGTCCCAGCCCATCTCGCCTTTCTTTATAACTCACACCTTCCATACCAAGCAACATTCCGGTAAATCTCTTCTGAACATTCTCCAGTTTAAAAATATCATTTCTATAACTGGGCAACCAGAGCTGGACAGTGTATTCCAGAAGAGGCCTCAATGTCCTGTACAACCTCATCATGACTTCTGCTCACAGGTCTGAGCAATGAAGGCAAGCATGCAAGGGTGGTTATCTTTGTAACCACCCTATTTACCTGTGATGCAAATTTCATTGAAATTTCAAGGTCTTTTCCTTGGGGTGGGGGAGCCCAGAACTAGAGGACATAGGTTTAGGGTAAGAAGGGAAAATTTAAAAGGGGACCTAAGGGACAACTTTTTCACACAGAGTGGTGCAAATATGGAATAAGCTGCCAAAGGAAGTGATGGAGGCTGGTATAATTACAACATTTAGAAGGCAACCAGATGGGTAAATGAACAGGAAGGGTTGAGAGAGATACGGGCCAAAAACTCGCAAATGGGACCAGATCAGTTTAGGATATCTGCTTGGCATGGACAGGTTGGACCGAAGCGTCTTTTTCTGTGCTGTATAACTAAGATTCTGTAGTAGACAGAGAGGCCTTAGATAAATTATTCATTAAACATAGTTATCCTAGTTGCTAATGTAGCAGCTTCACAAATAGAATTGCTGCTCAGAGTCACTGACTTCAGTCAATCATCTGAATTAGAGTCATAGAGATGTACAGCATGGAAACAAACCCTTCAGTCCAATTTGTCCATGCCAACCAGATATCCTAACCTAATCTACTCCCATTAACCTACTAGTTATTCTAACCTAATCTAGTCCCATTTGCCAGCACTTGGCCCATATCCCTCTAATGCCTTCTTATTCATATCTATCCAGATGCCTTTTAAATTTTGTAATTCTACTCGCCTCCACCGCTTCTCTGGCAGCTCATTCCATACACGCACCACCATCTGCGTGAAAAGATGGTCCCTTAGGTCCCTTTTAATTCTTTCCCCTCACACCCTAAACCTATGTTCTCTAGTTCTGTACTCCCCCCACCGCAAGGAAAAGACCTTGTCTATTCAGGAATGATCCCTCATTCCTAATGAAGAGCTTACGCTCGTAACATTGACTTTCCTGCTTCTCGGATGCTGCCTGACTGGCTGAGCTTTTCCAGCACCACACTCTTCGACTCTGATCTCCAGCAACTGCAGTACTCACTTTCTCTCCCTTGTCTAGTTACCCTATCCATGTCCCTCATGATTTTATAAACCTCGATAAGGTCAACCATCAGCCTCCGACATTCCAAACACCCAGAAAAGCTCACCTCGCCTCAATCTGTTAAAATGAATGACAGAACTCCCAAATGCCACCATTTAAAAAATGATTTGATGCTATTTTCTTTAAAAAGGAAGCTTATGTCAGGCATGGACAGCAGAGATGAAGTGAATCCTTAGAAGAGTATAAAGACAGTAGGAATATTCTTAAGAGGCAAATCAGGAGGACAAAAAGAGGACATGAGATAGCTTCTGCACAAAGAGTTAAGGAGAATCTAAAGGGATTTAATAAATACATTAAGGACAAAAGGATAACTAGGAAGAGAATAGGACCTGGAAAGATCAGCAATGCAGCCTGTGTGTGGTTATGGGGTAGATATGAAATGTGCATTTTGCATCAGCGTTTACTGTGAAGAAAGACATGGAAGATATAGAATTTGGGGTAATAGATGGTGACATCTTGAAAAATGTCTACATTACAGAGTAGGTGGTGCTGGATGTCTTAAAATGTATCAAGGTAGATGAATCCGCAGGACCAGATCAGGTCTACCCCAGAACTCTGTGGTAAGCTAGGGAAGTGATTTCTGGGCTCCTTGCTGAGATATTTGTATCATCGATAGTCACAGGTGAGGTGCCGGAAAACTAGAGGTTAGCTAACGTGATGCCATTGTTTAAGAAAGGTGGTAAGGAAAAGCCAGGGAACTATAGACCGGTGAGCCTGACATTGATGGTGGGCAAGTTGTTGGAGGGAATCCGAAGGGACAGGATTTACATGTATTTGGAAAGGCAAGGATTGATTAGGGACAGTCAACATGGCTTTGTATGTGGGAATTCATGTTGCACAAACTTGATTGAGTTTTTTGAAGAAGGAACGAAGATTGATTAGAACAGAGTGGTGGACGTGATCTATATGGATTTTAGTAAGGTTTTAATAAAGTTAATAAAGTTTTAATAAAGAATAAAGTTGAACCTTGTATTCAACAAGATTCCTCTTGGTAGACTGGTAAGGTTAAATCTCATGGAATACAGGGAGAACTAGCCATTTGGATACAAAATTGACTCGAAGGTAGAAGACAGAGGGTGCTGGTGGAGGGTTGCTTTTCAGACTGGAGGCCAGTGACCAGTGGTGTGTACAGGGATTAGTGCTGGGTCCACTGCTTTTCATAATTTATATAAATGATTTGGATGTGAATATAGGAGATATCGTTAGTAAGTTTGCAGATGACACCAAAATTGCAGGTGTAGTGGACAACGAAGGAGGTTACCACCGAGTACAACGGAATATTGGTCAGACGCATCAATGGGCCGATGCGTGGCAGATGGAGTTTATTTTAGATAAATGCGGTGCTGCATTTTGGAAAGACAAGGCAGGGTAGGACTTCTACACTTAAGGGTAAGATCCTGGGTAGTGTTGCTACACAAAGAGACCTTGGAGTGCATGTTCATAATTCCTTGAGAGTGGATAGCAAAGACGGTGTTTGGTATGCTTTCCTTTATTGGGCAGAGTTTTAAGTAGAAGAGTTGGGAGGTTATGTTGCAGACATTGGTTAGGCCACATTTGGAATACTGTGTGCAATTCTGGTCTCCCTGCTATAGGAAGAATGTTGTAAAACTTGAATTGATTTAGAAAAGATTTACAAGGATGTTGCCAGAGTTGGAGGATTTGAGCTACAGGGAGAGACTGAATAGACTGGGGCTGTTTTCCCTGGAGTGTCGGAGGCTGAGGGGTGACCTTACAGAGGTTTATAAAATCATGAGGGGCAAGGATAGGATAAATAGACAAGGTCGTTTCCCTGGGATGGTTAAGTCCTTAACTAGAGGGCATAAGTTTGAGATGATGGGAAAGATTTAGAAGGGACCTAAAGGGCAATTTTGTCATGCAGTGTATGGAATGAGCTGCCAGAGGTGATGGTGGAGGCTAGTACAACTACAACATTTAATAGGCATATTGAAGAGTACATGGTAGGAAGGGTTTAAGAGGGAAATGGGCCAAATGGGACTAGATTAGGTTGGGATATCTGGTCGGCATGAAGAAGTTGGACCAAAGAGTGTGTTTCCGTGCTGTACATCTCTATTACTCTGTGGCTACTTTTCCAACTTTCCCTTTTGACAAATACACCCCTTTGAAGAGGTGTATTTAGTCTTCTTTTTTAAATGAATAAAGGTTGCGACAGAGGTATTGAGCAATCTGCTTGAAGACAATGAAGTAAACAGCTTGTGGGACCTTGGAGGTTTTTCTAAATTTGGAAAAATATGACAGCTTGAAGGGATGAACCAGGATTTTTAAGTTTTTGTTTTTCAGTAGCAGTTTCTGGGGTCTTGAAGTTGGGTTTAGAACCTATAGTACATCTCTCTCCGCTAGTCGCTCTCTCAGAGTTTTCTCTTTATGACATGCAATGTTCCAATCCATCAAGTCATAGAGATGTACAGCATGGAAACAGACTCTTTAGTCCAACTCATCCATACTGACCAGATATCCTAAACTAACCTAGTCCCATTTGCCATCACTTAGCCCATATCCCTCTAAACCCATCCAGATGCCTGTTTGTGAGACAATCTATTTTCCTGAATTTGCCTTTGGCAAATATGTGTTTATGAGATGTTACCATATTGGAACAATTAATGTTTAGTAGTTAAATAATTAATCTCTTAAGTTTTCCAATAGAGTTAAGTTATTCCAATTTCTTCTTTCCGTTGTTGTATTTTAACTGTTGTGTATAAATAAAGTGTGTTATTCTTCATGGCTGGTAGTCTGACCAGTTGAATTGCACCTGGAATGCTATGGCTAGTACTTGCCTTTAAAATAAGAAACGTTAGGGTCTAGACTATTTTCTTAATATACTTTGAGGGGGTTTGGCTTTGGCCATAACATCTGTCAACGACAAACTTTGAAATTATACTCTGTCTGCCCAAGTCTAGGTCAATCCAAAGTTAGAATAGATTGGGCCCCATAAAGTTGATAGAAGTGCAAGCTTTATCTATCTTGATTTTTGATAAGATGCATGCTTCATTGGTGAAGACATCAATTGTTTGCCTCCCTAATTGCTCTGAACTGTGCTAGGCCACTACAGAGGACAGATTAGATTACTTAGTGTGGAAACAGGCCCTCTGGCCCAACAAGTCCACACCGACCCGCCGAAGCACAACCCATCCAGACCCATTCCCCTACATTTACCCCTTCACTTAACACTATGCGCAATTTAGCATGGCCAACCTGCACATTTTTGGACTGTGGAAGGAAACCGGAGCACCCGGAGGAAACCCACGCAGGCACGGGGAGAATGTGCAAACTCCACACAGTCAGTCAGTCGCCTGAGGCGGGAATTGAACTCGGGTCTCTAGCAATGTGAGGCAACAGTGCTAACCACTGTGCCACCGTGCCGCCCGGTGTAACTATCTTAACAAATCAAAGGTTTAAGGAAGAAGCAGGATAGGAAGTGAAATAGAGAGAGTGAATCCAATTTTAACTCAGATATAGACAGGGAAAGAAAGATTGGATTGTGAGGAGGAGAAAATGAAAAATAATTAAATTTATTTCCAACCTTAAATCAACTGACAACCTGAATTCATGGAACTATACATTTAGAATTCTTTACCTTTGGATAAGAAGTTGATCATGTTAAGAAGATGTGGGTGTACTGTACCTTTAAAAGAGTTAAAAGCAGAACTACCTGACAGAACCAAGTGTTCTGAAAAGAAATATAATGTAACATTTGGTCGAACAACTTGATTAGCCGGTTGCCTAGAAACGACAAAACAGATTCAAATTAGGCCAATCAGTTTAAATTAAACCCTGAAAAACACCAAACTCCAATCCAG
>NC_057744.1:31418898-31435367 GCF_004010195.1 Chiloscyllium plagiosum | reverse complement strand
AAGACAATAAAAGATACATATGCAGATGTATACTCTGAAAAGGAGGCAGAGAATATTCCGAAGGGCTATTATCTGAAAGATAGAATCCTCAGACGGAAATGGAGACCATGACAGGCTAGTGTAAAGGACAAATGGGCCGAAGTGCACAAGATTGTGTTACCGGTAGCGTACAGACAAGAGGTGTTATGGATAGTTCATAGGTGACCTCCTACAGATAGCGGCATAAGGGTACAAAAAACTCAGGCGAAGGTACAAAAACATTTTGATTGGCCTGGAATGCACAAGGATGTGGTTAGCTTTTGCCATACATGTCACACATGCCAAATGGTAGGCAAGCCACAGGCGGTAATAAATCCAGCTGCATTTGCCAATTTCTGCATTTGAAGAACCTTTCACACGGGTTATAATTGACTGTATAGGTCCCCTCCTGAGAACTAAAAGTGGGAACCAGTACTTGTTAACCAGAATGGAAGTGTCTACCAGATTTCCGGAGGCAATTCCATTACGGAGTATGAAGGCTTAAAAGGGTAGTAGAGGAGTAGCTTTCTTCACATGGTTCAGGCTACCCAGAGAGATTCAGTCGGACCAAGGGTCAAATTTTACTGTTAGGCTGTTTAAGGAGGTTATGGATAGCTTAGGTATACAGCATTTTAAATACAGTGCATATCATCCTAAATCCCAGGGAGTTTTTGAAAGGTGGTATCAGAGCTTGAAGACGATGTTGAGAGCAGACGGTCAGGATTACCCAAATGACTGGCATAAAGGTATCCCATTCGTATTGTATGCCAATCGAGATGCCCCAAATGGATCTACTCAGTTTACTCCCTTTGAGTTAGCATTCAGGCATGAAGTGAGAGGGCCTTTGAAATTAATTAAAGAAAATTTGACAGGACCAAAGTCAGCGATATCACACTAAATTATGTATTGGAGATGAGGGAGAGACTAAATCCAGTAGGTGAGTTATAAGCAGGTGGCAGATAAAAGCTCTGATACTTGGACATTTTCCGGAGGGAATGATGTATTAGTACTGTTAACAGTGTTAGGTGATTCCTTCAAAGCCAGATTTAGTGGTCCCTGTCAAACTGAGAAAAAGTTGAGTCAGGCGATCTGTTTAGTAAAGATGCCAGATAGAAAAAAAAAAGGTATCTAGTATGTCATATGAACATGTCGAAACCATATTATACTAGAGAGAAAATTGGAGAAACAGGTGTTAGTTACTGCCCCACAGATAATATGGATTTAGGAGGGGCCTCAAAATATGTAGTAGTCCTTGAGGAGTGAGATAGATTAGTAAGCTGTCTCAGGAGCATAGACCACAGTTGAAAGATTTGTTACTGCAGTATAAAGACATATGTAAGAATCAGATGGGGAGGACTAATGCTACTGTACATGAAGTAGACAGAGGGAATACTGCTCCGATAAAACAACACCCCTATCGGCTTAATCCTTTCAAAGCCAGACAGGTCCAGATGGAGGTGGAGGCCATGCTCAACGAAGACATCATTGAACCAAGACAAAGTGAGTGGAGTTCGCCGATCATTTTAGTTCCCAAACCGGACGAGACTTAATGATTCTGCGTGGATCATCAGAAGGTCAACGCAGTTACAAAAATGGACTCAAATCCAATTCGTAGATTGCAGGAGTGTATCGAGAGAGTCAGACAAGCCAGTTACATCACTAAAAGTTGGATTTAATGCGTGGTTGCTGGCAGGTACCTTATCAGAGACGGCGAAATAAATTTCTGTGTTTGTAACCCCAAATGGGCGATATCAGTTTAAAGTGACGCCCTTTGGAATGAAGAACGCACCCACCACGTTCCAAAGACTCATGAACGGAGTTGTGGCTGGGTTAACAAACTGTGCAGTCCATTTGGACGATGTAGTGATCTTTAATAAGTCCTGGAAAGATCACATGGCACAGTTGGCAGAGCTCTAAATGACTACGAGAAGCAAAACTGGTGATAAACTTAAATAAAACTGAATTTGTGAAAGCAGAGGTGACGTTCTTGGGATATAACATCGGTCATGGACGCAACGTTGTCAGAACGCAAAGATGAAGGCCATCCAGGAATTTCCTCGAGCAACCTCAAAGAAAGAGGTACTTTGATTTTTAGGACTCAGCGGATTCTATCGGGAGTTTGTTCCAAACCTCAGCAAAGTGGTGGCATTGTTAACTGATTGGCTGAAGAACAACACAAAGTTTTGGTGGACAGAACAATGCCAGGAGGCATCCGACCATTTGAGAGCAATATTAACCATTAAAGCAGTTTTAGCTACACCAAACTTTTCAAAACCTTTTAAAGTCACCATCGATGCGAATGATATAGGAGTTGGAGCTGTACCCCTACAGGAAGATGAGGATGGTTACTGCCAGTTGGTTACTTTTCAAAGCAGATCAACATCCACCAGATGAAATACTCCACTATTGAAAAGGAACTACTGGGTTTGATACTGGCCTTACAACATTTTAAAGTGCACGTCACAAACAATGTGTCAGAGACGGTGGTGTACACTGATCACAATCTGCTTACATTCTTAAAATACTTTAAAGACAAGAGTATTAGACTATTTCATTGCAGTCTTATGTTACAGACTTTTAATTTAAAAATCCTACATGCTGCGGTTTGGAAGAATGTAATCGCAAATGCATTATCACAGACTTAACTGATAAAGTTTAGATGAGATTTGTCTTTATTTAATGTTTTAATGTATAGGAAGAAGTTTAAGGTGAATTTTAATATTAAAAGTTATCTGTATGTTAGGGTAATGGGTTTAAAAAGTTAAAAAAAAATGAAGCCGCCTTTTTATTATGATAGCTCATTTTTTTCTTAAGAAAAAAATGCTTAAGGGGGGTGGTGTTATGGAGATGTAGGTTTACTATACGTTAGAGTTAAAAGCAACAGAACTACCTGACAGAACTAAATGTTCTGAAAAGAAATATAATGTAACATTTATTCAAACAACTTGATTAGCTGGTTGTCTGGAAACAACAAAACAAATTCGAATTAGGCCAGTTTAAATTAAACCCTGAAAACACCAAACTCCAATCCAGTTTGAATTGAGTAAATTGACAATCTTAAAAGCCAATGACACAATCCGATGCTTTGGGGGTATAAGACCAGGGGAGGGAAGGGGAGGGGAGAATGGAATGGAATGGAATTAAATTGAATTTAATTGAATTTATTGTCACATGTACAGAGGCACAGTGAAAAGCATTGTCTTGTGAGCAATATAGGCAGAGCTCTAAATGGTAAGTAGCATAAATGAGTAACTAATAGGTAAACAGCAACAAAAACAAAGACACAGGTACAGGCGAATGTTAAGAGTTTGAGAGTCATTCAGTATTCTCACAACAGTCGAGTAGAAACTGTTTCGAAACCGGCTGGTGCATGCGTTCAGGCTTCTGTACCTTCTTCCCCGATGGTAGAGGTTGTAGAAAAACTTTTGCCAGGGTGGGATGGATCTTTGAGAATGCTGGCGGCCTTTCCTTGACAGTGGGCCTGGCAGATGGATTCTATAGATGGGAGGTTGGCCTTTGTGATTGTCCGGGCCGAGTTCACCACTCTCTGTAACTGTCTCCGATCTTGGATAGAATGCTTTTGATGGTGCACCTAAAAAAAGTTGGCAAGGGTATTCGCCGTCATGCCAAATTTCCTCAGCTGCCTGAGGAAGAAGAGATGTTGTTGGGCCTTTGTAACCAGTGCGTCCACACGAAGTGTCCAAGAAAGCTTGTTGTTGAAGACCACTCCCAGGAGTTTGACACTTTCCACTAGTTCCACCTCTGTGCTGTTAATGTGTAGGAGGGCATGAGTAACATCCTCAGTAATTCGTTCCTTGGTTTTGCCGGCATGGAGAGCGAGGTTGTTCTCAGTGCACCATTTTTCCAAGTCTTCCACCTCCCATCTGTTGTCTGTTTTGTTGCTCGAGAGGAGAACTACCAAATCAACAATGTCTGCACACTGCCCAGAAAATAGCTCTCTTAAAAAAAGGTCCCTTTATCGATCAGTAACCTGTGAAGCAGAAATCCTTAAGAAGAAGAGACACAGGAAGATCCAAATAGAAGTTGTCAGTTTTTACTTTAACTAGTTCTTGGCCTATTGAATTTTCACAGATTACTGCATGGGATAAATCTTTAGTGTTGCTGGTTTTAAACTGAGCTTGGAAGTTTACCCCAGGTCGTAACAATCAGCACTCAAATAATTATCGCAAATACTGATGATTACGAGACAACTTTCAATAGAAGTTGAACAGGCAATAGGTGAGAAAATGCAGCAACGGCACGGGAGGATAAGGGATTGATGACAGTTTTTTTGCAAAGCCCAGTGTGGAAATTACACAAAACTGCAAGTTGCACATTAGCAGCCACAGCACCTGAATGATGAGAGCTTCAATATGACCACAACATGGCCCAATGCATATTAAAAAATCCTGAAGTCCCACTATTGATCCAGGGACACCACTGCACACTTCTTTCCAGTCTGAAAACCAACTGTTCACTACTGCTCATAGATTCCTATTGATTCTGAGGACAGAGACCACTTGCCCCACTGTGTAGATGCCAACCAAGTTGCTGATCAACTCAATTCCAAGTTCCAGCTGTTGGCCTAAAGCCCTGCAAGTTTATGAGGGGAAGGCTCAACCAAATATGCCATCTCTACCCAAAGACAGGTCCCAATCCACAGCACCATGATCACCACCATGTGTAGGGCAAGGCAGCAGGTCCCAAATCAACTTGAACCATTGTGGCACGTCAGCCAAATGAGCTGACTAGCCACCAGTGAGTGCGAGTCACTCTGTCAACATGCAATTCTACTCGCTTTTTGCAATCTATAAAGTGATGAATTGTGATGGTAGATGCTCTGATTTCCTTTCCATCACAGAGCTGACCAGGAATCTCTCCCGCTCTTACTATCTGCCATTGGTGTGTGGTGGAAGCATTTGCAGGTTCAAATACTTTTTAAAATGGTACGAGTGTTTCTGTATCAACCGACCTTTAAGACACTAAATTTCATGAAAACACATCTGCTCAAGACCTCTTTAATTCTCTTGCTTATTACACTAACAATGGTCCCTAGTAACAGTCAATCAAGGGGAATAGGGCCTAGCAAGCCCCTCTTCATGATCTTATTTTGTTTTATATGCATTAATTAAAATCTTTCCCTGGTCTCTTCTGTTACAAATATAACAACTGTAGTCCATTTACTGTCACGTTATCACTAAAATTCTTCAGTGTAGGCAAAATCCTCATAAATCCATGGTTTCTCTAGTGCAATCACATTTTTCCCATAAAACACACCCAAGTAGTGTTTTATATTGTTCCAGAATATTCTCTCATCATACTCTCTGTACTTCAGATAATAAAAGCAAGTATCCTATATGGCTCATAAACTACACTCTCTACCTGGGGAGTCAGGATGATTGCAATTGCAACAATACTCAAGAAGCCTATTACAAGGGGGCATAGCTTTAAATTAAGGGGGGTAGGTATAGGACAGATGTTAGGGGTAGGTTCTTTACTCAGCGAGTCGTGAGTTCATGGAATGCCCTGCCAGTAGCAGTGGTGGACTCTCCCTCATTATGGGCATTTAAGCGGGCATTGGATAGGCATATGGAGGATAGTGGGCTAATGTTGGTCAGGTGGGCTTGGATCGGCGCAACATCGAGGGCCGAAGGGCCTGTACTGCGCTGTATTCTTCTATGTGCTATGTTCTAAGCCTGACACCAACCAGGGAAAAGCAACCTGCTTGATTGGCATACACAACCATCCCATCCCTCCGCCACCAACACTCAGTAGCAGCAGTGTTACTATCTACAAAATGCGCGGCAAAAATTCACCAAGGCTCCTCAGACAGCACCTTCCAAACCCATCTAGGACAAGAGGAAGCAGAAACATAGGGACACCACAACCTGCAAGTTCCCCTCCAAGCCACTCACCATCCTGACTTGGAAATATATCGCCATTCCTTTATTGTCACTGGGCTAACATCCTGGAATTCCCTCCCTCATGGCATTATGGGTCTACCTACACTAAAATGGACTGCACCAATTCAAGAAGGCAGCCCACCACAGTCCTCAAGGGCAACTAGAGATGCCAAATCGATGTTGGCCCAGCCAGCGATGCCCACATCCCATGAATTATTTGTGTTTAAAAATGTAGTCAATGGTGTCACTTTATGAGGCTTCAATTTCTAAAATCTACACAATCTGTCATATGTATCATGCTTAGGTGAAGAAGTCTTATCAATGCAATGGCTCGTCTTTGCCTCTGACAGAGAAGCGGTGTGTTCAGGTCCCACTTCAGGACTAGATGACCAAAGAAACCACGTTCATAATATGGCCAAACAGGTTCATTATCAGCTGCAAATTCTTCCAACACACACCAATAGCAGACAGTAAGAATGGGAGAGATTCCTGGTCAGCTATGTGATGGAAAGGAAATCAGAGCACCTACCATCACTATTCATCACTTTATAGATTGCAACATACAAGTAGAATTTGCATGTTGACATAATGACTCGCACTCATTGGCGGCCTGTCAGCTCTTTGGGCTGACAGCCTGAATGGATCAGGTTGATTTGGTACCTGCTGCCTTACCCTACACATGGTGGTGGTCATGATGCTGTGGATTAGACCTACCTTTGAGCAATGGTGGCATATTTGGTTGAGCCTTCTTCAAGTAAACTTGTCAATTAATCATTTTGGGAGATCTCAGCCATGTGTTATGTTCCTCTTACTCAATGTGGGAGCTCAGGGACCCGGCTGACGTCCCTGACTCCTTCACATGCAGGAAGTGTGTCCAGCTGCAGCTCTTGTTAGACTGCGTGATGGCTCTGGAGTGGCGGATGGACTCTTAGATTACTCGCTCTGGAACTTCGCAATGCGGAGGTGGTTGTGGATAGCACGTTTAGCGAATTGGTCACACTGCATGTTAGGATTGCTGAGGGAGAACGGAAATGGGTGACCAAATAGTGAAGGAGCAGGAAGGCAGCGCAGGTGTCCCCTGTGGTCATCTCCCTCCAAAACAGGTATAATGTGTTGGATACTGTTGGGGGAGATAGCTAACCAGGGGAAAGCAGCAGTAGCCAGGTTCATGGCACCGTGGCTGGCTCTGCTGGTCAGAAAAGGTGGGAAAAAGAGAGGAATGGCAATAGTTATAGGGGAATCAATTGTAAGTGGAGGAGATAGGTGTTTCTGTGGTTGAAAACGAGACTCCCGAATGGCATGTTGTCTCCCAAGTGCACGGGTCAGGGATGTCTCAGATCAGCTGCAGGAATTCTGAAAGGGGAGAGTGAACAGCCAGTTGTCATGGTGCATGTAGGCACCGATGATATAGGTAATAAACGGGATGAAGTCCTACAAACACAATTTAGGGAGTTAGGAACCAAGTTAAAAAGTAGGACCTCAGAGGTAATAATCTCAGGATTGCTACCAGTGCCATGTGCTAGTCAGAGTAGGAATTACAGAATATTCAGGATGAATGGGTGGCTTGAGAGATGGTGTAGGAGGGAGGGGGTTTAAATTTTTGGGACATTGGGACTGGTTCTGGGAGAGGTGAGAATATTACAAATTGGATGGACTGGACCAGACTGGAACCAATGTCTTCTGGAGTGCTTTTACTGCTGGGGGAGGGTTTAAACTAATGTGGCAGGGGGATGGGAACCAAATGAGAAGGTAGTAGCTAAAGTCTGTAAGGAACTAGATCACAAAGTCAGCGTGACTAAGGGGAAGAGTAGGCATGGAGCAGACGATGAACAAAGGAACTGGTGGCCTGAGATACATTTGTTTTAATGCAACAAGTGTAGTAGGAAAGGCAGATGAATTTAGGGCTTGGATTAGTACCTGGGAGTATGAAGTTATTGCTATTACTGAGACTTGGTTGAGGGAAGGGAAGGATTGGCAACTAAATATCCCAGGATATGGATGCTTCAGGTGGGCTAGAGAGGGAGGTAAAAGGGGTGCATTACTGGTCAGACAGGGTATCACAGCTGTGCTGAAGGAGGGCACTATGGAGGAGGGAGCAGTGAGGCAATATGGACAGAGCTCAGAAATAGGAAGGGTGCAGTAACAATGTTGGGGCTGTACTACAGGCCTCCCAACAGTCAGCTTGAGATAGGGGTACAAATATGTAAACAGATTATGGAAAGATGTAGGAGCAACAGGGTGGTGCTGATGGGATATTTTAATTTTCCCAACATTGACTGGGATTCACTAAGTGTTAGAGGTCTAGATGGAGCAGAATTTGTAAGGAGCATTCAGGAGGGTTTTACATAGCAGTATATAGATAGTCCAACTTGGGAAGGGGTCACACTGGACCTGTGTTAGGGAATGAGCCTGGCCAGGTGGTTCAAGTTTCAGTATGGGATTACTTTGGGAATAGTGATCACAATTCCGTAAGTTTTAGAATACTCATGGACAAGAGACAATTGGTCCTAAAGGAAGAGTGGGAAGGCAAACTGTAGCAAAATTTGGCAGGAGCTGGGAAATGTGGATTGGGAGCAGCTGTTTGAAGGTAAATCCACAATTAATATGTGGGAGGGTTTTGAAGAGAGCTTGAGTGGGGTGCAAGACAGACATGTCCCTGTGAAAATGAGATGTAGAAATGGCAAGATTAGGGAACCATGGATGACAGGTGAAACTGTGAGACTAGCTAACAGGAAAAAGGAAGCATACTTAAGGTTTTGGTGAGTGAAAACGGACGAAGCTTTGGAAGAATATCGGGAAAGTAGAAGGAATCTAAAATGAGGAATTGGGAGGACTAAAAGGGTTCTTGAAATATCTTTAGCAAACAGGGTTAAGGAAAATCCCAAAACCTTGTATTTGTACATAAAGAGCAAAAAGGGTAACTACAGAAAGGGTTGGCCCACTCAAGGACTAAGGAGGAAGGTCATGCAGGGAGTCAGAGAAAATGGGTGAGATTCTTAATGAGTACTTTGCATCAGTATTCACCGAGGAGAGGGACATGACAGATGTTGAGGTTAGGGATGGATGTTTGATTATTCTAGGTCAAGTCAGCATAAGGAGGGAGGAACTGTTGGGTATACTAAAAGGCATTAATGTGGACAAGTCCCCAGGTCCGGACTGGATCTATTCCAGGTTACTGACGGAAGCGAGAGAGGAAATAGCTGGGGTCTTAACAGATATCTTTGCAGCATCCTTAAACACGGGTGAGGTCCCAGAGGACTGGAGAATTGCTAATGTTGCCCCCTTGTTTAAGGAGGGTAGCAGAGATAATCCAGGTATTATAAAACGGTGAACCTGATGTCAGTGGTAGGGAAACTGCTGGAGAAGATGCTGAGGGATACGATATATTTACATTAGAAAGAAAATGGGCTTATCAGTGATAGGCTACATAATATTTTGCAGGGAAGGTCATGGCTTACCAATTTAATAGAATTCTTTGGGGAAGTGACAAAGTTAATTGATGAGGGAAAGCTGGTAGATGTCACATACATGGATTTCAGTAAGGCGTGTGATAAGGTTCCCATGTTAGGATGATGGAGAAAGTGAAGTCACAAGGGGTCCAGGTGTACTAGCTAGATAGATAGTGAACTGGCTGGGCAACAGGAGAACAGAACATTGCAGTGCAGTACAGGCCCTTTGGCACTCGATGTTGCACCTACCTGTGAAACCAATCTGAAGCCCATCTAACCTACACTATTCCATTATCATCCATATGTTTATCCAATGACCATTTAAATGCCCTTAACATTGGGGAGTCTACTATTATTGCAGACAGGGCATTCCATGCCCCTACCACTCTGAGTAAAGAACATACCTCTGACATCCTGTCCTATATCTATCAGTCCCCAATTTATAACTATATCCCCTTGTGCTAGCCATCACCATCCGAGGAAAAAGGCTCTCACTGTCCACACTATCTAATCCTCTGATCATCTTGTATGTCTCTAATAAGTCACCTCTCAACCTTCTTCTCTCTAACAAAAGCAGCCTGAAGTCCCTCAGCCTTTCATTATATGACCTTCCCTCCACACCAGGCAACATCCTGGTAAATCTCCTCTGCACCCTTTGCAATGTTTCCACATCCTTCCTATACTGTGGTGACCAGCTGCAATATGACTTCATGGCTCCGAAACTTAATCCCCCTATTAATAAAAGCTAACACACCGTACGCCTTCTTAACAACGCCATCAGCCTGAGTGGTAACTTCCAGGGATCTATGCACATGGACATCAAGATCTCTCTGCTTATCCAAGAATCTTACCATTATCCCAATACTCTTTATTCCTGTTACTCCTTCCAAAGTGAACCACCTCACACTTTTCTGCATTAAACTCCATTTGCCACCTCTCAGCCCAGCTCTGCAGCTTATCTACGACCTTCTGTAACCTGCAACATCCTTCGGCACTGTCCAACACTCCACCGATCTTAGCATCATCCTTCTACAACCTCATCCAGGTCAATTATAAAAAATGACAAACAGCAGTGGCCCCAAAACAGATTCTTGCAGCATACCACTAGTAACTGAACTCCAGGATGAATATTTCCTATCAACCACCACCCTCTTTTCTTTCAGCTAACCAATAACTGATTCAAACTGGTAAATCACCCTCAAGCACATGCCTCCGTATTTTGTGCAATAGCCTATCGTGGGGAACCTTATCAAATGCCTTACTGAAATCCATATACACCACATCAACCTGCTTGGTCACCTTCCGAAAGAACTCAATAAGGTTTGTGAGCCACGACCTACTCTTCACAAAACCATGTTGACTATCCCTAGTCAAATTATTCCTTTCTACATGATTATAAATCCGCTCTTATAATCCTTTCCAACACTTTACCCACAACCAACAGAAGGCTCACTGATCTATAATTACCAGGGTTGTCTCTACTCCTCTTCTTGAACAAGGGGACATTTGCTATCTTCCAGTATTCTGGCACTATTCCTGTGGACAATGACAACATGAAGATCAAAGCCAAAGGTTCTGCAGTCTCCTCCCTGGCTTCCCAGAGAATCCTAGGATAAATCCCATCTGGTCCTGGGAACTTATCTATTTTCACACTTTCCAGAATTTCTGACACCTTCTCCTTATGAACCTCAATCCTGTCTAGTCTAATAGCCTGCATCTCAGTATTCTCCTCGACAACATTATCTTTTTCCAGTGTGAATACCTGATGAAAAGTATTCATTTAGCGCTTCTCCTATCTCCTCAGACTTCACACACAACTTCCCACTACTGTTCTGGACTGGCCCTAATCTTAGTCTCGTCATTCATTTATTCCTGACATACTAAGATAAAACTTTAGGGTCTTCTTTGATCCTACCTACCAAAGACTTGTCATGTCCACTCCTGACTCTTCTTAGCTCCCTCTTTAGGTCCTTCCTGGCTAACTTGTGACACCCAAGCGCCCTCAGCCTTCACGTCTCATCTTTACATAAGCCTCCTCCTTCCTCTTGAAGAGAGATTCAACTTCTTTAATAAACCACGGTTCCCTCGCTTGAGCAATTCCTCCTTGCCTGACAGGTACATACTTATCAAGGACACGCAGTAGCTGTTCCTTGAATAAGCTCCACATTTCAATTGTGCCCATCCCTGAAGTTTCCTTCCCCATCCTATGCATCCTAAAACTTGCCTAATCGCATTATAATTGCCTTTCCCCACAGCTATACCTCTTGGTCTTTGGTTTATACCTATCCCTTTCCATTGCTAAAGTCAACTGAATTGTGGTCACTATTACCAAAGTGCTCACCTACCTCCAAATCTAACATCTGGCCAGGTTCATTACGCAGTACCAAATCTAACGTGGTGTCACCTCTTGTTGGCCTGTCTACATACTGTCAGGAAACCATCCTGCACACATTGGACAAAAACTGACCCATCTAAAGTACTTGAACTATAGCATTTCCAATCAATATTTGGAAAGTTAAAGCCCCCATAACAACAACCTTCTTACTTTCACTCCTATCCAGAATGACCTTTGCAATCCTTTACATTACTGGAACATTGCGGACAGAGAGTAATAGTGAAATGGAGTTTCTCAAAATGGAGTACTGCGACAAGTGCTGTTCCACAGGCATCCGTGCTGGGACCACTGTTGTTTGTGATATACGTAAATGATCTGGAGGAAGGTATAGGTGGTCTGATCAGCAAGTTTGCAGATGACACTAAGAATGGTGAAGTAGCAGATAGTGAAGGTGACTGTCAGAGAATGCAACATTATATAGATAGATTGGAGAGTTGGGCAGAGAAATGGCAGATGAAGTTCAATCCGGGCAAATATAAGATGATGTATTCTAGAAGATCCAATTCAAGAACGAACTATACAGCAAACGGAAAAGTGCTGGAGAAAACTGATGTACAGAGAGGATCTGGGTGTTCAGTTCCATTGTACCCTGAAGGTGGCAATGCAGGTCGATAGAGTGCTTTCCTTCATCGGATGGGGTATTGAGTACAAGAATTGGCAGGTAATGTTACAGTAATATAAGACTTTGGTTCAGCCACATTTGGAATACTGCGTACAGTTCTGGTCGCCACATTACCAAAAGGATGTGGATGCTTTGGAGAGGGTGCAGAGAAGGTTCACCAGGATGTTGTCTGGTACGTAGAGTGTTAGCTATGAAGAGAAGTTGAGTAGAGAGTCATAGAGTAGATTAGGATTATTTTCATTAGAAAGACAGAGGTTGAAGGGGGACCTGATTGGGGTCTACAAAATCATGTGAGGTATAGACAGAGTGGATAACAAGAAACTTTTACACAAAGTGAAGGACTCAATTACTAGGAGTCACAAGTTTAAGATGGTAGAGGTGTGCATGAAAGCATCATTTAAGATGTATCTAGATAGATGCATGAATGGGCAGAGTGCAGAGGGATATAGATCCTTAGAAAATAGGCGACAGGTTTAGATAGAGGATCTGGATTAGGGCAGGCTTGGAGGGCTAAAGGGCCTGTTCCTGTTCTGTAATTTTCGTTGTTCTTTGTGTAAATGATAATGCATATATTGGGAGGTGTCACAAATACACAGAAAAATATCAAACTAGGGATCCAGTTGGCACAGAGCTAAAAATAGTTATACTCAGCAATAAGGATGCAGTTTATTACAAGGTGTTCAGAAATCATGAAAAAAGACACTTCAAAAGATTACAGAAGGTCCATAAACCTGTGAGGAACAAGAATGTAAGATTCCACATTAGAAATACAGATGCATCAGCTGTACTACAGAGAAGGCAACAGAACTACATGAATTCTGTGCAGTTAGTGTGTTTAGGAAGTCCTATGTGAAAGAAAAGCAAACTCAATGCAGAGATGAGCTGTTGTGCCAATAAAGCAACTGAAACTTTATGAAGTCTGCACTGTGGGAACCCAAAGAGAATGCAATAGCAGTTGCATTGCTGCTAGAACCAATTTCTAAAGTTTCTTCAGCAGTAAAGTGCTGCAGTCATGTCTTAGAAAAGGTCTTGGAAATTGTAGTCACGTATAAGAAGCTGAGTGTCATGAATAGGTTAGTACAGCTGAGGCAAAGTTTGAAAAGCATCTATCAAGACAGCTGAGTGAGACAAGAGCTCAGGCAAAAACACAAGGAATGATCTAGCTTGATGAAGCTAGTTATTGTCATACACTGGGACTGTGCCAGTAAATAAACACTGGAGTGCAGTTTTTGGGGGAGGATTAGTTAGGGACAGGAAGCTCATCAACCAGAAGAGGGGCAGTTACTGAGGCAATCCTCGATGGAGTAGCTCTCTGGGGGACACTGAAGGTTGGATTAGCAAAGTGAAGAATTGCAATCCATTGTAAATTTATTGAGATTTGATAACCCCATGTCATTAGTTGCTGTGTAATTCATGGGAGCTATCTGGATTGCATTTGCTATTTGAAGTACACTGCAGAAAGTGTTCAATTATAATCTACCACGTTTACCACATTTTAACTTTGGGTGTTTAAAATAAATTGCACATGTATTGTAATTTGCACAGTAAAGCATTGTGGTTTTGTTTAAATCATGGAAACTTGTGGTAATATTCACGTAAATAGTGCCTTGAATCTGACCTGTTGAGAATAAAACAAAATTGATCCCGAGACAGATAACAATGTTGCAATCATATGCACTATATCAATCAACACATTCAGTGCCAGCAGTTAAGTGGCTGGTTATGATCACATTTAGTTTATCTTTTATTCCCCAGGTTGATTAATTTCCTCCACTCACTCAGCCTTTCACATTTAGATGAACCTGCCCCTGGTAGTGTCTTCAATTCAACACTTTGTGAAGTGGTTACTGTACATGTCAGTGCAGTGCAGGAGAGAGAAATTGATCAATCTAGGTTGCACTGAATAAGAAAGATCAATTGATTGCACTTATCAGTAGGTACAAGTTAATAAATCATGACCTAAATGAAAACAAAATTGCAGGCCTAAAAATAGATATCAGATGTCAGAGTATCAGAGCGAGAAACAGTGTTCAGGTTTCGCATGAATGATATTATATTTTTAAAAAACCAAGAGTTTAGGATCCCTTTAGTAACCCAGTCCCTTATGGAGAACAGAAGATAGGGTATTAAAACAGAGAAATCAGATTACAGTGGAGGGGGATGGTGTCATAATGTTCATGTCTACTGATTTTTTAACCTAGAGGCGCAGGGTGAATGCCCTGGGAACGGAGGCTCAAAACTTGCAGCTCGTGGAATTTGAATTCAATAACTCAATCTGGATTGAAAGTTAGCATCACTAAAACTATCACTGATTGTTGTAACAAAAAATACACATCTGTGACCAAAGGAAATCTGCCCTCCTTACCCAGTCTGGTCTACAGCAAAGCGATTGACACCTAACTCTACATCTTTCTGTACATTAGGTAGACAACTACCCGATGAAGAAGCAGCGTTCCAAAAGCTAGTAGATCCAAATACACCTGTTGGACTATAACCTGGCATCGTGTGATTTTTAATTTTGTCCATCCCAGTCCAACATCGGCTCCTCCACGTCATCTTTCTAAGCAGTGTTCAGATATATCAAACTTCTGGAGCAGGTGAGACTTGCAAACAGACCTTCTACCCACAAATATTTGAAATGATTTTTAGGTACAGGATCTCAAAATCAAGACAGAAAGAAAGAACAAAGTTAAAAGTTGAACATTACACTAATTATAATAAAGGGTAAAACATTAAAAATAAGGTTAAAAGTTACACATTACAGACCTTAGTTTTAAGTGGAAAACATTCTTTTTTTTATTCATTCACATGATGAGGGCCTCATTGGTTAGACAGCATTTATTGCCCAGCCCTAATTGTCCAAATGGCAATTAAGTCAACAACAATATTATGGGTCTGGAGTCACATGGAGGCAAAACCAGGTAAGACATGAATGAACCAGTTGGATTTCCTGAAAATTGATTCATGGCCATCATTAGACTTTTAATTCAGTTTTTTAAAAATTGACTTCAAATTCTACGAGGTGAGATTTGCACCCAGGTCCCAAGAACATTATCTGGGTGTCTGGATTAACGGACCAGCAATAATACCACAATGCCATCACTTCCCACAATGTAAAATAAAGTTAAAAATTTAAACATTATTGGGTCAAAAGGTGAACGACCACAGCACGACAAGAGCTCTGGCTCTTTACTAGCATCTGAAAGAGACCTGATGAAAGGCAGTTAAGAATGGGCAATGAATACTGCTCTTGACCAGTGACCCCCACCTCCCGGAAAAAAAATGGTGAGCCATATCCAGCTCAAAAACCATTGAGGATTGAAAAAGACGCAGGTGCACGCCAGAAAAGTCGACTTGAACTAATTTCCCCGCTGCTTCTGCTTCGATCTCCCGCCTCACACACTCAACCAATGCACGTTTACATCGAATCAGAAGGTCAGAGACGCCTGGCCTACATTGTAGCGATGACCCTGAATGTTTCAGGAGGTGGGCAAAGACAAGACTGAGCTGGGGAGGGCTGGAAAAGCTGCAAATAAACAACCAGCAGGTAGGCACTGAGTGAGAGACAGCATTTCACACACAGACAGACGCTCTGTTACCAGACACTGTTCTTGGAGCGGACCGGGTCTGGGTCAAAAACAGAACAAATATAAACAATTGCTGAAAAAGCTCAGCAGCTCTGTTAATGATTCGGATCGAGCGACCCTCAGAATGAGAGCAGCCGCAGTTCCTGCGGTTTCCTTTGAGGGTCGAAGTCAGTGGCACTCCCCCAGGCAAACCCACCTTGAAACGGTTCTGCAGGTCTCTCCAGCATCACAGGACCCGCTGTTCTTTCAGGTTTTCTTTAAGTAAGATGTGCTTCTGTTCCAAAAAGAACTCAGACCTTCTCCCCACGACCCTGTCTCACCTTCATCCGAGTTGAAACTTTATTGCTGGAACAGCACAGCAGGTCAGGCAGAATCCAGGGAACAGGAGATTCGACGTTTCGGGCACAGGCCCTTCATCCGACCCATCCCACCTAAATCCGCTTTCCTGCCATACCCCCCTTCCACCCTCCTCTCCGAACCGCCCCCCCCCCCCAC
>NC_057744.1:31416658-31418283 GCF_004010195.1 Chiloscyllium plagiosum | reverse complement strand
TCTCCGAACCTCGCTGCTCTTCCTCCCCCCAACTTCTCCTTTCTCCCCGTTTAACCCTTGCTCCTGTCCTCCCCACCACACCCTGTCCTCCTAAGACGTTAACAGCATGTTCTCTCTCTCTCTCTGAGATACATAGTGTAAGGGAAGCTTTCTGACCGAGATGCCGCGAACATCATCTTTCACCCCCCGCCCTAGAGCTGAGCTTCTGGCTCAGTGTGGGGCCTGAGCCAAGGTTCACACGCGCCACGACAATAAAACCAACTTGTTTGAGAAAATGCAGTAACATGACATGCCTCAACACACAGAAATATCAAACGGCAAACTAAATTTAAACACGCGAAAAAAAAAAGCAGGCTGGGCATCAGTAGTGTCCCTACCTGTGAGCTGGGAGTCCCCCTGTTTTCAGGGATGTTATAAAACCTCTTGATAAGTTGATGGTGCGAAGAAAAAAACTTCCACAATGAGTATACTTTCAGCCACGACCCGATCTCTAAGAACAGTATGACAGCACAGGGATTATTTGTAGGTTTGACCATGTTTACCATCCCCGCCTCTCACTGACTGCAGACACCATACCCTCTCTCTTCCCCCTGTTTTTTTTTAATCCCGGCAGCAGCTACACTTAATTTCCCACAAACGTCATATAAATGCTAACTCCGAGAATTGTGTTTCTTTTTATTTAAATTAACACGATCCCGACAAAACGACACGCACGGCGGTAACATTCGGAGGAAAATGCGCAGCTTCCACAAGTTTACAACTTTATTCTAAAACAATTCTTTGCAGCAAACTCGGTCGCGACAGGAAGTCTGAGCAGAGCTGGTTGATTCCGGGTGTAGGCAATGTCTCCTGACCTGCCTGACATCCCTCTGTCCCGGAGGCTCTGTGTATCCTGGCCCGACACCCAGGGTAGTCCCACTTCGGATCACCGTCACCCCAGCCCGAGGGCTGCACTCAGACCCTCCGCCCTTCACTCCACCCACCCGGACAGCGACAGCAGCGTGACTCAAGATCAATCCCTGCCCCTACTCTCTTCAACTATCCCTCCCCTCCATTTTTCTCTTTCACCCCTCTAGACCTCCCCGCCTCATCCCTTCCCCCGCAAAGATCTGCTCGGTCCTCTACTTTTTGTCATTTACATAAATGATGCGAGCATAAGAGCTACAGTTAGTAAGTTTGCAGGTGACACCAAAATTGGAGGTGTAGTGGAGGGTGAAGAGGGTTACCTCCGATTACAACAGGATCTGGACCAGATGGGCCAATGGCTGAGAAGTGGCAGATGGAGTTTAACTCGGATAAATGCGAGGTGCTGCATTTTGGGAAAGCAAATCTTAGCAGGACTTCTACACTTGATGGTAAGGTCCTAGGGAGTGTTGCTGAACAAAGAGACCTTGGAGTGCAGGTTCGAAGCTCCTTGAAAGTGGAGTGGCAGGTAGATAGGATAGTGAAGAGGGTGTTTGGTATGTTTTCCTTTATTGGTCAGAGTATTGAGTACAGGAGTTGGGAGGTCATGTTGCGGCTGTACAGGACATTGGTTAGGCCACTGTTGGAATATTGCGTGCAATTCTGGTCTCCTTCCTATCGAAAAGATGTTGTGAAACTTAAAAGGGTTCAGAAAAAATTTA